>NC_089584.1:16634695-16961672 GCF_019320115.1 Miscanthus floridulus | reverse complement strand
ATTAGGTAAGCCTGCCGACACTGGAGGAGAAGTAACTTCTGCACCCACAACGGCCGAGGGAGCCGATGGAGTATTGACAGATGCCGGCTCTGGTTGGTGATAGGCAGGCCCAACGTAATGCGGTGACGCTTGTCCTTCTTTGAGAGTTCGAACCACAGCATTATGAACAGTATTGGACAGTACATTGGAATGATTAATCAAAGCATGATTTACTGCAGAATTAACCATCTCTTGAAGTTTACCAGGATTGGAGTCAAAGGTAACCTGTCGAGGCAACGGCAAATCTTGCTTCTGGATGACTTGTCCACTCTTATTCAGGCTAAACGATTTCAGACAAAGCTGCCTGTATTCTTCTACAGCCTTTTCCATAGCCTGCCTCTGCTCTTCCTTAAGATCTTCTTCTGATACCGCGATAATGTTCCCCGAATCGATCTCGGAATTGAACATATTGATCGGATTGATTGGTCCCACCGAGCGTGCCAAAAGATGTGTTGATGCAAAAGTGGATCTGCAAACACAAAGGGCTAATACCCGAATCGATATCCAAAGCGTGCCAGTCGATTTGACCTGTTAATCGACAAGGATGAAGATACGAGCACTTTGGTCCTGACAACAGCGATACGCCCGGAAGTCACGGCCAAGAGGTACTCACACGGAACTCGAGAATCGCCGAAGGTCGCACTGAAGCTATGCAACTCGCCGAATCAATGAGAACTCGTAAAAAAGTAAAAAAATATGCAAATTGACGAAGTCGCCGAAAAGTAAGTAGATGCAAATAGTAGTAAAAATTGGTTTTGATATTGATTGATATATCTATTACATTGCCCCTCAATCTATATTTATACCCTGATCTAAAGAGACATAACCAAACACAACTAGGACACCAAGTCCATATCTAAGGAAACACGCGACTCTCACACGAATCATACTCTAACAAATATAGAAAAGGAAATCAACTCCTATCTATTTCCCTGTCCGCCTCGATTACGATGGAAATCTCACCGACCTCCTTTCTATCGGCATACTTCCTGTTTCATCGGCAGTAGTCTTTAAGTCTTCCTTCATCGGCATCGACAATAACATTTCCAACCTTATCGGCAACGCCCGAGTCTAAATCAACCTCTCCATCGATCACCACCATTCATCGACAACCATCTTCACAAGCTGATTTTCATCGGCTGTCAGTGTATGCAGTAACTTTCCTCCTGCCGATTAGCCCACTCTGATTATTTTGACACGTGCAAAAAACGGTGTCAACAGGTTGATGCCATACTGCCATTAGCTTCGCAAGTTGGTGCTGTTGTGGGCTTCAATCTCAAGAGAAGTCTCTGCTAGACCGCTGAAGAGAATTAATATGACGATGGCAATCTTTTTGCATTATTGCATTATGCTTAGAGTTTGCTCTGTATGTAGCTAAGCATCATCCTAGGATGACTATTTGAGTATTTCCATAAATTTGCAGTTAACGTAAGTTTATGATTCCTCTGCAACACAGCATTGTGGAATATACAAATGGTGATATAACGTTGTTAACAGTAGTGGCACTACTGGAGTGAAACTTTGCCCCCTGCTAAGCTTTGTTGCTCTACATGATTTAACTGAAAGCAGTATCCAGCCCTTTTTTCTCTGCTGCGTGCGTCTGACACAAATAGCATTGCTGTTGACCAGTTTTTGGTGAGTTATTCCACGATATTGGGGATCGGATTGCTCCAGGTTTTGATTGCGTTTACTCTACTTCCTGTATGAGGTAACTCAGTGATACGACCAGAGTTCAATATCCGGACAATGTGGGCGGAATAGTTTTAACTTGCTCTGGCAGTATAGCTGAACTAGACTAGCGTTTTATACCTGCTGCTATTAACGTGTCAATAATTCATTTTCCTTTCACAATGCAAGTTTTGAAAAAGAGATGGAAAGGTACGGTGTTGGGTCCTCCATGTTCGGCCTTGCCTTTCATTTTCAACCAGGGATTTACTTATCACTCCTACTACCAAACAAAAGGACAATTCCAGGGATGACGATCGGCTTGGGGAAAGGATCTGAGTTTGCGATAGCTCAAATGATTGGCACGTGTTTGTGAAAAGGGGCCGAGTCTTAGAGGGTTCAGTAGTGCTGGGTGGACAGTGGCTAATGCCAACATGCAAAGCGTTTATTGTGCTGTGCATTCCAGTAACTATTTTTAACCTGCGCGTCTCACTCACTCACTTCCGCCGGTGGCCGTCGGAGATTAAGCCTGTGTTTAGTTGCCAAAATATCCCAAAAATGACTGTAGCTACGAAGTTGCCCAAAAAATATGCACTACAATTTTTCATGGGGCGTTTAGTTCCCAAAATCTGAAAAACTACTGTACAACATTTATTGAACTGCATGCAGCTTATTAATGGCATGCATGCATGACATTGAATGCGAGTAAAGCATGCTTTTACATCCACGCGGGCATTGTCAAAGGCAGGAGTCATTGCATCTATCATGGCGCCTCCTCAACAGCACAGCAATCAACATAAACCAACAATTATTGGTAAACAAATGAAATGGCACAGGCTTCTGCCGGCACATAGTTACACAATCAACAAATTACACTGTTTGTCGGACAAAAAATTACAATTACAGTCAAAGAAATTAACAGTTACACAGTCGCCTCAAAAAGACGACCAAATCATGTTCGATTAGCCAAACCGATTGCGATGGATTCCCGAAATGCATTCATAAGCTCGGAATCAGAACTACCGCTTGGAGGAATAGTTTCCGGCTGATCGGCACAGGCTTCTGCTGGCACATAGTTGTCATCCCGGTCACACCGAGCAAAGTGCTGATCCCCTATGCCACTCACCCTTATGAAGTTATGCAGGGCACAACATGCAACAATGATTTGACTTTGTATATGGGGGGCATAACTAGGGATTTCTTTCATCATCCACCACTTCATTTTCAACACTTCAAATGACCTTTCTATGACATTCCTAAGTGACCAATGTGCATAATTGAAGATCTCAGTTTTACCTTGGGGTTCTGGTGCCTCTCGGTACTCCTGTAGGTGGTACTTTGTTCCCTTATACGGTGCAAGATAACCTGGTCGGTTAGCGTACCCTGAGTCCACAAGGTAATATTTGCCTATACCATCCAAACAACAGTTAGTATCATGAACTTGTACTCGTATGCACAAAAGTACAACCAACTAATTGTATACATGTTGGTGGATGTGGAAACATGTTGGTGTATGTTGTTGTCGCATCAGCGAAGACCCTCATGTCATGTACTGAACCCGGCCAGCCAGCTAGGACGAATGTAAATCGCATGTCGAAGTCACACACAGCCAAGACATTCTGTGTTGTCATCCCCTTGCGGCGCAGGTGCTGCACAAACTTATCACTAGGCACCACACAGGGGACATGAGTCCCATCTATCGCCCCTATACAATCCTTGAAGCAGGGATATAACCTAGGGTTTCTTAGCCTATCATGCATAGTGCTGAAATTTGGGTCATTAGGCCTAATGATGTCAGCAGCAAGCTTGACAACAGACTTCAACACCCTGTGAAATATGCTATGCACAGTTTCCAGTGACCTCTCAAACCTGTCCTCCACTTGCCTAACAGATTGTGGAGCCCCCACCATCCACAGAAACATCCCAAGAGCCTCAATAGATGCTGATTTGCTATTAGATTTCAGCCCATATGATTGTACCAACAAATCATGCAGACTGTGGAACATATCAGGGCTTATTCTGAACATGTTGTAACTGGCCTTCCTATTTCCTAGTTTACTATGTACCCATTCCAAACCAGTAATGACTGGCTGTCTATACTCTGACCTTGACAAGTGCTTGTCAATGTGGTAGGCATACTGGTACATACCGTACAGGAAAGCATCGTCATCATCCTCTGCCTCCATCCAGTCACTGATGAACTCGTCCAAATCATTCTCATAACAATCTTGCCTCGATGGCATCATTCCCGTCACTATTGCTTGGACATCCTCCTATCAAAATGAAAAACAGTTCCAATCAGTTTTCAACATCAACTAGGCAACATTAGCATGCATCCCTATTCGAACTGACTCATGCTAGTTACTCAAACTCATGCACTACATACATCAACAGATCATAGCCATATCCAGTCATACTACAAATAAGCAGTTCAAGTGTTCGACATGACATACTTAGGTGAATGACAAATGACACCCACCACACCTCACATAGTTCTAATGACATAACTTATTAACTACATAGAAAGCTTAAGAAAATAAGGTCTAGGGGAGGACCCCGATGTATTGCTTAATCGTCAGCATCCTTCCTTGGGGTGAGGAGCTTATGAAGAAGTTCATAACAAGCTCACTCTGCACGATCTTGAGCACGGCCATCCACTCAGCTGGGGTCTCTTCAGTTGCACCACACTGTCTTGCCAATTGTAGAACTAGTTCCACCTTCCTCTCCAGCGCCTTGCTGTTGTCCTCAATTTTTTGGTTCCTCTCTTGCCACATGGCCGTCATCCTCTCAAGCCTCTGCCTTGAAATCTCATTGTGTTCCTTCATGTGACCATCCATGGTCCTGACAGCGGGGCTCTTGGACCTCTTGCTCGGGCTGGAGGCAGTTGTGCTGGTGCTGCTTGCCCTCTTAGTGCCGACACTAAGCGGCGTAAGTTGGTCGTCGTGCTCATCATTGGAGTCGTCATCCGAACTTTCCACGTCAACTGTATTGCTTTGTGTAGGACAGAACGAGGTTGAGCCATCAACAGCGTTGCCGGCGAACATCCGGTCCAAATCGTCCAAGTACGGAGGCCACCCGTCCTTGAGCTTCTTCCACTCCGGGTGTCCCTGAAAAACCGGTATAGGTGAATCATTGACTATTAACATTTTAACAGTACATGATTCAACATAAGATTGCTTACATACCACCGTACGAGAGTCCCACCAAGCATCAGTAGCAAGGATGGAGCCATCGTCTCTCCTGCCTAAGCTAGTGCCTTTCCGGAGGTCGTTTATAAAATGCCATAAATGCTTGAGCTGGCGTAACTTACTTTTGAACTGGTCCTTGTCATGAACCAAGGTTGTTGCTGCATAATACCTTGCAATCAGATCTCTCCACCCCGACTTGTTCATGCAGCCGCGGACACAGTTGCCACTGTCAATTTGGTGGCACCAAATTTGGCAAAACTTGCTTATATTGGGCTCTGACCAGTTTCCCCTGTCGTTCCTAGCCTAAACAATTTCATAAGACATGATTTCACACCGACGAACAGGCAACGATGGGGCGAACAGCAAATGCTTGGAACACAATAGTATACATGAGCAATGCAAGAAAGACGATGGGTGAGGGAAACTACCGGGATGTGACCCACGGGGGTAGCATGCATCGGGTTCACGATGTCGTCATCCACGTGTGGGACAGCCCCGCGATGGCGGCGACGCCGGCCCCTTCCTCCACCCTCGACGGCTGAGGCTGAGGCGCGACCATGATGGACGCGCGGCATGCGGTCGCCTCCGACAGCTTCTGATGTGGCGCGGCCTCCCGTGCCGTCACCGCCTTCTCCAAAGCGGCCACTGCGAGGCTGCTCGTAGGTGAGGTTCCGCCGCCGAGGAACACGGACGGGAGGCGGCCCCATATGGCTACCACCAGGGTCGGACCGAAGGTCGGCGTCGTAGCCGTCCATGCCAGCCCATCCCCCGCCGTCGTTGAGGTCCAAGGAATCCAGGCCCCAGCGGGGAGGGTTCACGCCGCTGGACCCCGTGTACGGTGGCGGCGGGTCGGTGAAGCCCTCGTACAACGACGAACCCAAAAGCGGGTTCGCCCCCGCCAGGAAGTTCCACATGCCGTCGTTGCTGCCGGAGCCGCCGTCGAAGTTCGCATTGCCGCCTCCGTTGAAGTCGTCATCAGGGAAGTCGTCCATCTAGGAGGCCGCGGCCGTGCAATGACTAGATCCGGGCACGCCACGCGTAGATCTACCGGCCGGGGTGGTGGATCTAGGCGGGCGCGTTCGCTAGCTTCGGCGGCGAGCGGCGGGGCCGCCGAGGGGAGATGCGAGCGGGGGAGAGCGGGGCTAGGGTTGACGAATGCGCGAATGGAGCGGTGCTGCCTGCCGACGCTGTGTGCCACGCGGTTTTGCGGCTGCCGTTGGGCCTCAGGCCGGAAAACGTACGCGGCCCGCTTTTCACCCCCCGTTTAGTTCCAAACTCCAAAAACTGGCCCAAATTCGGAATTTGGTTCCCCATTTAAACACGGGCTAATAACGATTACCTACCCCATAGATAGATAGCAGAGAATGAGCCACAGTTCGGAACGGAAAGATCGCAGAGAATGAGCCAGGCGCATCCACAGGTGTCAGCCTGCAGCCCTGCACTAGATCATCACCGTGATTTGTCCTGCTCCCAAGTACCCAGGCGGACCACGAACGGACGGACCCGCCGGGGTTATTACCTCCTTCTGGAAATCAGAAAACGAAACACACACTCCCTGCCGTGAAGGCCTGAAGGGCGGGCCGCCTTGAACTGGCGCAGCTCGTGCAGCCTGCGCGCATACCGGGCGGAGGGAGCAGCGGCGTCGCTGTCTTCCTCGTCATCGAAGCGCTGGAGCGCGACGTGGAGGAGTAGCTGAGTCTTCGGAAGACCCGCCGACGCAGAGCACGCCCACTCCGCCGCCCCGCACGCCGGAGACGGCGAGAGTGGCAGCAGCAGAAGTGGTACAACGACCCGGACCATGTAGGGAGGGAGTCGGCGTTGGGCGTCAGCCAGCCTGTGGCGGACGTCGTGGTTGCATTGCATGGTACCGGGAGGAGTCACGCTTCAACAAACACATGCTATACGGGATTATAATAACAACTAGCAGCCATTATTGAGGAAAAACCAAACGAAACCATGGGCTACAACTGTTTGTTTGAATCCAAACCAATTGAGCCCGCACCAATCTAATCGAAACCATGCATTTATTCTAGCTTAGAACCGATCCAGCCTAAACCAAATAATTAAAAACAACCCAAAGCAAAAACCCACACACCGTTAAACCCATTTCTATCCAAACTGTTAGCAGGGCCCTCCCGCCCGGAACACAAGCGATGATGACGGCAGTGCACTTGTTCGCCATGCATGGTGCCTACTGTGGGTCAAGCTAGCGGGGTAGTGGCCGGCCCTACCATTTCGAGCCGCCGGACCTTCTACGCCGTGCAGCCACTCGTGGTACCGATCCCGATCCGTATTCCGTAAAGAAGCTAGATCAGAACGAACACCCAAAAGAAAGTAGGATCGGAGTCATATATGTACCTCGAACTAGACCATAGCATCAAAGATGTTGAGGGCGATCTGGGGATCGAAGCCGCTGAGGCCAATGGTGACCAGGAGATTCACGACGGCGACGGCGAGGAGGATCTGGCCGGTGGCACGGCGCCGGTAAACGTCGGCGCTCACCCACACGGAGGCCAACATGGCGCCCACGCCACCAAAGAAGCAAGCCACGAGGAGCGGCTAGCAACCAGACGCGGCCGCCGCCCTCACGACCGTCGCACATGTTGCAACGCCAACTGCGGCCAGCGCCTGCGGGGGGTCCTCGACAACCGCCCGCATGAGCCGAGCCAGCATGTCGTCGTTGTTCCCTGGGAGCATCGCCATGGCAGCGTGGGGCCAGCGCACACACCCGAGATATATCTCACCAACCAAACAGTCGTATATATAGCTAGCCGACACGCGCCGTCACTACTTCCTGCAGGGTTTTTACAACTCAGATTGCTGCTGCAGCACTACGAAGCCCAGCTGTCCGCTCTTTCGCTGTTCCGCGAGCCAACCGGAGAGTGTAAAACCTTGGCCTAGTGAATAGTGATGATTCTTTTTTCACATGGTCACCAATGCAATGCCTGCATATACGTCCACACTCCATGTATTAGATTAGATGGTACTATATGTCTATCAGAAGAAGGGGGTTCACGTCCGTTTCATCATTTTAGTTACCCATACCATTGGAAAAAGTCTACTTAACCCCCCACCTATCAACCATGGTCTACTTCACCCCCCAAACTATAAAACCGTCTATTTTACCCCCATGAACTTTTCAAAACCGTCTATTTTACCCCCCCCGGACGGTTTTCGACGGTGGTTTTGGTACAGTAACGGTGGTTTTGCTATAGTGATGGTGGTTTTGTCTTTTTCTTTTTTATTTATTTCTGTTGAATCTTTAAAAAAATCATAGTAAATCACAGAAAAATTATAAAATGAAAAATCTAATTTTGTTGGACTCCACATGAGTAGATCTACACAATGAACATATAATATGATATGCTTTAGTAAAATTTTTTTGCTGTAGTTTTAGATTAATTGGAAAATCCAATTTTGTCTGTAATTAATTGGAACAATTCATAGCTGCAGCTTCTGTGGTCCAATTATGGTAAAAATTTTTATGGTAGGCTAATTATTGTATGCTTGAACTATAGTAAAAATTTTGTACTCATTGGACCATGTATAACTTAGTTATAGATAAATTTCAATTAATTACGAACAAAATTAGATTTTCTAATTAATCTAAAGGTACAGCAAAACCTTTGTACTAAAGCATACCACATTATATGTTAACTATGTAGATCTACTCATGTGGAGTCCAACAAAATTGGATTTTCTATTTTATGATTTTTCTATGATTTACTATGATTTTTCAAAGATTCAGCGAAAATAAATAAAAAAAAGAAAAAGGTGAAACCACAGGTAGCGTAGCAAACCACAGTTACTGTAGCAAAACCACCGTCGAAAACCGCCCGGAGGGGTAAAATAGACGGTTTTGAAAAGTTCAGGGGGTAAAATAGACGGTTTTATAGTTTTGGGGTGAAGTAGACCATGGTTGAAAGGTGAGGGGTTAAGTAGACTTTTTCCCGATACCATTGGATTCGTAGCTAGCTATATGTTAATTGTTAAAAGCAGGACCTACGACTCTCATCACCTAGTCCTAGTAATTATATTGTCAAGGTAGCATCACTCTGTTAAAGCCCTTTGCAATTGCAGATAGTAGTATACCACATTTTTAGCTTCGTGCGTAAGCAAGGACAGAATCCTTTTGAGCGCTTTCGTGCCTGGCGTCACCTGTGACACAAATTTTGTTGTCCATTAGTGAGGGGATCAAACAACAGAGTATACTCATGAATTTCAATATGGGTTACCTTTGCAAAGCAAGAAAATGCTCCATCGTCTATTCTCACTCTCACAATGAAATCTGTTTCCTAGCCGTCCTGCTTCCAGTACAGGCCGTGCTGAGGAGCAACCACTCCGTTTGGTGCCTGTGTGACCTAAGCGGAGAATGCAAGAACAGAAGGTAAGGAGTAAACAAATAAGCTGTCAGCTTTGGGCTTTAGCGCTATCTCCACGAGCATACGGTATCTAAACTTAATTGTTCTTACATTAATTGACTGGAGCATGTGCGTACATACGTGTGACGTGTGAGTGATCGATATGGAAAGGCCCAATTGGAAGTATCTGTGAATTCCCAGTTCCAATCCAGCCAGTTAGCTGTATCAAGTTCTAACAATTGATTAATCAATCACGCTACCCTGTACCACTAATAGCCAGCTGTACTTGTACGTTCAACTAGTAATAAACAACACCCGGGTGTCTATTCAGAGCTACTCCACACTCTATTTTTCTATCGCCAGATTCACGATCGACCTAATCGTCTTGCTCGACTCCTATGTGGGTAGCTAGGGTGGTTTGGGTTTTGAGCCTTCATGGTTTTGGAGCTTTCAAAAGGGAAGGTTGGCGGTGGTAGCAGGCACGGGGAGCGGTGAGGCAATGCAAGGCAGCAGGGAAGCTGCTGGCCTGACAGTGGAGGTTAATGATTGGGATAGGATAGGATAGGGCAAGGGACAGGCACCTTCACATGATATATATATATAAGTGTGATATATAATTACCTATCCTTATATCTAATTAACCAGCAGTCTGTTCGGAAGGCCGTATCGTATCGTGGATTATTTACTGCTGGCTGGTTTGGTGTGAGAGAAAAACACTGTTCCCGGCTGAAAATTTACGATCGTTTACGAGCAAGCGTTGCAATTCATTACCCTTTTATGGTATCCACATCAGCTCCACTGAAAGTTTTCTGCAAACTTCCCTTGTCTTCGACAGTTCAACCTCCAATTCTTTCTCTCTTTACATGTGACGTGTCTCAGTTTGGCCTTCCTCAATCAAAAAGGTCCTAGCCGGTCTCCTCCATCTGTCCCAAATTTTTAGTCATTTTGTCATTCAAATTAAGTCCAAAAAGAGTGTCTTTGAGGCCATCTATGCGGGACCCATGCCTATAGAAATCAACTGCGCCTTTCCACCACTACAAAGCCTACCTAGCCTCATCCTTTGGTAGGCAACGGTGGCAACCTCTGTGCATCAGTAATGATGATAAACATAGAGCTATGCATGTCCTTTCTCTCTCTCCTTGGTACTCCCACTGAACGCTGGAACGAGCTTTTTAATGGGATGGAAGGAGTATATTGGAAACAAGTGGTGTACACCTACGTTACAGGCCAAACCCAGGATAGGGGAGGGGAGCACGTCCTATCTCCGTACATCAATCAATTAGACCAAAAGTTTGAGCCTAGTAGTTCAACTTTTACATAAGCTGATTAATTTAAGTCTCAAATATTTTTTTATTTTGAACCTCTCCAATTTAATTAGTATGAATGTAGACGTGTAGTCAACTTGTTCATGGACTGGGTCAAAAGTTTTCAAATACATAATGGACGTTAATTAAACCTAAAATCTGAAAGTGGTTGCCGTTGGCACTTGCCATCAGCCCATCAGGAAATGAAAGAAAAACAAACGTGTAGGAGTAGCATTTACTCACGCGGCCCACCCTGGGTTCCTGAAACGCATCTAGCAGGATCCGCTCTGCATGCGTGTCATTGCTGGCCATTGTTGACTGGCACAAAGAAACATAGGATATAACCCTAAAATTGTTCCGGTGTTGCCTTGTTGGTCATTGGAGACAGATCCTGTTGGATGCTTGGTAGGGCACTCCAACGATTGGCCCATATAGATAAAATGGCCCCAAGCAACGTGCACACCAGGCCGTACACACAAGACAGCAACGCACAGGTCGTATATAGCTAAACTGCACCCGGATGTATATGCCCCATCTGTACTTTTTTTAATAGGAAATGCCCCATGTGTATTCCCATCACGATTGGGACCAGTAGCTTAGTAGCAAATTAAGCGATGGCCTGAACAAGAGCATGGAAGGGGAAAAAAACGATAAGAACTAAGAAGAAAAAAAAATGGAGTGAACCTCAGGAACGAAAAATTAAAGGGTTACCTCACTAACAAAATTTAAAGGTTATGATATCAACGTGTTCCTCCATCCAAACACTCGGACACAAATTCCATCCTTTCCTCGAACCCTATAGAACAAAACCCAAATGATCCCATCCTAAAATCAAGACGTACCATCCTGTGTTTAGATGATTCAAAAAAACAGCCGTCAATTGAATTGTCTTATATTACATATATATAACAACAACAACAGAGATAGATGGGGCCATCCCATCCGAAGTTTGTCTCTAAACTAAATACATGACTTATCAAACAACCCTCAATTGAATGATGTTCAGATTTCAACAGAATATTTTAGCAGTTCATTAATGTTTTAATTTATTCCAAGTAGATGTCAGCCGCTCATTACATGAAAGAGTTAGGAGACCTGACGCAGGCACACAGGGCAGTTGATGGATTTTTTGGGCTTCAACGGTGTATTGTTTGTCATTTCTCAACTAAATAGCTCATGATTTTTTGGGTACCCCTAGGTATTTTCTGATTACCCGGAAGATTCAGATACTCCACACAATAATAAGTTTCTTCACCTGGAATTACTTTGGGTGTGAAACTTCAGATATTTGCATTTGTTATTATCTTATGAATTGTGCCAACGCTAATAATATAGTTTAGTCTATGTCAATTCAAACAGAAGGAGATATCTCAGAAGCCAACAATAATTAAAATACAATTTTAGTAGTGGTAGTTTTACTAAATCAACTGATACAGATGCGGTGAATTTTTACCGGCCGGTAGCAGATGTTGCAGAGCTGAATCATAGAGTGGGAATTTATTTTCCCTTATTCACCTCCTCGCACTCCCCCCCCCCCCCCCCCCCCCCCTCATTTCTTCTCCTCCTCTTCCTCCTTTTTATTTACTTCCAATTCTCTATATATATCTTGACAAAGAAACTAATGTTTATGTATCTCAACGTGGCTTAAAACAATATGTTTTGACATTAAACACCATGTTTTTTTATGATCTCTATTTGTCTGATTTTTTTTGGCACCCGTAGCAACTGACGGGCAAACGGCTAGCAAAAAATTATGTGGTAGTAATTCAGGAACTGATATGAGTGGAATGTTCCGATTTACTCTGAGCAAGATAGCTGGACTAGATTGGCTTTTTATCCCTACTGTATGTACATAGAGTGATAGAGAAAGAGGTACGTGCTTATATTCTCATCTTTCTATTTTGCCCGGTCATAATAATTAACAAAAGCGTGTTTACTACTAATTGAATGGCAAAAGCAGGAGCGGTTCATTTATTATTGACTAAACCTGAAGCCTGGTTACAAGTTACAACAACCCCAAAACTGGAACTAGATCGAGCAGAACAAAGGCTAACAGAGTACAACAAGAAAAATAGGGACAGGTCTGAAGAACTGACAGGAGACATTCAGCCTGTTCGGTTGGCTGGTTTGTATCGTTGCTGGTTCGTGAAGAAGTACTGCTGGCTGGTTTGTGTGAGAGAAAAATACTGTTCCGGCTGAAAATTTATGATCATTTACGATAAACCACAGCCAAACGAACATGCTAATTGACGGAAAAGAAGGAATCCTAACGAAAAGGAAGTATTGTAGTTCAATTGGAATGCAGGGCATGCATCAGGCACTCCATTATTCTCTGGTAGCATCCTCCTGCAGAAAGGTTAATAAACAGACAAAGCCTGGTCATAATTAAGTAACGGATCGAACACCAAACTAAAAGAGACTAAGCCCTTGTTTAGTTACCCTAAAATCCAAACTTTGGCACTATGCAAAAAGAAGATTCCCCATCACATCAAACTTACGGTACATGCATGGAGTACTAAATGTTGACGAAATCAAAAACTAATTGCACAGTTTGGTTGTACTCTACGAGACGAACATTTTGAGCCTAATTAGTCAACGATTGAACAATTATTACCAAATACAAACGAAATGCTACATTACGCTATAGTGTCTCCAGATTTCAGCCGGCGCCCCCTCTGGAGCCAACTAAACGCGCCCTAAGTTTAAACTTGATGGGCAAGAATATCAATCTTAGGACCGGCGGAGTTGTCAGAGGAGGTATAAATTAAGCTAGCTAGGCACTTAGGCAGGGCAATAGCATGGAATCGCCTAGCATGCTAGGCCATTTGGGCTAGCTACACCTGCCAGGCTGTTATTAGTCCTTGCAGGCTGCAGGCGATGGGTGGTCAGAGCTAGAAGACACACCGTACCTGTGCAATTGCCAGGTCAAGGGCTCAAGGCCCACACATAGCCTGTGGGTAATCATTAACTTAACTACTGCACAGATTCTTATCTTAGGCCGGGAGGCATCCACTGGCGCCCTGATGATTGGCAGGTGATTGGAAACCTGTAAAATTACAGTGTCCAGTCCACCGAACCGATCACCAATGGATGAAAACCGAACAGCTGAAGATCGAGTCGTCTTCCACCTGACATCTCTTTCTTGAGCTGCTGCTATAGTGCAAGTGTTCAAAAAAAAAAGTTAAGGTGTTCTATCTCCTTGCTTCGCCAGTTCGCCTTAGCTTTCCAGCTGGCGGGGCGGCGGCGGCACGCGCCACCGGATCCGCAGGCACCTCTCGACTTAAGCTCTCCGCCGGCCGGGCCCGACAACCGGACCATACCCGCACCTTCTCCCTGTCGTGTCGCGCGCGCGCGCTCTCGGCAGCTAGCAGATCGAACCTCGAGGCTCGATCCTCCCCAGCCCTTTCCATGCATGGCGGCCGGCCTCTCGCCCCGGCCCGATGCGCTACTCACCTACAAGCAAGTTGCACCCTCACCGCCAGCCGGCCTCTCCCAGGCTTCCCAGCTGCCTGCCTACCTGGTCCGCTGGTCGTTCTCCTCTCTCCTTATACTACATACCTACAGGACAGGAGTAAGGGAAAGGGAAAGCTCAAGTTGTATCCTTGGTCACGCGATATATGGCTAGATCAGTAGATCTGCTGTTACAATATTATGCTTAGGACAGAATACGAATTAAGTAGTAGGTGCGTGTGTAGGGAAATGGATTATGGATCCATCCACTAACCTTATCAGTTGTCTAGGAAGTTGAGGGCGAGCTCGCAGTAGTCGGATCCCACGAGGCTCGCCGCCGCGACCAACAGCAGCAAGCACACGAAGTAGATGGCGACGCCGGCTTTGCGCCAGCGAGGAGTTGGCGCGAGTTGCACCTCCAGCCGGCGCCCGGTGCATATGGTGCCCAGGCCACCAAAGAGGGTGACCAGGAGGAGCAACATGGGGAGCTGAGACAGAGGCACGTCCGCCTCTGCCTGCCGGTGGGAGCGGGAGGAGGCAGCCGGCACGAGCTGCTCCACCAAGCCACCCACTGCGGTGGCGCTCGTCGCCAAGCCAACCCGGAACAGCTTAGACGGGAGGTTGCGGCGGAAATCCAGCATAAACTGGGATTCCCCGCCGCCGAGCGGCAGGGCGGCGGCGTTGTTCTCACCACCGTTGCTGATGCCGTCCATGACCCCCTGGTCTTCCTCCTCTTCTTCTTGTCTGCCCCGTGTGGACTTTGTGGAGTGGTACGTG
Organism: Miscanthus floridulus; assembly: GCF_019320115.1. NCBI lineage: Eukaryota > Viridiplantae > Streptophyta > Magnoliopsida > Poales > Poaceae > Miscanthus > Miscanthus floridulus. The sequence goes on along the minus strand of NC_089584.1, from coordinate 16,946,888 downwards.
CTACCTGCCGTTGCTGATTAGCGAGTTATAATTATAGGGGATTAGCCGATGGGATGCCGTCGCAAGGAAGCTAGGAATGGAGATGGGTCCCTTCATCGCAGCAAGAAGCAGGAAGAATCAATGGCCAAAGATTCACATGATGGACAAATGGACTTGCGACTCCTTGGCAATCATATTGACAGAAGAAAAGGAAACCGGGCCACGAAAACGAAAACGAAAAGAAAGGTCACGAAAAGAAACTCACACGCCGGAGCCGCGCAGGACCTCACAGATGGCCGGGCGCACGCAAACACGATCAGTCTCTCTCCACCACGTCCACGTCGAAGCCCAGGCGCTGCTGGTCGATCCACAGCATGGTGTGCTGTCTCTCGGTGCCTGTGTGCATGGGATGACGTCAGAGTTGTTCACATACAGTGGAGTGCATGCGCGTGCGTGCTCTGCTCTGCTGCAACCAACCGTCGTCGACCCACGGGACGGAGTGAATGCGTGCGCAGTGCGCTGCGTCGTCGTCCCGGCACCTGCTTTGGCATGGCGCGCGTCAGAATCAGAACAGAGACAGTACTCCTCCTAGAGGAGATTCAGAGAAAGCGACGGACCACGGCCGCAGAACAGCATGTAAATGTGATTGGAATTAATTGTCATCCATATCTTGTACGTATAGCCGGAGTGACATGCAGCCAACCACACAGGCAAGATTACAGCCACAATCAAGGGCAGCTTACTATAATTACGTTGTGCTAACACTCCCCTGCAGTCGGAATGGGACCACAACGAACGTTCAAGCTGGATCAAAACTCCTGAAACACAGAGGTGGGGAGACCCTTGGTGAAGACATCGGCGTACTGAGATGTCGTTGGGACATGAAGAACCCGAACTTGGCCAAAGGCGACTCGCTCCCGAACAAAATGGAGATCAATCTCAACATGCTTCATGCGCTATATGGCTAGATCAGTAGATCTGCACTCGATCTGCTGTTACAATATTATGCTTAGGACAGAATACGAATTAAGTAGTAGGTGCGTGTGTAGGGAAATGGATTATGGATCCATCCACAAACCTTACCAGTTGTCTAGGAAGTTGAGCGCGAGCACGCAGATGTCAGGTCCCACGAGGTTCGCCGCCGCGATCTCCAGCAGGAAGCACAAGAAGTAGATGGCTTCGCCGGCTTTGCGCCAGCGACGAGTTGGCGCGACCTCCAGCCGGTGCCCAGGGTGTTTGTCATTTCTCAACTAAATAGCTCATGATTTTTTGGGTACCCCTAGGTATTTTCTCATTACCCGGAAGATTCAGATACTCCACACAATAATAAGTTTCTTCACCTGGAATTACTTTGGGTGTGAAACTTCAGATATTTGCATTTGTTATTATCTTATGAATTGTGCCAACTAATAATATAGTTTAGTCTATGTCAATTCAAACAGAAGGAGATATCTCAGAAGCCAACAATAATTAAAATACAATTTTAGTAGTGGTAGTTTTACTAAATCAACTGATACATATGCGGTGAATTATTACCGGTAGCAGATGTTGTAGAGCTGAATCGTAGAGTGGGAATTTATTCTCCCTTATTCACCTCCTTGCGCTCCCCCCCCCCCCCCCCCCCCCCCCCCCTCATTTCTTCTCCTCTTCTTCCTCCTTTTTATTTACTTCCAATTCTCTATATATATCTTGACAAAGAAACTAATGTTTATGTATCTCAACGTGGCTTAAAACAATATGTTTTGACATTAAACACCATCTTTTTTTATGATCTCTATTTGTCTGATTTTTTTTGGCACCCGTAGCAACTGATGGGCAAACGGCTAGCGAAAAATTAGGTGGTAGCAATCCAGGAACTGATATGAGTGGAAAGTTCCGATTTACTCTGAGCAAGATAGCTGGACTAGATTGGCTTTTTATCCCTACTGTATGTACATAGAGTGATAAAGAAAGAGGTACGTGCTTATATTCTCATCTTTCTATTTTGCCCAGTCATAATAATTAACAAAAGCATGTTTACTATTAATTGAACGGCAAAAGCAGGAGCGGTTCATTTATTATTGACTAAACCTAAAGCCTGGTTACAAGTTACACCAACCCCAAAACTGGAACTAGATTGAGTAGAACAAAGGCTAACAGAGTACAACAAGAAAAATAGGGACAGGTCTGCAGCCTGTTCGTTTGGCTGTGGCTTGTCATAAACAATCGTAAACTTTCAGTCGAAACAGTATTTTTCTCTCACACAAACCAGCCAGCAGTACTTCTTCACGAACCAGCAACAATACGAACCAGTCAACTGAACAGGCTGCTGAAGAACTGACAGGAGACATCGACGGAATGACGGAAAAGAAGGAACACTAACGAAAAGGAAGTACTGTAGTTCAATTGGAATGCGGGGCATGTATCAGGCACTCCATTATTCTCTGGTAGCATTCACCGCTCGCTCATGTGCTGTGTGCCATCATCCTCCTGCAAAAAGGTTAATAAACAGACAGAGCTTGGTCATAATTAAGTAACGGATCGAATACCAAACTAAAAGAGACTAAGGCCCCGTTTGGCACGGCTTCTGCCGGCTCCGACTTATCTGACACCGACACTGTAGCAATAGCACGAAGCCGGTTTTCTCTCTCCTCCCCTCCCCTCTCACTAACACGCGCACTGTTTATCGAAGCCGGAGAAACCGTTTTTCCCGGCTTGTCCCCGCATGCTACAGCCGCGCGCTACAGTGAGACAGAAAAAGGTGGGGAGGAAAAATTGGCTTCGTGCTACAGTGTTGATGTCAGATAAGCTAGAGCCGGCAGAAGCCGTGCCAAACGGAACCTAAGTTTAAACTTGATGCGCAAGAGTAAAGTATGGAATCGTAGGAGGTATAAATTAAGCTAGCTAGGAACTTAGGCAGGGCAATAGCATGGAATCGCCTAGCATGCTAGGCCATTTGGGCTAGCTACACCTGCCTGGCTGTTATTGGTCGTTGCAGGCTGCAGGCGATGGGTGGTGAGAGCTAGAAGACACACCGTCGGCTTGTTCGCTGGCTGGTTAGGGCTGGCTGGGGCTGGTTTTATGTGAGAGGAAAACACTGTTAGTTGGCTAGTCTGGGCTGATTAAAACCAACAAACGAACAGGTGGCGTACCTGTGCAATTGCCAGGTCAAGGGCTCAAGGCCCACACATAGCATGTCGGTAATCATTAACTTAACTACTGCACAGATTCTTATCTTAAGGGAGGCATCCACTGGCGCCCTGATGATTGACATGTGATTGGAAACCTGTAAAATTACAGTGTCCACCGAACCGATCACCAATGGATGAAAACCGAACTGCTGAAGATCGAGTCGTCTTCCACCTGACATCTCTTTCTTGAGCTGCTGCTATAGTGCAAGTGTTCTATTCTTTATTAAAAAAAAAGTTAAGGTGTTCTATCTCCTTGCTTCGCCAGTTCGCCTTAGCTTTCCAGCTGGCTGGGCGGCGGCGGCACGCGCCACCGGATCCGCAGGCACCTCTCGACTTAAGCTCTCCGCCGGCCGGGCCGGACAACCAGACCATACCCGCACCTTCTCCCTGTCGCGTCGCGCGCGCGCTCTCGGCAGCTAGCAGATCGAACCTCGAGGCTCGATCCTCCCCAGCCCTTTCCATGCATGGCGGTCGGCCTCTCGCCCCGGCCCGATGCGCTACTCACCTACAAGCAAGTTGCACCCTCACCGCCAGCCGGCCTCTCCCAGGCTTCCCAGCTGCCTGCCTACCTGGTCCGCTGGTCGTTCTCCTCTCTCCTTATACTACATACGTACAGGACAGGAGTAAGGGAAAGGGAAAGGGAAAGCTCAAGTTCTATCCTTGGTCACGCGATATATGGCTAGATCAGTAGATCTGCTGTTACAATATTATGCTTAGGACAGAATACGAATTAAGTAGTAGGTGCGTGTGTAGGGAAATGGATTATGGATCCATCCACTAACCTTATCAGTTGTCTAGGAAGTTGAGGGCGAGCTCGCAGTAGTCGGATCCCACGAGGCTCGCCGCCGCGACCAACAGCAGCAAGCACACGAAGTAGATGGCGACGCCGGCTTTGCGCCAGCGAGGAGTTGGCGCGAGTTGCACCTCCAGCCGGCGCCCGGTGCATATGGTGCCCAGGCCACCAAAGAGGGTGACCAGGAGGAGCAACATGGGGAGCTGAGACAGAGGCACGTCCTCCTCTGCCTGCCGGTGGGAGCGGGAGGAGGCAGCCGGCACGAGCTGCTCCACCAAGCCACCCACTGCGGTGGCGCTCGTCGCGATGCCAACCCGGTACAGCTTAGACGGGAGGTTGCGGCGGAGATTCAGCATAAACTGGGATTCCCCGCGGCCGAGCGGCAGGGCGGCGGCGTTGTTCTCCATGCCGTCCATAACCACAAGCTCCTCCTCTGTGGAGTGAACCCCGTCATATAGGGGGTTAGCGCGCGGTGAGGTGCAGGGCAGGGGTTAATTGGATCCATTTGATTGCGGCGGAACGGCTCCGATGGGATGCCGTCGGAAGGAAGGAATGGAGATGGGTCCCTGCACTGGGCAGCGAGCCAGATGTGACGTGCAAAATTGGATGGATTCTTCGCCGGTGCTTGTCTCTCCAATTTCATTTTTTCTATCTTCTTACACAGTTACACATATTTTTGTTCCTTCAAATTTCTCACGAGCATAGGATTTGAATCATCTATTCGTTCATATTTTTTGTTGATGTGTTTCCCATCTGTTCAAGTGGATAATCCCTATTCGGTTTTCGAGGGTTCGCTCGTCATTTATTCGTAGTAACGTCGTATTGCCTATGCAGCTAAATCGATAGGAATAGGAGGAAAGGGCGGGTGGACACGTTGCGGGTGTCCAGTTGGCATGGATCTGGGTTCGGCTCATCAACTCGAACGGTCAATGCTGGCCTGATAGCAGCATCGTTATACGTCACAAGTTGGGGTGGTTGGACAGGAAAAACAGCGATAGGAAAAAGCAAAAGGGGAACCGGTTAAAAGGAACCGTCGAGCATGATGATTGTTCTTTTGGAAAAAAAAGACACGGGAGCGTGGGAAGGCCGGGGCATGCAGGTGGGAGCATACCTTCTCACGGTAGTTAGTGTGTAGCAAAGGTTGGTTGTTTGAAGAAAAGAATAATTAAGCCTCGAGTTGATGCCAAACCGTCGAGCATCATGTTAATTCTTCCAGCCACACTAGAAAAAAAAAGGTAAACCCCATCTCACAATAATCAGAAACATATAAGCTTTAGTTTTGATTAGGGAGTTAATTGCAGAGGATCAGGTGTGGGGAGCAGCAGGGCGCGCGCGTGGGCAAGTAATCACACATGCATGCTTAATTGGAGCCATTTGATCGCGGCAGAACGGCTTGGATGGGATGCCGTCGCACGGACAAGCAATGGAGCAGCTGTGCACAGTGGCGGATGCACGATGCGGGATAAGGGGGGCTAAAACAATGGAGATGTTGATTTGCATGAAGACTTAATGGTGAAATCAAGCTTTTGCTACAGTAATTAGTGGTGAAATCAAGCCACCCCCCTTTGGATCCGCCCCTGGCTGTGCACACACACCACACCCTTTAGCGAAATGTGACGTGCGTGCGGGGTTGGCTATGGGATCAAATTCGACGCTGCGCGATGCGCTGTGCGGGTAACGTCGTAACTGCGATGTGCGATTGACATTGACTCTTTCGGTAGCTAGAGAACGTTTCTATAGTTCTCCGTAATGCTTCCTTGTACAGATTTTTGTTGCATCTTAAATTTTACATAAATATAGAACTTTGTATCATATGACCATTTATATTTTTGTTGAAATTGTGTTCATGTACATGGAGTGGGTAACTCAGATTGCTGCTGCGGCACTACGAAGCCCAGCCCTGTCCGCTCTTTCGCTGTTCCGCGAGCCAACCGGAGAGTGTAAAACCTTGGCCTAGTGAATAGTGATGATTCTTTTTTCACATGGTCACCACTCCATGTATTAGTTACCCACTCCATGTATTAGATTAGATGGTACTATATGTCTATATCAGAAGAAGGGGGTTCACGTCCGTTTCATCATCTTAGTTACCCATACCATTTTGGATTCGTAGCTAGCTATATGTTAATTGTTAAAAGCAGGACCTACGACTCTCATCACCTAGTCCTAGTAATTATATTGTCAAGGTAGCATCACTCTGTTAAAGCCCTTTGCAGTTGCAGATAGTAGTATACCACATTTTTAGCTTCGTGCGTAAGTAAGGACAGAATCCTTTTGAGCGCTTTCGTGCCTGGCGTCACCTGTGACACAAATTTTGTTGTCCATTAGTGAGGGGACCAAACAACAGAGTATACTCATGAATTTCAGTATGGGTTACCTTTGCAAAGCAAGAAAATGCTCCATCGTCTATTCTCACTCTCACAATGAAATCTGTTTCCTAGCCGTCCTGCTTCCAGTACAGGCCGTGCTGAGGAGCAACCACTCCGTTTGGTGCCTGTGTGACCTAAGCGGAGAATGCAAGAACAGAAGGTAAGGAGTAAACAAATAAGCTGTCAGCTTTGGGCTTTAGCGCTATCTCCACGAGCATACGGTATCTAAACTTAATTGTTCTTACATTAATTGACTGGAGCATGTGCGTACATACGTGTGACGTGTGAGTGATCGATATGGAAAGGCCCAATTGGAAGTATCTGTGAATTCCCAGTTCCAATCCAGCCAGTTAGCTGTATCAAGTTCTAACAATTGATTAATCAATCACGCTACCCTGTACCACTAATAGCCAGCTGTACTTGTACGTTCAACTAGTAATAAACAACACCCGGGTGTCTATTCAGAGCTACTCCACACTCTATTTTTCTATCGCCAGATTCACGATCGACCTAATCGTCTTGCTCGACTCCTATGCGGGTAGCTAGGGTGGTTTGGGTTTTGAGCCTTCATGGTTTTGGAGCTTTCAAAAGGGAAGGTTGGCGGTGGTAGCAGGCACGGGGAGCGGTGAGGCAATGCAAGGCAGCAGGGAAGCTGCTGGCCTGACAGTGGAGGTTAATGATTGGGATAGGATAGGGCAAGGGACAGGCACCTTCACATGATATATATATAAGTGTGATATATAATTACCTATCCTTATATCTAATTAACCAGGTTGCAATTCATTACCCTTTTATGGTATCCACATCAGCTCCACTGAAAGTTTTCTGCAAACTTCCCTTGTCTTCGACAGTTCAACCTCCAATTCTTTCTCTCTTTACATGTGACGTGTCTCAGTTTGGCCTTCCTCAATCAAAAAGGTCCTAGCCGGTCTCCTCCATCTGTCCCAAATTTTTAGTCATTTTGGCATTCAAATTAAGTCCAAAAAGAGTGTCTTTGAGGCCATCTATGCGGGACCCATGCCTATAGAAATCAACTGCGCCTTTCCACCACTACAAAGCCTACCTAGCCTCATCCTTTGGTAGGCAACGGTGGCAACCTCTGTGCATCAGTAATGATGATAAACATAGAGCTATGCATGTCCTTTCTCTCTCTCCTTGGTACTCCCACTGAACGCTGGAACGAGCTTTTTAATGGGATGGAAGGAGTATATTGGAAACAAGTGGTGTACACCTACGTTACAGGCCAAACCCAGGATAGGGGAGGGGAGCACGTCCTATCTCCGTACATCAATCAATTAGACCAAAAGTTTGAGCCTAGTAGTTCAACTTTTACATAAGCTGATTAATTTAAGTCTCAAATATTTTTTTATTTTGAACCTCTCCAATTTAATTAGTATGAATGTAGACGTGTAGTCAACTTGTTCATGGACTGGGTCAAAAGTTTTCAAATACATAATGGACGTTAATTAAACCTAAAATCTGAAAGTGGTTGCCGTTGGCACTTGCCATCAGCCCATCAGGAAATGAAAGAAAAACAAACGTGTAGGAGTAGCATTTACTCACGCGGCCCACCCTGGCCGGGTTCCTGAAACGCATCTAGCAGGATCCGCTCTGCATGCGTGTCATTGCTGGCCATTGTTGACTGGCACAAAGAAACATAGGATATAACCCTAAAATTGTTCCGGTGTTGCCTTGTTGGCCATTGGAGACAGATCCTGTTGGATGCTTGGTAGGGCACTCCAACGATTGGCCCATATAGATAAAATGGCCCCAAGCAACGTGCACACCAGGCCGTACACACAAGACAGCAACGCACAGGTCGTATATAGCTAAACTGCACCCGGATGTATATGCCCCATCTGTATTTTTTTAATAGGAAATGCCCCATGTGTATTCCCATCACGATTGGGACCAGTAGCTTAGTAGCAAATTAAGCGATGGCCTGAACAAGAGCATGGAAGGGGAAAAAAACGATAAGAACTAAGAAGAAAAAAAATGGAGTGAACCTCAGTAACGAAAAATTAAAGGGTTACCTCACTAACAAAATTTAAAGGTTATCATATCAACGTGTTCCTCCATCCAAACACTCGGACACAAATTCCATCCTTTCCTCGAACCCTATAGAACAAAACCCAAATGATCCCATCCTAAAATCAAGACGTACCATCCTGCGTTTAGATGATTCAAAAAAAAAAAAAACAGCCGTCAATTGAATGGTCTTATATTAATTACATATATATAACAACAACCACAGAGATAGATGGGGCCATCCCATCCGAAGTTTGTCTCTAAACTAAATACATGACTTATCAAACAACCCTCAATTGAATGATGTTCAGATTTCAACAGAATATTTTAGCAGTTCATTAATGTTTTAATTTATTCCAAGTAGATGTCAGCCGCTCATTACATGAAAGAGTTAGGAGACCTGACGCAGGCACACAGGGCAGTTGATGGATTTTTTGGGCTTCAACGGTGTATTGTTTGTCATTTCTCAACTAAATAGCTCATGATTTTTTGGGTACCCCTAGGTATTTTCTGATTACCCGGAAGATTCAGATACTCCACACAATAATAAGTTTCTTCACCTGGAATTACTTTGGGTGTGAAACTTCAGATATTTGCATTTGTTATTATCTTATGAATTGTGCCAACGCTAATAATATAGTTTAGTCTATGTCAATTCAAACAGAAGGAGATATCTCAGAAGCCAACAATAATTAAAATACAATTTTAGTAGTGGTAGTTTTACTAAATCAACTGATACAGATGCGGTGAATTATTACCGGCCGGTAGCAGATGTTGCAGAGCTGAATCATAGAGTGGGAATTTATTTTCCCTTATTCACCTCCTCGCACTCCCCCCCCCCCCCCCCCTCATTTCTTCTCCTCCTCTTCCTCCTTTTTATTTACTTCCAATTCTCTATATATATCTTGACAAAGAAACTAATGTTTATGTATCTCAACGTGGCTTAAAACAATATGTTTTGACATTAAACACCATGTTTTTTTATGATCTCTATTTGTCTGATTTTTTTGGCACCCGTAGCAACTGACGGGCAAACGGCTAGCAAAAAATTAGGTGGTAGTAATTCAGGAACTGATATGAGTGGAATGTTCCGATTTACTCTGAGCAAGATAGCTGGACTAGATTGGCTTTTTATCCCTACTGTATGTACATAGAGTGATAGAGAAAGAGGTACGTGCTTATATTCTCATCTTTCTATTTTGCCCGGTCATAATAATTAACAAAAGCGTGTTTACTACTAATTGAATGGCAAAAGCAGGAGCGGTTCATTTATTATTGACTAAACCTGAAGCCTGGTTACAAGTTACAACAACCCCAAAACTGGAACTAGATCGAGCAGAACAAAGGCTAACAGAGTACAACAAGAAAAATAGGGACATGTCTGAAGAACTGACAAGAGACATTCAGCCTGTTCGGTTGGCTGGTTTGTATCGTTGCTGGTTCGTGAAGAAGTACTGTTGGCTGGTTTGTGTGAGAGAAAAATATTGTTCCGGCTGAAAATTTACGATCATTTACGATAAACCACAGCCAAACGAACATGCTGATTGACGGAAAAGAAGGAACCCTAACGAAAAGGAAGTACTGTAGTTCAATTGGAATGCAGGGCATGCATCAGGCACTCCATTATTCTCTGGTAGCATCCTCCTGCAGAAAGGTTAATAAACAGACAAAGCCTGGTCATAATTAAGTAACGGATCGAACACCAAACTAAAAGAGACTAAGTTTAAACTTGATGTGCAAGAATATCAATCTTAGGACCGGCGGAGTTGTCAGAGGAGGTATAAATTAAGCTAGCTAGGCACTTAGGCAGGGCAATAGCATGGAATCGCCTAGCATGCTAGGCCATTTGGGCTAGCTACACCTGCCTGGCTGTTATTGGTCCTTGCAGGCTGCAGGCGGTGGGTGGTCAGAGCTAGAAGACACACCGTACCTGTGCAATTGCCAGGTCAAGGGCTCAAGGCCCACACATAGCATGTCGGTAATCATTAACTTAACTAGTGCACAGATTCTTATCTTAGGCCGGGAGGCATCCACTGGCGCCCTGATGATTGGCAGGTGATTGGAAACCTGTAAAATTACAGTGTCCACCGAACCGATCACCAATGGATGAAAACCGAACAGCTGAAGATCGAGTCGTCTTCCACCTGACATCTCTTTCTTGAGCTGCTGCTATAGTGCAAGTGTTCTATTCTTTATTAAAAAAAAAGTTAAGGTGTTCTATCTCCTTGCTTCGCCAGTTCGCCTTAGCTTTCCAGCTGGCGGGGCGGCGGCGGCACGCGCCACCGGATTCGCAGGCACCTCTCGACTTAAGCTCTCCGCCGGCCGGGCCCGACAACCGGACCATACCCGCACCTTCTCCCTGTCGTGTCGCGCGCGCGCGCTCTCGGCAGCTAGCAGATCGAACCTCGAGGCTCGATCCTCCCCAGCCCTTTCCATGCATGGCGGCCGGCCTCTCGCCCCGGCCCGATGCGCTACTCACCTACAAGCAAGTTGCACCCTCACCGCCAGCCGGCCTCTCCCAGGCTTCCCAGCTGCCTGCCTACCTGGTCCGCTGGTCGTTCTCCTCTCTCCTTATACTACATACGTACAGGGACAGGAGTAAGGGAAAGGGAAAGCTCAAGTTCTATCCTTATGGCTAGATCGATCAGTAGATCTGCACTCGATCTGCTGTTACAATATTATGCTTAGGACAGAATACGAATTAAGTAGTAGGTGCGTGTGTAGGGAAATGGATTATGGATCCATCCACTAACCTTATCAGTTGTCTAGGAAGTTGAGGGCGAGCTTGCAGTAGTCGGATCCCACGAGGCTCGCCGCCGCGACCAACAGCAGCAAGCACACGAAGTAGATGGCGACGCCGGCTTTGCGCCAGCGAGGAGTTGGCGCGAGTTGCACCTCCAGCCGGCGCCCGGTGCATATGGTGCCCAGGCCACCAAAGAGGGTGACCAGGAGGAGCAACATGGGGAGCTGAGACAGAGGCACGTCCGCCTTTGCCTGCCGGTGGGAGCGGGAGGAGGCAGCCGGCACGAGCTGCTCCACCAAGCCACCCACTGCGGTGGCGCTCGTCGCGATGCCAACCCGGTACAGCTTAGACGGGAGGTTGCGGCGGAGATTCAGCATAAACTGGGATTCCCCGCGGCCGAGCGGCAGGGCGGCGGCGTTGTTCTCCATGCCGTCCATAACCACAAGCTCCTCCTCTGTGGAGTGAACCCCGTCATATAGGGGATTAGCGCGCGGTGAGGTGCAGGGCAGGGGTTAATTGGATCCATTTGATTGCGGCGGAACGGCTCCGATGGGATGCCGTCGGAAGGAAGGAATGGAGATGGGTCCCTGCACTGGGCAGCGAGCCAGATGTGACGTGCAAAATTGGATGGATTCTTCGCCGGTGCTTGTCTCTCCAATTTCATTTTTTCTATCTTCTTACACAGTTACACATATTTTTGTTCCTTCAAATTTCTCACGAGCATAGGATTTGAATCATCTATTCGTTCATATTTTTTGTTGATGTGTTTCCCATCTGTTCAAGTGGATAATCCCTATTCGGTTTTCGAGGGTTCGCTCGTCATTTATTCGTAGTAACGTCGTATTGCCTATGCAGCTAAATCGATAGGAATAGGAGGAAAGGGCGGGTGGACACGTTGCGGGTGTCCAGTTGGCATGGATCTGGGTTCGGCTCATCAACTCGAACGGTCAATGCTGGCCTGATAGCAGCATCGTTATACGTCACAAGTTGGGGTGGTTGGACAGGAAAAACAGCGATAGGAAAAAGCAAAAGGGGAACCGGTTAAAAGGAACCGTCGAGCATGATGATTGTTCTTTTGGAAAAAAAAAAGACACGGGAGCGTGGGAAGGCCGGGGCATGCAGGTGGGAGCATACCTTCTCACGGTAGCTAGTGTGTAGCAAAGGTTGGTTGTTTGAAGAAAAGAATAATTAAGCCTCGAGTTGATGCCAAACCGTCGAGCATCATGTTAATTCTTCCAGCCACACTAGAAAAAAAAGGTAAACCCCATCTCACAATAATCAGAAACATATAAGCTTTAGTTTTGATTAGGGAGTTAATTGCAGAGGATCAGGTGTGGGGAGCAGCAGGGCGCGCGCGTGGGCAAGTAATCACACATGCATGCTTAATTGGAGCCATTTGATCGCGGCAGAACGGCTCGGATGGGATGCCGTCGCACGGACAAGCAATGGAGCAGCTGTGCACAGTGGCGGATGCACGATGCGGGATAAGGGGGGGCTAAAACAATGGAGATGTTGATTTGCATGAAGACTTAATGGTGAAATCAAGCTTTTGCTACAGTGATTAGTGGTGAAATCAAGCCACCCCCCTTTGGATCCGCCCCTGGCTGTGCACACACACCACACCCTTTAGCGAAATGTGACGTGCGTGCGGGGTTGGCTATGGGATCAAATTCGACGCTGCGCGATGCGCTGTGCGGGTAACGTCGTAACTGCGATGTGCGATTGACATTGACTCTTTCGGTAGCTAGAGAACACGTTTCTATAGTTCTCCGTAATGCTTCCTTGTACAGATTTTTGTTGCGTCTTAAATTTTACATAAATATAGAACTTTGTATCATATGACCATTTATATTTTTGTTGAAATTGTGTTCATGTACGTCGATCTGGATGTTTTTTTTTTCCAAATAGGAGCATGCATTGGAACGGATGGGAGGACGCACCGACACAGGCCTCCCTTAGCCGCCAAAATCAGTGTGAACCGGCATTGTGGCGCGTCGCTGTCGCGTGCTCTCAAGGCTCAAGCTTGCTTAGATCGATATCCATTCTGTGTCAAAATAATTGCGCATTTTAATTTGTATAAGAGTTAAACATTTCAAAATTTAACTAAAGATACAGAAAATAGTATCAATGCTATATATTTAGAATTTTTTTTTGAAATCATATTGTACATCCAATCTTTAATACATATTATATATATCATAAACATTTTTAATATATTAGTTAAATTGAAAATGATTTAACATTTTGTGAAGCGATATGTTGAAACTGATGAAATATATATATTTCTTACTATCAAAGCAGGGAGGTTCGGCCGTTGCTCAGGCTGGCCACGTCGCCACCGTTACTTCAGCCGCTGGATTCGTCGATCAACGGTCCTGCTTCCTCCCACCGTCTCCTACAGTCACCGCCTGGAAATATCTACGCCCACCACGTCCGCGGCCTCTCGAATATGTTGAAACTGATGAAATATATATATATATATATATATATATATATATATATATATATATATATATATATATATATATATAAAACACCAAAGAGCATACCTCGCAGGTTACTGCCAGATAAGGTCATAATCTATATATGTTACTCGACTGCTGGTAGATTTTTTGCACGTCGGGTTAGAATTATAGTATGGTTTAGAATTACAAGCTATGTATAGATATATAGATTATACTATATATATATATATATATATATATAGGGAGAGGCTATTCAGTAGCCGGCTACAGAATAAGTTATTCTGTAGCCACCTCCATTTACCATAATTTTATATACTAATTTACCGTAATGTCAATACATATTTACGATAGTTGGGTTACTATAACACACGGGGATATTTACCATAACATTATATTAAACCACTTAGTAAGGAGTTACTATAATCTCGTAAATTAACATAGTAATTATCGTAACTCAAAGTGGCTACAGAATAAGTTATTCTGTAGCCAGCTACAGGATAGTAGTTATATATATATATATATATATATATATATATATATATATATATATATATATATATATATATATATATATATATATATATATATATATATATATATATATATATATATATATATAGAGAGAAATACATAAATATATATTATTAATTAATTTGACGTGTGGCACGAAGCTTCCTCAGCTCCCCCCGACTCTGTCCGTGTTCAGACTGACGACGCACACCCGTCCCCGTCGTGAAATTACGAAGCTTCCTCAGTTGGAGAAGCACACCGCACAACCAGGCGCCTCCGCCAGTTGGGTCTCCAATGTTTTTCATATTTTCTCATCTCATCTGGAACGGAAGGGCTTGCCGCCCTTATATATATTTCCACTCTCGATCCCACACGTAGCCAGCCAGTACGAATTTTTTTAATTTTAACCCTTTTTTAAATATAATTTTAAATTTAACACTGTCGGTTTTTTTTTAAAACTAACACTTTTGGCCGCGCCAAAACTAACACTTTTGGCCGCGCCTATTGCCCTGGCGCGGCCAAATGCCAGTGCCGCGCCATGCATGGTGGCGTGGCACAGGGCTGACGTGGCGTGAGCCGGCCTGGGGGACCGATGACGTGGCGGGTCTTGCCGCGCCACCGACCCTGGCATCCGAAACTTGCAGGGTTATTTGGTTATGTTATGTCAAACTTATATCAAAACAATAAATATGTTATGTGGCATCTTGTCAACTTGCTTCTTATTCATTTCTTTGAGTCGCGGCAGCACTGCCGGCGAGATTAAGTACCCTGTGTTCGGGAACCGGCAGTCCCGGCGTATCGGGACACCGGTGGCAATTTTCGTAATTGATTAGTTAAAATGGTGCATAACCGTATTATGAAAGACGAAAAACTAATCATTGGCTTATCAAATTCTGTATTCGGCCATGAAAAAAACTCAACAAAATACGGGCGCGACGCGTTTCGATTCTACCATCCAGGTAGCCCGAGCCGACAGCAGGCGCAGCGGCCAGGTGGTGTGGCTGCTCGTGCGGTATGTTTGGTCCAGCCGCGCCACGCAACAGGGCGCGGCACTGCCGCGCCAGGGTCGGTGGCGCGGTAAGACCGGCCACGTCATCGGTCCCCCAGGCCGGCCCACGCCACGTCAGCCCTGTGCCGCGCCACCATGCATGGCGCGGCACAGGCATTTGGCCGCGCCAGGGCAATAGGCGTGGCCAAAAGTGTTAGTTTAAAAAAAACCGACAGCGTTAGATTTAAAATTATATTAAAAAAGGTTAAAATTAAAAAAAAATCGCCAGTACTGTTCAAAAAGAAAAGAAAAAAAATTAAACACATAGCCAGGAAGCAAGCTACTACTCACCTCACCTGCGCACCAGGAGCGAATAATGGTGACGCTCATGAGCCGCCACCAGTCAAGGCGGGAGCGGCGGCAGGGCGACACCGACGCCGACGACAGCGCCTCCGCCTCCGCGACCAGCTGTGGTTCCCCGCGGGCGCGGCACTGGGGGTTGCAGGCTTGGCCACCGCTTCCAGGGCCATCACCTGCATGGCCATTTCCCAGTCGTCGTCGTCCGCGCCGCCGGCGGTGCTCCACCAGCAAGGGAACGACGACGACCACTACTCCAGCTGCTGCTACCTCCTCGCGCTCTCAGGGCTCTTCTACACGGGGGTCGCCGAGCTCGGCGCCGCCGTCTGGGTGATGGCCGAACCCCGCGGCCGCCTCGGTGCCGGGCGGAAGCTCGTGTACGCGTCCCTCGTCCCGCTGACGGCCGCCGTCGGCCTGCCTGCTAGCGGCGGCCACGCTCTTCTGGTGACCCATACGTAGTACGACGACGTACGGTCGTCGTCGGTTGCGGCGCCACTGCCCAAAAGGCTATATATATATATTGTCCAGCTATAATAAGTGGATGATCACGCACGTGTAGGCGTGTAGCTAGCTTCCATGCTGGGAGATGATCACGCACGTGTAGCTTCGTGCGTTCCACGCACTTCCATTCGGGGTCGTGCGTGCGTGTGTACGGTTGCCTCCAGTCGTCGAGTAGAGTTTAGTTTAATTACTCTGTCGCATATTTGCCGTAAGTGTCGTCGTGTCCTACCGAAAGGATGACTTCGTGCTGCGTCCTTTCAAGTTTCAACTATCACTAGTAGAGAACAGACCTTTGATCCTCGGCCAAAATGAGCTCTAGTCCCGGAATTTTTTGCCCCCGGGACTAGAAATACCTTTAGTCCCGGTTGGTGGCTCCAACCGGGACTAAAGGTTCCTGCCCAACGGCTACTGCGCCAGACAGAGGTGGCAGGGACCTTTAGTCCCGGTTGGAGCCACCAACCGGGACTAAAGGTATACTTTTACTCCCGGTTGGTGGCTCCAACCGGGAGTAAAGGTCTACTCCCGGGCCGTGGCTGCGCCCGGGGTTGGAAAGTTACCTTTAGTCCCGATTGGATCTATCAACCGGGACTAAATGTTCTCCCTTTATAAATCGGCCGTCTCCTCCTTCCTCCCCGAGCCCGAGCTCAGCACATTTTGAAGCTCACTGCAGTAGTGTTCTTGCTTCCTCCCTCCCTCCATTGTTCCTCCATCCATTCTTCGATTCCTCCGTCGATTCTTCAGTTGTAAAGGTTACCAATCTCATACTCTCATTTTTTACCATTTTCTTATACCATTTTATTCACTATATATATTTATGGTTCTTTATTGTGGTTTTTTTTCATTTGTAAGCAATTTGAGCTCAAAATCACTTTAAGCTTGCATATTTACATGAAAGAAGGTTAAAGTATATATAAATATAAAGTTAGAAAATAGTTAGAAAATTATAGCAAATCCTTACTAGTTGAACTTGCGGACCGTGTTCAGGTCGGCGAGGATGTTCTCTGCCGAGCGGTAACGGACGTCAAGGAGGAGCTTTGATTCTACGAGGGAGAGCGATAACGGTCGTGGAAGACCGTGTTCCCTTCCTCGTAGAATCGGAGCTCTTCCTTGACCAAGTACGGTGCCGTCCGGTGGAGAAATCCTCGCCGAGCTGATCACGTAAGCAAGGTCAACTAGTACGGATGGTTATTTATTCACATGTCCCGATATCGTCGTAGTAGTCTGTCAATCACCGTACCTAAACGTAGTATATATAAATAAAAACTTAGAAAATAGTTAGAAAATTATAGAAAATCCGTACTAGTTGAACTTGCGGACCGTGTTCAGCTCGGCAAGCATGTTCTCTGTCGAGCGGTAACGGACATCAAGGAGGAGCTTTGATTCTACGAGGGAGAGCGACAACGGTCGTGGGAGACCGTGTTCCCTTCCTCATAGAATCGGAGCTCTTCCTTGACCAAGTACGGTGCTGTCCGGTGGAGAAATGCTCGCCGAGATGATCACGTAAGCAAGGTCAACTAGTACGGATGGTTATTTATTCACACGTCCCGATATCGTCGTAGTAGTCTGTTATGTGTGTACATTCCCATTCTTCTGTTAATTTGCGGAAATATCATATGAATTACTTACCTGCCGCAGTAAAAGACGAGAACACAATGACCATTAAAAATATCATTGTTTAGAGATCTAGATAATTTTATAGTTTGTTAATTTTATTTGTTTATAAAAGAAGAAATTTATAGTGTATTAAAAAATGAGTATAGAGAGTAGATGGCAACTGCTTCCGGGTCCTCGGCCTCTCATGGGTTTCCAAAGCGACTTAGGCCGGGCCTTCCTCTCATTCCATGCGGCAAGTGTCGTGATGAGATGAAGATTGTGATGGAGTACCGAGTGAAGAAGGAGGGTCCCAACAAGGATCGTATCTTCTACAAGTGTCCGGATCGCAATGTGAGTTATTTTATCGTATTTAATGATTATGGTTAGTTTATACCTATTTTCATGATGGTTGTGATTAAAGTTCTAGTTTTTTGTTTTAATTTCAGTGGGATGGCAGTGGACGATGTTCAGGCTTCTACTGGGAGGAAGAGTATGTTGAACTCGTGCAAAAATATCTTGCACAACAGGCAGATACGGCGGCTAATGAGGCAGTGATCCAGTCGAAGAAGCCCAAAGATGTTGCACAATCGGGGGATCTGTCTGTTTTAGTTGAGATTGGTCGCGAAATCCTTGTGCTCCTGAAATGTATTTTAGCTTTAGTTCTTTTAGTGGTAGTTGGGATTGTCTACATTGTAGCGATGCTTTCATAAATTTGTATCTTTTGTGGTGGCACGCATGTTGTATAAATAATTAATTATGATCTAGGTTTTAATATGATATTTATGTCATGTAATGCAGATGAGCCGTCATTGGATGTATAATGCTGATCGCCGCTCACAAGAGTTCATTGACGGCGTGCATTCTTTATTACGTGCGGCCGAGACAAACAAACGCGACGGTTTCATGTGCTGCCCATGTGCCATATGTAAGAATACGGTGGAATATCCTTGCTCAAGGACTCTTCATTCACACTTGTTCAAGTCGGGTTTCATGCCAAACTATATTTGTTGGACAAAGCACGGAGAAACTGGTGTTGTAATGGAAGAAGATGAAGAAGAACAATGGGACGACAATGATATTATTCCTGATGGTGCGTGCTTCAATGATACTGCAATGGGAGAAGCTGAAGAAGAGGTAGCCGCAGAAGATGAGCCGGCCGATGATCTTTGTCAGGTCATTCGTGATGCACAAAGAGAATGTGAAAGTGAAAAGGAGAAGATCAAGTTCGAGCGGATGGTAGAAGATCACAAGAAATTGTTGTACCCAACTTGTGATGCAGGGCAGAAAAAGTTGGGAACCACACTAGAATTGCTGCAATGGAAGGCAAAGAATGGTGTATCTGACAAGGGATTTGGAGAGTTACTAAAAATCCAAAAGAAGATGCTTCCGAAGTACAATGAATTGCCCGCCACTACCTACGAAGCAAAACAAGTTGTCTGTCCTATGGGGCTAGAAATAGAGAAGATACATGCATGTCCTAATGACTGCATCCTATACCGTGGCAAAGAGTACGAAAAATTGGATGCATGCCCGGTATGCCATGCGTCGCGGTATAAGATCAGGCGAGATGACCCTGGTGATGTTGAGGGCGAACGTCCACGTAAGAAAATCCCTGCCAAGGTTATGTGGTATGCTCCTATAATACCACGCTTGAAACGTCTGTTCAGAAACAAAGAACATGCAAAATTGTTACGATGGCACAAAGAAGACCGTAAGGTAGACAATATGTTGAGACACCCTGCTGATGGGTCCCAGTGGAGAGCAATCGATAGAGAATTCCCGGAGTTTGCAAATGACGCAAGAAACTTAAGGTTTGCTTTAAGTACAGATGGTATCAATCCTTTTGGAGAGCAGAACAGTAGTCATAGCACTTGGCCTGTTACTCTAAGTATCTACAACATTCCTCCTTGGTTATGCATGAAGCGGAAGTTCATTATGATGCCTGTGCTCATCCAAGGCCCGAAGCAACCTGGCAATGACATCGATGTGTACCTGAGACCACTTATTGATGAACTTCTCATTTTGTGGAATAAAGAAGGTGTACGTGTGTGGGATGAGTACAAACAGGAACACTTTGATCTGCGAGCATTGTTGTTCGTAACAATCAATGATTGGCCTGCTCTAAGTAATCTTTCAGGACAGTCAAACAAGGGATATAATGCATGCACACACTGCTTCGGTGATATTAGAGGTGTATTCTTGAAAAAATGTCGAAAGGTCGTGTACCTTGGCCATCGTCGATTTCTTCCTGCAAATCACCCCGTAAGAAAGAAAGGTAAGCATTTTAAAGGGAAAGCAGACCACCTGACCAAGCCTCGCAACCGAACCGGTGAGGATGTACTCGATATGGTCAATGATGTGAAAGTCGTCTTTGGAAAAGGACATGGAAGCCAACCTATTCCGAAAGACGCTAACGGTCACGCACCCATGTGGAAGAAAAAGTCCATATTTTGGGACCTACCCTATTGGCAAGTCCTGGAGGTCCGTAGCTCGATCGACGTGATGCACCTGACGAAGAATCTTTGTGTGAACCTGCTAGGCTTTATGGGTGTGTATGGAAAGCCTAAGGACACATTTGAAGCACGACAGGACCTGCGTTGTTTGAGAGAAAGAGACAACCTGCATCCAGAGAAGACAGATGATGGACGCCATTACTTACGTCCTGCTAGCTACACTCTAAGCAAAGAGGAGAAGGAAATCATGTTTGAATGCTTAAACAACATCAAGGTACCATCTGGATTCTCCTCGAATATAAAGGGTATTATAAATGTGACAGAGAAGAAATTCTGTAACTTAAAGTCCCATGACTGTCACGTTCTCATGACGCAATTACTTCCAGTTGCATTAAGAGGAATTCTACCTCCAAATGTACGTCTAGCCACCGTAAAGCTATGTGCATTCCTCAATGCAATTTCTCAGAAGGCAATTGATCCAACTGATCTAGCTAAACTACAGAATGATGTGGTTCAATGTCTCGTCAGCTTTGAGTTAGTGTTCCCTCCTTCCTTCTTTGATATTATGACACACCTCCTAGTTCACCTAGTCAAGGAGATTTTCACTCTCGGTCCTGTGTTCCTACACAACATGTTCCCCTTAGAGAGATTCATGGGAGTCCTAAAGAAATATGTTCACAACCGTGCTCGCCCAGAAGGAAGCATCGCCAAGGGCTATGGAACAGAAGAGGTCATTGAGTTCTGTGTTGACTTTATTCCCGACCTTGACTCGATTGGTGTTCCTGAATCGAGACATGAGGGGAGACTAAGCGGAAAGGGGACACTAGGGAGGAAAACATATATTGGTACGGATGATGATTATTTCAATAAAGCGCACTACACAGTTCTACAGAACTCCTCTTTGGTAGATCCGTATATTGAGACACACAAGGATCTCTTACGATCCGAGTTTCCAGGCAAGACTGAAGCTTGGATTACGCATAAGCACATGGAAACTTTCGGCGGTTGGTTGCGAAAAAAATGTCAAGGTGATGAGAGCATCCATGAGCAACTGTATTTATTGGCTATGCAACCATCATGGCATATCGTCACATACAAAGGGTACGAGATAAATGGGAACATATTCTACACAGTAGCCCAAGATAAAAGGAGTACCAACCAAAACAGTGGTGTCCGCATAGATGCCACAGACCCGAATGGGAATAAGCAGACATATTATGGACGCATAGATGAAATATGGGAACTAGAATATGCACCTACTTTGAAGATCCCATTGTTCAAGTGCCAATGGGTCAAGGTGACCGGAGGCGGAGTAACAGTAGACAACGAGTATGGAATGACAACAGTAGACCTTAGTAATATTGGGTACAAAGACGAACCATTCGTCCTTGCCAAGGATGTGAATCAGGTGTTCTATGTCAATGATATGTCTACCAAACCAAAAAGAGGGAAAAACGATAATGACTCAACCAAAGAGCCAAAGCGCCACATAGTTCTTTCAGGGAAAAGAGTCATCGTGGGAATTGAGGACAAGTCGGACATGTCAGAAGAATATGAAAAGGATGACCGAATTCCGCCCTTCAAAGTGAACAAAGACCCTAGCATCTTGGTAAATGATGAGGACACTCCATGGTTACGAAGCGATCATAACCAAGGGACATACGTAAAGAAGAAGTTCACTGCTGTGCCCACTTGATGATATAGTGATTTAATATAGTGTGTGTTTGAGATATTATGTAATAATTGTGAATTCAGATGTTTATTATGTCATATTTCAAATTAAATCAATGTTTGATTTGGTGGGATTTCTCTCTCAAAAAGGTAAATTAGGATACTGAGTGATGAAAAATTAAAATATTAACGTTAAAATGATGTGAAAACAAATTTCCTGTCCAAAACCAATAATTTTAATAATTTTAATTAAACACTACATTTTTGCATTAACGAAATAATAAATATTAGTTACATTATGTTTTATAATTCTAACAAAAAATAAAAAAAGTTAGGTTATCGATTTTTCCTATGTGCAATAAACAAAAATAAAATTCATATTTTTAACAAAATAATTTTATGCCTTTTATTTAATTTACTATGTATTTAATAAAAACTATTGCATTTCTATTGTATTTAACAAGACTATTGCTTAAAACAGGCGGGAAACGAAACTGCAGGCCACCTTTACTCCCGGGTGGGAAGCCCACCCGGGAGTAAAGGTGGGCTGCAGTTTCGTGGCCCGCCAAAAAAAGCCTTTACTCCCGGTGCGTGTTACCAACCGGGAGTAAAGGTATACCTTTACTCCCGGTTGGTAACACGCACCGGGAGTAAAGGAACCTTTACTCCCGGTTGGTAATACGCACCGAGAGTAAAGGGTTTTTACTCCCGGTTGGTGGCTGGCACCGGGAGTAATTCTCCTCTGCTATATAACCTCCAGCGCCTGGCAGATCGATCTGCTCGTCTTCTTCCTCGTCGAACACCGCCGCCCGGCCTCTTCTTCGACCTCGCGCCGCGTCCGTTCGCCTTCCGTGACACCGGCGCCGCCGTCTTCTTCCTCGTGCGGCCTCCACCGCGCGCGCCCGTGCCCCTCCTCCGCGCTTGCCCGTGGCCCTCCACCGCGCCCTCCTCCGCGCCCGAGGCCCTCCACCGCGCGTTGCCCCACCGCGCCGGCCCGAGGCCCTCCAGTACGTACACTGCCGAGCTTCGAGGTGATATATTCGTCGATCTCTTTGTACATTCGTCCGAGCCCTCCACTGCCGAGTTATAGATCACGTCGAAAACTACAACTTTGGTGTAAGCCATGTCAACGGTCGAGGTCGATTGAAAATTCCAAATTTTGAATCACAAAATCTATAGAAACTAAAAATGAATATTTGGAACTCTAAATGATTTTAAATAAAAATATATCTTAAGGCAAGTTTTGAATATTTGGAACTCTAAATGACAAGTATAATTAAGGATCACCAATGAAATTACTTTAGAAATTAATTAGATCGATGTAAATCCATGGCTTGTATAATAAACACGCTATATATCCAGCCCATCAACCGCCATATATTCATCACTATATGATATGCCATTATTTCAAGATGCAGTTTCAATAGAAGAATTTTTTCTATCTTCATAGATCAATGTTTGTTAACGAAATTTTATCCAAATATATTCATGTAGGGTCTTTTTTTTTGAAGGATTTGTTGTAGGATATATAATGGTCAAATAGGAACTCAATTTTGATACCCAGTTTATAAACTAAGCGTTTTTTAGTTTATCAAAAATATCACATGTTTCTTCATTTGTGAACTTTGAATATATAGATATAATATATTAATGTTGCTAAAGTAATATGAGCATTACATATTTTTTTCCGGGAAGACTATCTTCAAACTTTATATCATAGCATCAGAGATCGCCTGTAGAAGAAGAAAATAAATTCTTATCATTTCGGAAATAGTAATGGTTATATGAGCAATAAGACACGTATACTTACATTTCATAATGGCTTATACTTATATTATTAACATAGAATTTTCTCATATGATGAATGACTACATGGTTGATCACATGGTACATAGGATCACAACATCAGGCACCGACACCGCCCCGGCCCGCCTCACGTCGTCGTCGTCGTCAGCACGCCGGCCCGCCTCACGTCATCGTCGTCAGCACACCGGCCACCGCGCCGACACGTATATATACGTCATTTGTATTCATATGCATTTCGTCCATGCGTTTCTATGTATACGGCGGAGCACCGCCGCCCTCGTTCACCCATGTGTACAGACATATATACGGCGGAGTGGAGCACCGCCACTCTTGTCACACCGCCCTTTCTCGTGCCCTAATTCGCCCTAGTACTGACGTAGTTTGTCCTAGTGTGGCGAATTGCGTCCGTGATCGAGGGGCAAGATTTAATAATGCATATTGTTTGTAGATTTTACGCATGTAATAAGCAAAGATTTGACGTACTATATATTGGTTTTGTTTTTTAAAGCTAGATGGCCGACCCGAGAAATATGGATGAGGAGGAGTTGATGATGAATTTGATCAACACTGGCACTCAAGTTGCCGGCGATGATGGTGCTAAAAATAACGTGCAAGAGGATGTAGATGACGGGAGTCAGTACTTAGCTCTTGAACAAAATGAGCAACAACATATTGGCCAAGTATATATTTTTTATTATTAGCTATATATATTATCATATGTCTTATGTGTGCTCATGACATTAAAAATAATGTTTATGTTTTGTAGCCCTCTGGATCGACATCAACAACTACAACGAAGAGTAAAAATGTTCGAGGTCCCAAAAAGCCATTGGAGGGTCGCTTCATCATCTCGGAGTTCAATGTGGATACAGGAGAACCGGGGGGGCCGAATAAAATGAAATTTGTGCATCACTGTGGTTACCTTGTACGGGACCGGCTCCCGATTAGTACCCGTGAATGGAAGAAGAAGACCAATGCTCCTCATATCAGTTTTGTCTCCGATCGTGACAAGGCGTTAATTTGGAATGATGTCTTGGTACATTTCACGCTCCAAACAGATGATTATGATGATATAATAGATGGTGATGAATTGAAGGAGCGAGTTAGGGATTGGGCAATGAAGAAGATGGCCACCCAGTTTCAGACTTGGAAGAAACACCTATACACGACGTATGTCAAGAAGAACATAGCACCAGATTTTACTGTCCCAGGCCCGATCTCAAAGCAGAGGCCCTATTGGGATGAGTTTGTACAGTACAAGACTTCAGAAGAGGGTGTGAGTCGGGTGATAAAGAACCAACGTAATGCCCAACAGAAGACATACCACCATACCTTGGGATCAGGTGGCTACCCGACTGCCATTAAGAAGTGGAACAAAATGGAAGCAGACCTTCTTGCCAAGGGTATCAGACCAGAATCACTCGAGTGGGGAGAACGTGCAAAGAATTGGTTTTTCGCTCATGGGGGAACACTAGACCAGGAGACAGGGAAGTGCGTTTATGGCGCAAGACTGCAAGAAGCAGCAGAAAGATTGTTTTATGCTCAGAGAGCTGCTGCTAGTGGTGAGTTCAGGCCCAACAGAGAGAAGGATGAGCTGACATACGCCATCGGGACTATTGAACATGGTGGCCGAACTAGAGGCAAAGGAAGTGTCTCGTGGGAGCATGGATTCCCTCAGGACAGACCTTCCTACAGAAGTCGCCAGAGAAAGAAGGAAGAAGAGGCACACCAGCTCCAGAGGTTGGAGGAAGCGGTGCGTGAAGCACAGGAGCGGGAAAAAAACCTTGAAGCGAGAATGCAGGAGGAAATCAAAAGGCAAGTGCAAATAGCAGTGAGTGCAAGCAAGCAGGCATCAGAGCCAGGAATCAACATTAGCCAATCTGTTCAGTTGAAAAGCAGCTGCGCTTCCACGGAGATACCAAATCAAGGGGACACAGGACTGCGCTTCCCTGTGGATGACGTCACTGAACCTTGTACAACGTGTGAGCTACACATTCCGAAGGAGAATTCCACAATCAAGGTGGCTATCGGTCTTGTTAATCCTATCGACCGAACCAAGACACCAAGGATTCATGGGAATATAATCCAAGAAGGATATGCCACCATCTCGGTAGATAAAGCTGAAAAAGGTTTTAGTGATTTGCCTCTTGACATTCCTGGAGGTGATGGCGAGAAGACTCTAGGAGAAGCGGAGAAGACATTCATTCTATGGCGCAAGCGCTACATCATCATTCCAGGGATGTCGGCTCCACCTCCTTCTGAACTACCTCACCATAGGTACGTGCGGATGAAAACACTACATCATTAATTTGTATTGGCTTAAATAATTAACAATCTGCTCATAATAATATGTCATTCCTTTTTTTGTAGCAGATCCTCCCCCAACCTAAATCCAATTGTTCAATCGCCAGATCATCATAGTGCTCTGTACGATGACATTGTGTTGGAAGACGAGGCTGCATCCACACCCTCTCCAAGGAGGTCTCCAACGCCGCTGCCAACACCTCCAAGGAGGTCTCCAACGCCGCTGCCAACACCTCCAAGGAGGTCTCCAACGCCTCCCCCGCCCCCGCCTACCAAGAAGCCTAGCAAGAGGCCAGCCCCTCAAACGAAGAATCAGTCCCCGCCTGCAAAGAAAGCCACCGTGAAACCAAGGGCTATTCCCAAAATAATATCTGAAGAGAAGGAAGAAGGAACTGATGCATATAAAAAAGACATGTCTAGATTCTATGACAAACTTAAAATGAATCAAGAAGCAAGGAGAAACCCAGAGAAACCGTACTTCTTCGTAGCTCCGGATATTTTAAGAAAAAAGGTGACTTCTTACCAGCATCAACAGCGGGAATCTCGTAAGCCGTCCAAATCAACGTTATCAGACTATGACCGCACTCTCACCAAGTCAATTGAGGCGGCACAGAAAAAGAAGCGGGCAGGGAAAGGAGTTGCCCAACTCGGACAACAAGCGCACCAATCAATCCCCCCGCTAGTTGTTGGTAATGAATATGGTTCGAATTTAGGATTAATGCATCAGGCAAACATACCTCCGGATGTCGATTTGGATCACCTTGGTGAATTTCTTGATGAGACTGGTCTCGACCTTTACCAGATGTTTGGTGATGGAAAAATTGAGAGTGCGGCGGAGGTTGATATTTGGAAGAAAAAATTTGTACTAGGCCAGAGTCTATACAACCCTCAAGCCTTATCTGATCTGGGGACGCAAATGTACCTGCTAAACAAGTGGTACATGCAGGCGTCTACCAGTGGAGACTTCTGCGTTGGTGTCAGAATTAGAGACGAACATTGGTTCCGTGGCGATGATGTTATGTATGTTGACTTTGCAGAATTTCATCAACTATGCCACCTTACCTCTCTGGACAAAGTTATCATTAGCTGCTATTGCCTGTAAGTAATAATTCTTTCGATCTATTATTAAACTCATCATATGTGTGCATATGCATATAAATTATCCTAACAAGTACTATATATATGCAGATTTACAATGACAGAGCTCAGAAAGGAAGGCTGCAATGAAATTGGTTTTGTTGATCCCCATATAGTATTCAAAGACCCAATTACTCCAATAACTAATTGGAAGTCTGAGTCAGAGAGTAACATCATGAACTTCTTAGTGAACCAACGCCACAAGAAGGATATACTCTTTCCCTATAACTTCAAGTGAGTGTTAATCATGTCGATCATAGCCTTAATGGCTCATATGTTGATTCTAGTTAATTAATGAGTGTTATGCGTTATATCCTATAAACACATGCAGCAATCACTGGATATTGATGGACATCGATCTGGTGAAAAGTCACTTGATAATCTATGACTCGATGAGAAAACCACAACAAGACTACCAAGATATGATAGATATTATCCAGAGGTAATTTCGGGATCTCTAGCAACTATATATACACACAAACATGATGATTAACTATATCTGATGACGTGGCAAATTTTTTATTGGGCAGTGTTTGGAAAACCTTTATTGAGAAGCAACACATGGAAAAATGCAAAGCACCACTGAATGTAATCCCATTGAAAGTAAGTCCCCTGAATCGCATCATCTTTATTAATTAAACATATAGCTTTCACCGGATCACCAGATTGGATGACAAATCTTTTTCTCGTAAAGTGGTGTCTGAGGCAGGAACAGGGGAACAACTACTGTGGTTACTATGTTTGCAAGTTTATCAAGGTGCTCTCCCAAAGAACTCCTACAGAGAGACTCAAAGTACGTTAAAAATACACTATATATTCATTTAATTATTATTATTGATTGTGTTACTATGTCTTTATATATATATATATATGTACATATATTAATTTATTTTCCTTTAATTCAAACCTGTAGACTCGATGGTTGGAGGAAAAGGTCATACGGCAAGACCAAATCAAAGCAATTCAAGAGTCTATAGCCGGATTTTTTAATGAGCAGGTCATCGATTCCAAGGGCGAGTTCTACTTCGACCCAACACTGCCATTGAAGCCAAGCTAGAGGATGAGAAGAAACTTGTTATGTCACAACAACTATAATGCAATCTTTTGTAATATATGCACATGAAATAATATAATGTAAAATACACATATGCATGCATGCATGTAAATATATATATGATGCATGCATATATATATATATATATATATATATATATATATATATATATATATATATATATATTTCTATGCTTGAATTGTGTGATTTAATACGTTCATTGTGCTTGAACCGAAACATACTATATGCGCATATAAATGTATAATTAGCAGCGTACAATACGACTTCGAAAACCTATTTTGAAAAGAAAACAAAAAAATGAAAAGAAAAGAAAAAAGAAAAAAACCTTTAGTCCCGGTTCGTATTACCAACCGGGACTAAAGGTGCCGGCCATCGTGGCATGTCAGGAGGCACCTTTAGTCCCGGTTGGTGTTACCCACCGGGACTAAAGGTCCTCCTTTAGTCCCGGTTCCTGACCCGGGACTAAAGGACCCCCCTTTAGTCCCGGATGCTTGCTCCCGGGTGGGGAACCGGGACTAGAGGGGGTTCCCCACCGGGAGTAAAGCTCGGTTCTCTACCAGTGTACACTGTACCGTACCTTTCGATGAAACAGAAGTTGAGTGCATACAACTGAAGCACGTCTTCTTACAAATAATTTTAGATCATAACAAACACTATAACTTTGATATATACTCCAGGATGATGCATCCCTACTTACGACTCTTTTGGAACGCATGTATTTCACGAGAATTGTAGATGAATTTTGCAGAAGGCAGTTCATTCTTACAAAAAAAAAACGCAGGAAACACGACCCACAATCCAAAGGGCCCTTAAACTTGTTTGCAAATTTCGTGATGCATTATTTGGCTTGTACCCTACGTCCGTACCTTTTGATAAAATAGATGTTGAGAGGATAATCATGTTTCCTCCAAAGGACTCGATCCTTTGCAACTGAAGCATGCAGTGTTACAGCTAATTTTAGATCTTGTCGAGCATTACAACTTTAGTATAGGGTATGTTTTGTTCCGAAATTGTTTGAAAATTTTAACTATCAAAATTTGAGAATATAAAATGAATACTTAAGACCCAAAACGATTTCAAATAAAAAAAAATTGTCAACTACAAAGTTATAGATTGTGTCGACCCGTACAAATTAATTTGGTGTTGACTATGTCAACATCAAATGATCTTTTGGAAATTCTAAAATTTAAAATTTAAAATCTAAGAACTTAAATACATATTTAGGACACTCAAAACAACTTCAAATAAAATATTATCAACTATAAAGTTCTAGATCACATTGAGAATTATAACTTTGGCCTAGACCATGTTGATATTAGAGATCATCCAAAAATTCTAAATTTTGAATTTCAAATTCTATGAACTTAGAACAAAATCTTAAGATATCCGCTTCTATCAAAATGGCTTTAACTCATCCACTAGAGAAGCTACTCCATATGAGGAGCTAGAGCCCTACCAAACAGAGCCTATGTATTATCTTCACACAAGAGCTTGTTATTGTTGGGAATACCAGGCATCAATAGCTCTGTCCCTGTTACATGCACCTTGTCGCACATATGCATGCATGCATGGCAGGATGTATGCAACCACGCAGGCTAGCACAAGTACTTTAAAAAATTATCCAGGACAGGGTAAGAACGCCCGATATGGTTCTAACAACGCTCCACTAGCGCT
This sequence comes from Miscanthus floridulus, assembly GCF_019320115.1. Taxonomy (NCBI): domain Eukaryota; kingdom Viridiplantae; phylum Streptophyta; class Magnoliopsida; order Poales; family Poaceae; genus Miscanthus; species Miscanthus floridulus. The sequence continues at coordinate 16,917,272 of NC_089584.1, read as the reverse complement.
TCTACGTAGTCTGGACGGTCAACGTCACTGTTTGTAATAAATAATGAGAGCTTCTACTAGCAAATAAGCAACAAAATGAGGCATAAAGATTCAAACAATTTTAAGCTAGGCACCATAAGAGAGAGCATGTTTTAGAAAAAAAAATATATAACTAGTTTCACAATTTCCTGAGGTAAAACAAATTTTCTAAGAATAAAGCAAATTTTAGTATTTTAATTACATTAATTTTCCATGTAAAAATATTTGGATAAATTTTTTGAATATTTTTGTAAAAAGTTTCTAGTCCAATTTTACCCATAAACTTTCAACTTAGTTCGATTTATCCCTCTAACGTGGATTCACATAATCAAAATCACCCACGGTGAAAAAACAAATGGTATTAAAAGTTGAGGAATATAAAAAATTAGTTTTGTAGTTAAAGAAGCAAAATCGGACGACCGTGATAGTTAAAGGAGATAAATTGAACTTTTTCCAAGATTAGATTGCAACAATAGTTAAAGAGGTATAAAATGGATTTTTTTCCTGGAAACAAAAAAAAGGAAGGCCCAAAACGAAGGTTGAGAAAAAGGACAAAATCCCCCCCCCCCCCCCCCCCCCCCCCCCCCCCAAAAAAAAAGAGTTTCCAGTTTGGGCTGTACACTTGGGGTTGGCCCGTGAGACTCCTGGTCTTTTCAAAGTCCACGTTGGCCGATCGCCGCCCTTGTACCATCAGGATTGATAACACTAAATGGGTGTTTGGGACTGCTCCACAAACTCTGTTCTACGAACTTCACCGTAGAGTAGCTCAAAAAAACTAGAGTTTGTGGAGCACCTCTTTAGTTGCTCTCAGAACTCCATCATTTTTCCTCGAACAGAGTGCGTGGAGCTGAAACCGTTTTGCTAAAAAACATAGAGCGAATCTGAAAAACGTGGAGCAGAGCAGTCCCGAACACCCTCTAATTCAAAATCAGTTTGCCATTGTACCATGATTTCTATTCTACAATGATTTTAGAAATAGCATTGATTTTGGCCTGATCATAGCGCCACCTACTACTCTCCCATGACATCTTGCATAGACGGCACATATCACACACGGAGCTCCTTGTAAGCCTTTTGTTTGCCTCACTGAATGGTAGTTTGTAGAATTTGCTCACAAGGTATTGATAGAGTGGGAAATGGCAGCGGTGGGCTAAGTCCTAGACCACTACTCCGTGGTAGTATAATGCAAAGCCAATCTCCGTGATAGGACAAGCTGCTTAGTGCGACGTGGGAAATGCCAGAGTGCCATGCCAAGACAGCGTCGTATCAGGCCAATCTCATCGGAGAGTTTCACGACGTTGTTTCCAATATTACCATGTCATCTAGAATAAAATGAAACATAGATAAAATACATATTTAATGGAGAGTTTCATTCTATAATTTCATAAACATTTAATTCCATGACTCATAGAGTCAGTATTCGTACCAAGAGAGCTTTATCCCTTCGAAACTTACTTCTTCTGCTCTTCTTAAAAACGTTGCCACGTCATAAAAAAAGTCTACGTGGCAGCTGATGCTCTTCTTAAGTGCACGTTCCACGCATCATAGTTCACAAAGCAGCGACAAATGTGGTCCCCCCGGTCGCGGACATTTTGGCTGAGAGCCTGAGATCCCCATTAATTAAGCTGTACTGCACGGGAGGGCGCGCTCCGCTGCGCCCGCTCCGTGCGAACGCGATCAAGACGTGATAATCTGGGAGTGCGTGGATGGTTTCTTTGTGACTGTAGTGTAGTGATACAGAGCATCTTGTTAGGCACTTAATGGAATAAGGTTTCATGGAAGACGCAGTGATAGTGGGCTCTATATATATATTTATATATTGCCATGGTACGTACAGGCATCATAGGCGGTATTGAGTTCTCAACCCAGCCTAGAGCAGTCTCTGAACAGCATAACCATACATATAGAGGCTGAGTTCAACCTCATTCTGTACGAAAAGAATCATTTACCATTGTGGAGCATGCAGTATTCTTCATAGAGTCTGACAGCATTATATTGCTGAAACTGAAAAGGAGATAGTAGCCGCTGTGACAGGTTGTATCTTTGTAGGCAAACGGATTGGCGTCGTTCTACTATTTGGAATCACTGCAGGTAGAGAGCAAAAGAATTTGAATGAGCATGTCCTTCCATTCTAATTGAAGGTACATAGGATCTGTTTGAGGGAGCACCTTTGTTGTCCACAAGAGGAAAGAACTAGCTTATGTCTTGCCTTGGCTTCAGCATATGCATGTTCCTGACTGTTTAGACGGAATTGTTAGAGAAAGCATTATTTATGTTTGCTGTAGTCACTAAATATGTTATTGATGTGTGGTTACCCTGATGGTTGCCTACTTCACTTGGTTTCGGGTTGGCTGCTGGCGTTTATCACCTGTGGCCTGTGTTCCTGATGGTTGTATCTGGGAGAGGGAAATACATATACATACAGGAAATCAGCAATTATGCATTACAGAGCCTGGTATGTGAAAGTGATACATGTAAGTGTAGCACATTGTGTATATAGTAGGTGGGTATACATATACCAATGATGATGGTGGGGTGCTCGGTGTTGACACCGCAGGCAATGCTTCTGAATTCTGAAGGCATTATGCATTAGGCAACTAAGTATTATATCTATATATGGTATGCATAAAGTGCTATTATGCCTATAGGAATAGAATGTTACCTTTGTGGGCGTTTGATTTGCTGGCGGTACAAGTTCTTCCTGGTCTGCAGGTGCATAAACAGAAATAACATAGTGTATTTTAGCACCTTAGTGTATGAGGATGATGTATTCGTTTAAGATGGAAACAATAAAATGTAGGGTGGTCTGTATGATCTGGAGCACCTTTATGTGTAGATTTTAAGAGAGGAAAATTAGTCACTCCAACAACATTATATGAACTTGATAAGTGATATTCTGATCTTGAACCGACATGGAAGACACGCTGATGCGCAAATCCAATTGCTTGGCATATAGACATGTGATTTGCACTGGAATAAATGCACCAAAGCCACCAGCATCATTTGTAAGAGTATTCATTGGACATCCTATTATTTCCTCTACTGTTGGACTGACGAAGACCATCTCTATGGCTGGAGAGTGGAGAGTGAGCCTCATGAGGTTCTTGTACAGCGTCGGTGACAAAATATAGGTAAAAGATATCTGCATATTACAGTGGAGCAGTCAGATAGACATTATCATTAGAAATTTGTAGGCTCAGCAACGAATGATAGTGTTGTAAACAGAAATGAAAACATTGTACCTAGGTTAAGCATTAACACCATGACACCTAAGGCTACTGCACCTGTAACCATATCCAACTGGGTTATCAGTCTTTTCGCAGACAGGTACTGTGCAGTCCATGTACTACCATGATTTGTTGGTCACTTGGTCACAATGCTTTTGATCCTCACACTGATGACATATTTATTAGACTGCATGATCACGAAAAATAGTATGATATGAGGTACAGAAGAAACAGACAAATCTGATTGATTGAGTGTAGCCTCATACATACATATATAAGGTGTGTGTTGTAAAATTTTGCAAGTTCTCTTATTGTGATTCTTTCTGCAGCAATCTGAGATGGGGATCGACCATACCATGTCGGCATTGTTAGGCAGTCTCTAGCGCTATATACATAATATATATTACTGTGTAATCCATGAGTTATTATGAATAGAAAATACATTTTATATTCTGATTGTCTGCAGATAGGGTCTGTCAGCACAGAAGGAAAGAACGAAAACAATCCAGATAAGCGATCAGTAAGGGAGTATAATGAGGTACCATTAAATAAATTGCTTGTCTGTCACAAAAAATAAATAAATAAATTGCTTGTCATTACGACAAAGAGGAAGGCCACAGGACCCTTGGTGGCCATATACATATATTTTTCAGCATCAAATGGCTCTGCCTGCTGATCCCATAGAGCAACAATGGCATCTTTGCCTGCATTATATGGAACAGAGACATGTAACAATGTCTGATAAACTAATGTGTACACAGGACGCGATGAGCAAGGATTGTCCAAGTACACAGATGTACCAATACGATGCTGGAGAAGGCCGGCGACGGACAATCCTTGCTCATCGTTCAACGTTGAGCGTTGTTGTCTCCGCGGCGGTATATTCTCCAAGGCGCCACAAGCCTCCTCGATCCCAGACATATGCGGCGCCGCGATGCCAATATAAACCCTCACCTTCTGCCTGCCGCGCCTCTCTTCCATTTTTGCAAACCGCCGGCGTGTCGAGCCTTTCTCCATTTGGAAGTAATAAGTAGAACGGCAGCATAATAAGCTAAGCTTGCATTGTGATCCATTACGAGATGGCACCGGGCATACGCGGCACATGGAACCTTTCACTGAGCTGAGTGGTTACCAGTGTCCGTGTCATCGTCCGGTCAATAAGTAGCATTCGTGTCAGCCTGTGTGACGTTTCGTACCGTTAGCTGATTTGTTGTGAGATAAAATAATATTCATTAACTAAAAAAGTACGGTTTATAAGCCAAGCAAACAGGGCTATTAGCATTTTAGCGTGGTGTTGTTATTTGTCGCGTCTAGCTATCATGCGTCTCAAGTATTTTCTTTTTCCCCATGCGTCTCTGGGAAAAGAAAAGATCTGTTCACGTTCACCTATGACTAGGGATGAAAACGGATCGGATATGGACGGATATCACCGATATTATATTTATTTTTATATTTTTGTCCGGATTCGGATTCGAATACGGATAGTGTCAACTATGTCGGATAGGATACGATTGGATATCGACATCATAAATATGCGATTTGAGTATTCGGATACGGATACGGTATCGGATGGGATATCCGGACTCGGATACGGACAGATCTCAACCCCTCTAAACGGATTCGGTTTCGAATACGGTCGAAAAGTATCCGTATCGTTTTCATCCCTACCTATGACCTATCACGTCGTTCTATGCCAAATGTACTCTGCTTGTTATTTGTGTGGATGACATTTGTGTTTTGCTGTAGTCAATGCTCACTTAGTCCCCACCATGTTCTTGACATCTTCTCCAAGGTCACGGAGGGACGTCACGCAGTTCAGTCGTTGACGGGTGAGTGGGTGACTAGTCAAAAAAAAAAAAACTTCAATTACACGGAAGGATACGTCGGAATATGCCTAATAAAAATGTAAGGGGCCGTTTGGATTATTTTATTTGGAAGAATTAAAATTTATTTAATAAATTAGGTTATTTGATTTAAAATTTGATATTTCATCACTTTCTAAAGTCCACATATATGTCTATCTTAAATTTATAGGGTGAGAGGTGAAAATTGATTCTATGGATTAACATTCTATGTTTCTAATTTGCAACTTATAATACGATCTTGAACTCGTTCCCCTATGATAAAAATACAACACATAAGTATTTCTCTCGTATAACCAACAATAATATACAAATAATAATTCATATATAACCATATTAGCTTAATTAATATGTGGCTAAGGACATGTTTGCTTGTCTTATGAGCCGTACTATTTCAGCGAACGAACATTGTTTTCTCTTATAACAAATCAACGAACAGTACTTTCAGCCATGGCTTTTCAGCAAAGCAAACATGGCCAAAATTATGATTATTAAAATGAATTCATTTCAAGGATCCAAACGAGGCCTAATAGTATTATGAAGCTGGGTTTTTACAACCAAAGAATTATATTAGATAATAGCTGGGTACATCAACATGTTACAACCACTCTAGATTACACAAATATCTAAAAACTGATTTTCATCTAAATTGTACCCACACTGTGAATAGCTCCATATCTCAAAACCAAACCTATACTACACTTCACAATATGGATGACCGCATAGACAAACACTCGATAAAAGACCTGAGAACAGATACCCAGCGAACGACGACCAATATTCATATAGACGGAGTTGAGAAACTTCTTCTTTCTGGTGTCTTCCTTCTTCTTTCTACCACCGAAGAATGAGAAAAACTGATCTGAAATTTATTTTCACTAGCCTTTCATCGTGGCCAGATCTAACCATAATAAAATGGAGAAGAGACTAGAGAAAATTATTTCATGACGGCGACACCATCTCCGCCTTGATGTCGTCGTCTAGAATTAAAAGTCTCCATGTCATCAAACCGGCGACAATGGTGACGCCGTAGTTGTCGCCCTCATCTTCAACAGAGCCGCCATGGAAAAACAATTCTATCCTGCCCTCTCTCCATCGCCTGAGAGGAGGATGAGAAAATAAATCCCTAAAACCAAAAAAACTTGCATAAAGCGACCCTAATCCTAAAGAGTCGATCTACTGGGAAAATTTATTAAAAACGATGGATCCCCACTTCCTCCGTCCTCCGGCGATATGCCGGAGGGGGAGCGAGGGGTCCAGCATTGGTGGAGGGGCGCGGCGGCGCCGGCACTCCGACTCGCAGGACCCTTAACGTGTGCACACCGTATGTAACACCCCTGGTGTTACGGGCTTTTAGCACCGCGATTTAGGTCTAAGTAAAATTTTTGAAACGAGTTTCTCGGATTTTTATTTAAAACGTACTCCTACGTGTAACAGTGGCACTAAGTGCAGTGGTAACATGTCCTTGTCTGTCGTCTCTGCACAAGACTGTACAAGGGGACCGACTGCTCCTCGCTGGCTTACAAAGCTGGTGGTCGAATCCAAATTTTTAATTGGAGCACGTGGTTCTGCCCCCTGCCCTCGCCATGTTCTTTCACGTTCTGTGCGCACGTAGTCGCGCAGCTGACGGCCATGCTGAGCCATCCCATCCTGCCTCCACGTCGGTGCTCTGGCGTGTTTACAACGTGTACCCCCTCGTGCTGCTTCCCGCTCCTTCCTTTTTTATTGCTGTGGAGGAGGCGCCCCACCTACGGTCTGCCTGTTCGGTCTTGTCTTGCCTGCCTCTATGGTCGGTCCTCGCTGGTCTAGACTGCGTCTGTGTCGAGCCAGCACCTGATTTGACAGCGCCCGTGTCGCCATGGTCCACTCCCCGCGCCTCTTCTTTTTCCTCTCCATAGTCTCTCATGGGCCGCAGCAACCACAACGCCACCGTGGCCAACCACCGACGCCGCTACCCAGCACCGCATGTGCAAGCGCGCCCGAGCTCGTGCATGGCTCCGCGCCTCCCTCTCGCTCGCCCGTGCCACTTTCCCTCCCAGCTTGCCTTAGCCGGCCGCCGTGCCATGCCCGCTCGGTACCGCAGCGTCCATGACGCTCCACTTCCGTGCTCGGCCACCGCCACAGTCTCCCGAGCCACCTGCACGCACGTCGCTGTCTGCACCCCTTGCCCAGCATGCCGTAGACACCTCGCGCGAGCGCGCGTAGGCTCTCAGCGCCACCCCTAGGTGCGTCGTGGCCGCACCACTACAGTAGCTTTGCCACCGTAGCCGCTTGCCTTGAGCCGCGCGCAGCTCCTCCAACGCCGGTGCTCCCTGCTGCTCCACAGCCATCACCGCCATTGCCCGAGCTACATCGTTGGTTCGTCCGCACCCGCCTGACTACGCCGCTGCTCGGCCACTGTGCGTGAGCGTGAGCGCTCCTCGGTCGCTCCTTGGTCCCATGCCGAGTCTGTGGCTCATCGGCACCTAGCTCCTACTCATCCTCCTCGCTGGCTTGCTCTCTCTGTTCCTCTGCTGACCTCCTACGCGGGGCAGCTGTTGCCGTACCACTCCATCTCCGGTGCCCGCTGCCCCGCAGCATCTGCAAAGGCCGCGCATCGCCAACCGATTAGCTCGCGCCTCCTCCGCCGACGTCGCGTCGCACGGAGCAGGCCGCAGTGCGCCACCTCTGGTATAGCAAGGCCGCTGCCATGCCACGGTCCCTGCTCGGGCAACCGCCGCGCTGCGCGCATGTGGCCGGGCCATTGCGTCCTGCCCCAACACGTGTAGGGTCTGGCTGGAGTGGCGCTGTGTCTGTCCGGTGCTGAGTAACCGCCCTCGCTGAGCAGCCGCGACCCGCACGCCGCCACCACTGAGCATGTCACGCCCACCCGCCGTTGCCCGTACCGCTTCTCCTGCCGTCATCTGCACCGGAAGCCGCCGTGCCGTGTGAAAGGATCAAGATGCCCAAGAGGGGGATGAATTGAGCTACTTTTAAAATTCTTTGCAATAATTAAGTCCTATGGTTAGCCCAATTAACCCCTTATGCCTAGAAAGTGTTTCTATTGATCTACCGCACAAAAGTTTAGCAACCTATGTTCCAATCCTACTCTAGCAAGGTAATTCTATGAATGTAAATGACAAGAATTGAATTGCTCAAAGTAAATGCTTAAAGTAAAGAGAGAAAGGAGGAATGCGGCGGTGTTTTGTCGAGGTATCAGAGAGTCGCCACTCCCCACTAGTCCTCGTTGGAGCACCCGCGCAAGGGTGTAGCTCCCCCTTGATCCGCGCAAGGATCAAGTGCTCTCTATGGGTTGATTCTTCGATGCTTCGTCGCGATGAATCACCCACAACCGCTCACAACTTGAGTTGGGTCATCCACAAGCTCCACCGGATGATCACCAAGCTCCCAATCACCACTAAGCCATCTAGGTGATGGCAATCACCAAGAGTAATAAGCACAAACTCTTACTTGACCACGACAAGCCTAATGAGAAGGGTGGATGCACACTTTGCTACTCTTGCTTTCACTAATGAGGGCTCTCTTTGGGATTCTCAAATCTCAATCACCTCACTAGGACCTTGCACTTCTTGGCACTCTCAAAGGTGTTTCTCAGCTGTTGGAATGAGCAAAAGTATCCCCTCATGCGAATGGAGGAAGTATTTATAACCTTGGTTGAAAAACGAACAGTTATGTGCCTCTACGGTGTGACCGGATGCTCCGGTCATGTTGACCGGACGCTCCGGTCAGTTCTCCCCAAACATCTAGTGTTTAAGTTGTGACCGAACGCTAGACGGCGTCCGGTCAGCACTGACCGGATGCGTCCGGTTATGATTTTCCCTCTCTGGAACCTTATTGGAGTCGACCGGATGCTGGGACCCAGTGTCCGGTCACTCACCTCTCAGCATCCGGTCACGCCATACGATTTCACCTTGATCAAATGAACTGACCGGACTCTGCGCCAACGTCCGGTCACTCCAGAACCAGCGTCCGGTCAGTATTTGACCCTCCATTTACTTCCAACTCTTGATCATACGTGAATGAAGTTTGCTCCAATGGATCCAAGGGCTTTTTAGGAGCTACCTGGTGCTAGATTTAGCAAGTGTGTACCACACCTAACCCACTAGACTCACCTAGGTCAAGCTACCTGTCCATACCCCCCTTAATAGTATGGCCAAAGGAAAGTCCTAAACTACTCTAAGTGTCTTCTCAACACCAAATGATACTTAGAACTAGTCCATCCTTAACCTTGTTGTCGATCCTTTGAAAACCAAAACGATTTCCATCGTAGGGGCATGACCACCATGATAGCCCAATCGATCTCCATTACCGTGACCTAACTTAATTGCCTCTACAAAACACATGTTAGTCACAACAATCACGTGTTGTCATTAATCATCGAAACCCAACTAGGGGCCTAGATGCTTTCAATCTCTCCCTTTTTGGTGATTGATGACAATACCACCTCGTGTATGTGAAAGAGATGAGGTTTTTAACATGCTGCACAAACCCAAGTAGCTGCTACTGCATGAGAAGCTGCTGCTGATGCATGGCCTGCTGCTGCTATTGTATAGCCTGTTGCTGCTGCTGGATCGCCTGCTGCTATTGCTGGAACTCATCCTGCTGAGTCTAAAACTATGCAAATGTAGCAACGGTCTCCTGAGCATGGCGAGCCTAATCCTACCTCATCCGCTCAAGTATGGCAAGTAGAGTGAGGTCTGTCTGCGGTGCAGGTGGAGCTGAATTGGAGCTACCAGCCTCATGGTCATGTCGTCGTGGAGGCATCTGAGGGATATCGCGGTAGTCATCATCTGAGCTATCACTAGGGTCACTCTCGACCATCCCCTCCTGCTGAGCATCAAGTTGTTCCTCCTCTATAGCTGCTATACCCCTGATGGTCTCATCCTGCTAGGCTACAGTCTCTTGCACCTTTGGACGACGGTGTGGCTGGCTAGGAGTCCTTACTGCACTATGGCAGATCATCTGAGTCGTGTTGTATGCAGAGAACTCTGTAGTAGCACCACTATACTCTACTAGCATCTCAGGTGGCCTCATAGTAACTGTCCTATGGATCAAGAATGTAATCTAGTGAGCATATGACAGCTGCCTATGACCCCTAAACCCCTCTGCAATAGTATCCTCCATCTCTGATAGAAGGAGATCCCAAATGTCAAACATAGTCTACTGCATCAGAGAGTTCAGTAGCCATAGCTGTATGCGTGTCAAGCCCTCGCGATATCCCATCCTCAGAAGTAGAGTCCTCCTCATAACAGCATCAAGCACTCTAGCAGTAGGAGTGAGATCATTGGGTGTCCTGCTCGACCCCTCGCCGAAGGGCTCTGTGAAGCAATGGTGGACCAGATCTGTAGGGGGTACAAGACTGCCGTGAGGGTATTTGGGAGGCGCTGTCTGTCCATAGCAAACCTCATGTAGCCAAATTGGCTGCTCCTGAAGTTTGAGTATCTCTCTGACCCTAGAGCTCATCAGCCTATAATCTTTGCCTCTAAAAGTAAAGTGAATGAATCTGTGCTGCGGGTCAATCTAGAGTGTAGCATAGAACTGATGGACCCAAGATGGAATATATAAGCCTATCCATCCAAGTAAATCTGTCAGCCCTGGCAGGTAAGCTAGGTAAGGGCAAATATGCTCTCCAGCTGCTGCTACAATAGACTCAATGTTGCACACCCTCTGAGATCTGAACACTACCCCACTATTAAGATATGCATTATAAAAAATCTTCCTACAGTGGTGTGTAGAAGCCCTCTGAAGCTCGATCATCCCTCTTCGGTGGGAACCACTGCTCAAAGTCCACAAATATGAGCTGTTGCACCTGCTTGGCCGTGGCAGCTCTCAAATCCAAGTGAGTCACTGGAGGCGAACCCTGTGGTCTAGGCGGTGGACATGAACCCCTCCGCTATGTCTCTGACCTCGGTGTGACTGGAGCACGGGTATGACCAGAGTGGCGAAGCTATGGCTGAGGTGCCTGCTCTATCTCCTTGGCCTGCTCTCCCTCTTGAGTCTACTCTGCTGACTGTGGCTGCTGCGGTGACTCCCTCTGAGGCTGACTCTCATCAATAGCCACATGCTGTCCTCCAACCATGATAGTCCTAGCTGGACCACCATGACGGCGCTCAACCAGCTCAAGTGTAGCCCTCGTAGATGAAGAAAGCTGATCTGCAATAACAACACCACTCCGAGCACCTCTCTCTACGCGCTCTACGACCTCTGCAACTGTGGCTGCTCTCGCTATATCTGCATCAGGGTATTTGCGTTTCTTTGTCGATAGTTTCTTCATCGCCTTGCCTTTTGCATCTGTAGGCTGGCGAGGCAGGGGCCTCGGATCCCTATCACCAAGACCTCCTTCGACATTCTTGACACGAGCCATTTGATGGATCTAAAAAGAATAACTGTCACTGACAAAGATCAACTGCCAACTGCCGCTTCTGAGGCTTGGTCTCGATCCGTACTCACGAGCTTGGCTCTGAGTTCACTGACAACTGCCAATAAGACCTTAGAAACACCGACTCGCTGCATGTTAGAATAGATTGGATTTATAAATAATTACAACATATCTAGAGATACAAAACCCTAAAAAGCAAGCAATATGTATGAAATTAGAAACGAGGGCTTGCTACCTGATGAACCAACGAATCGATGAGAAGAGGAACGAATCAGGGAACCACCGGATCGGCTAGGGTTGTGATTTCGGTGAGGCAGTGAGCACTGGATTGGCAAAGTAGGCGCAAGAGAAGGCTCTAGTGGCGCTGTTGAGCTGTGAGCGACTGGTGCTATGGCACGACTCCGGTGAAGGCATGATAGCAGCACTAAAGCAGAGCACGGGCATGGCCACGGCGCTAGCGTAGGGCACGGCGACGGCGCTGGCGTAGGGCACGTCAATGGCGTTGGTGCAGGGCACGGCGACGCGAAGAAGGCATGGACATGGATGGCACGGGCTGGAGGCGGCGCGTTGGAGCGGCTGTGTGGGGGGACGGCGGCGAGGGCGCAGGAGCAGGGCGGCATAACTTGGAAGCTAGGTGGCGCGGCGAGCTGGGTGGCGTGGCTCGGGAGCTTGCTAAGTCGACGACTAGGGTGCAGCAGCGATGTCAGCACGGTGTGGGATGAAGATTAGGTCAAACAGCACGATGGATTGGGTTATAAGAAGTCCTCCGACGAGACAGAAAAGGAAACGGAGAAGAAGTCCTGAACCCACACGATTTCAACTGACCGAACGCTCCGGTGGCAACGACCGGATGCTGCCACCTAGAGTCCGGTCGATTCCAGAGAGGTCCAAAACCCCTAGAATCGCGACCAGATGCGTCCGATCACCATTGACCGGACACAGCCAGAGTCTGGTGCAACCTGTCTCCTTCGTCTTCGATCGACCGGACGCTGAACCACCATCCGATCAGACATTGAACAGCAGAGTCTGGTCACTCTATCGCAGTAGGTTCACCTCCTATGAACTGACCGGACGCTGGACATCAGAGTCCAGTGCAGCGTCCGGTCACTCTTTTTCCAGCAAATCTTCAAAGTTCTTCGTGCTGCCTATTCCCAATCAAGTCCCAACTTGAATGAGATCCAAATAAACACCAATTGGGACTGATGTGAGTGACCTCTCTCAAACCCTCAAAATTTTCAAAATATTTTGCCTTAGGCTATAATTCTTTTTAAGAAAATAGGCAATAAGAGGGCAATTGAAGATAAACGACAAAGCAACATTCATGCATATGCAATGCAATACTTGAAAGTAAATCTAGTTGCTTGTCAAGTTTGATCCAAGGTTAAGCTTCTTCACTCGCTTTTTAGCAGTTATCTTAACCATGTTAGACAAGCCCTAAGAGCATTACCATAAAGTAAACATGTTGTATATTACAATGCAATGCAAGGGACAACACAAGCTCATTTTTAGTGAAGTTACTAAAATCAAGCACATTGAGCTCATTCAGAAATCGACAAAAAGTCACCTCATCTAGCGGTTTAGTAAAGATATCCGCCAATTAATCCTTGGTCCTTACACCTTCTAATGATATATCATTCTTTGCAACATGATCTCTAAGAAAGTGATGACGGATATCTATGTGCTTGGTGCGAGAGTGTTGAACTAGATTATTTACAAGTTTTACCGCACTTTCATTGTCGCACAAAACAGGTACTTTTTCTAGAACTACACCATAGTCTAGCAAAGTTTGTTTCATATAAAGAATTTGTGCACAACAAGCACCCACGGCAATGTATTCCGCTTCGGCGGTGGACAAAGCCACACTATTTTGTTTCTTGGAGGACCAAGACACAAGTGATCTACCAAGCAAATGGCACCCTCTGGATGTGCTTTTTCTATCAACTTTGCAACTGGCATAATCCGAATTGGAATAGCTAACTAATTAAAATATAGCTCCTTCGGGATACCAAAGGCCAATGCTTGGTGTGTGCTTAAGATACCTAAGGATTCTTTTAATGGCAATCAAATGAGTTTCCTTAGGATTAGCTTGAAATCTAGCACACATACACACACTAAACATGACGTCAGGCCTAGATGCGGTTAAATATAACAAGCTACCAATCATAGAGCGGTAGAGAGTCTGATCAACCGTGTTACCTCCCTTATCAAGGTCAAGATGTCCATTAGTTGGCATTGGTGTCTTGATTGGCTTACATTCATCCATCTTGAATCTCTTGAGAAGATCATTTGTATATTTCTCTTGAGAGATAAAAATCCCTTCTCTCATTTGCTTGACTTGAAAACCAAGAAAGAATGTAAGCTCTCCAATCATTGACATCATGAACTCCTTCAACATCAATTCACCAAACTCTTTGCAAGAATCTTCATTTGATGATTCAAAGATGATATCATCAACATACACGTGGCAAATAAAGATATGTCCATCAAGCTTCTTGGTGAATAGTGTGGTGTCGATCTTCCCAATGGTGAAGCCCTTCTCAATGAGGAAGTCTCGAAGGCGCTCATACCAAGCTCTTGGGGCTTGCTTAAGCCCATATAACGCCTTGTACACGGATGGCTTCTAGTCTTACAACCGGTGCAAAGGTCTCTCCAAAATCCAAACCTTCAACTTGAGAGAACCCCTTTGCAACTAGTCTTGCCTTGTTCCTCACAACAATGCCTTGATCATCTTGCTTGTTGCGGAACACCCACTTTGTTCCAATGACTTTTGCACCTTTTGATCGCTCTTCAAGGGTCCAAGCTTCATTGCGGGTAAAGTTGTTCAACTCTTCATGCATGGCATTGATCCAATCCAGATCTTAAAGAGCTTCTTCTACCTTGGTAGACTCAAAACAAGAGAAAAAAGAGTGATGTTCAATGAATGAAGCAAGCTTTTGAGAACGAGTCATTACTCCCTTTGATGGACTCCCTATGATGAGATCTTGTGGATGAGCTTGTAGTAGAGGTGAATTTCTTCTATCAACCACTTGAGGGGGGGTTGTGGAGCATCAACATCATGTGCTTGTGTCACCATTTGCTCATGGGAGACATGAGTGTCTTCATTTTCTACTCTCCCATCTTTTTTACCATCTTGTGGCATACTTGATGAAGAAGGTGGATTGATCACTTGTACATCATCTTCATCATCATTAGGCTTGATGTCTCCAACTAGAATATTCTTTATGGCCTCCCTCAATGGTTCAACACCTACATCATCAAGATTCTCATGTGCTCCTTTGGAGCCATTAGATTCATCAAATTCCACATCATATGTTTCTTCAACCAAGCCGGTGGCATGATTAAATACTCTATATGCTTTGGACTTTGATAAATAACCAACAAGAAAACCAATATCACAACATCTTTGAAACTTCCCTAGGTGTTGCCGCTTCTTGTAGATGTAGAATTTGCAACCAAATACCCTAAAGAAGGAGACATCTGGCTTCTTCCCATTGAGCAACTCATAAGGTGTCTTGCCAAGAAACTTTTGAAGGAATAGACGGTTGGATGCATAGCATGCGGTGTTGATAGCTTCTACCCATAGAGCTTCGGAAGTGTTGTACTCATCAAGCATTGTTCTTGTAAGAGTGATCAATGTCTGGTTCATCCTCTCAACTACACCATTTTGTTGAGGAGTATATGTTGCAGAGATCTCATGCTTGATCCCAACTTCATCACAATAGGCTTCTATATTTGTGTTGTCAAATTCTTTGCCGTTGTCACTTCTAATCTTCTTGAGCTTCACTTCAAATTCATTTTGTGCTCTCTTGGCAAACTTCTTGAAGCATGATGCAACTTCAGATTTGTCATGAAGGAAGAATACCCATGTGTATCTTGAATAGTCATCAACAATCACAAGACAATAAAGATTTCCTCCCAAACTCTTGTATGTTGTTGGTCCAAATAAGTCTATGTGAAGGAGTTCTAGCACTCTTGTGGTTGACATGAAAGCTTTTGTTGGATGCGTATTTGCAACTTGCTTGCTGGCTTAACATGCACTATAAAGTTTGTCCTTCTCAAACTTTACATCCTTCAACCCTCTCACCAAATTATTCTTCATTAGCTTCTTGAGTGAGCTCATCCCAACATGAGCAAGTCTTCTATGCCATAGCCACCCAAGAGTTGTTTTGGTGAATAGGCAAGTCTTCAAATTAGCATCTTCGGAGGTAAAGTCCACTAGATATAGGTTGTTGTATCTAAATCCTTTGAATATCACTTGATCATCATCCTTCTTAGATACAACAACTTTCTTCTTGGTAAACAAGCATTGGAAGCCAAGATCACACAATTGTCCAACGGATAGCAAGTTGATGCTCAATAAAGCAACATATAGCACATTTGAGATAGAATGATTATTTGATATTGCCACTTTGCCTAATCCTTTAACCTTGCCCTTTGAATTATCTTCAAATGTGATTCTTTCTTATCCATCTACTTCTTCATCTAGTGAGGTGAACATACGAGGATCACCGGTCATATGTTGTGTGCAACCACTATCAATAACCCAATGACTTCCACCGGTCTTGTAGTTCACCTACACACAAGAGATCAAGCTTTAGGAACTCAAACTTGTTGAGGGCCCTTCACCTTCTCAACAAGTGACTTTGCTACCTAAATTTTCTTAGGCCTATTCTTATTTGGAGGTCCTAAGAACATGACTTTCATCTTTTCACTAGAATCTTTTCTAAGCATGTAATGAGCATTGAAGGCAAAAGGTCTAGCATGCTTGGGCAAGGGTTATGGTGGTGGAGTTTGGCACTCATGGGCAGAGTGACCTTCTTGTCCACACTCAAAACATCTCTTTGGCTTTGGCTTTGACTTGTGTTGTTGTTGAGCTTGAGCCTTCTTCTTTTGGTTTGCCAAGTACCCAATGCCACTTCTATCCATCTTCATGACGGTGTTCATTAGTAGCTCACTTTGGAGATGCTTGCCTCTTGTGAACTTGCTCAATCCAATCTTAAGATGCTCTTTCTCCAACTTGAGCTTCTTGTTCTCTTCTTTGAGTGCATCATTGTTTTTCTCCTCCTTGAGGTTCTTATTTTCTTCTTTGAGCTTCTCATTTTCAAGAATCAAATCACCATCATGATCACGAGTTTCTAGCACAATAGTGTTGTGGCTTTTGATCTCTTCAAGATCTTTCTTGAGCTTTTCATTGTCATTCTTGAGCTTGACATACTCATCATAACTATCGGTCTCAACCACTTGCTTGCCCTTGCTACTAGAACTTTGCTCAATGCTCTCAATGATCAAATCATCACATGATATAGCTATATCAATCTTAACAACATTGTTAGTAGCATTATGTGGCTCATTGGATAAATATTCTTGAGCAATGACAAGATTATCATAATTAATCTTAAGAGTAGTATATTATTCTTTTAGCATATTGTGGCTAGTGACGAGCTCATTGTGTATCCTCTCAAGTTTATCATGTTTATCTTTAAGCTCTTTCTTAGAAGATTTGAGCTTCTTGAGTTTGAATGATATAGCATCATTTGCTTCTCTAAGCTCAACACTAGTCTTTTTGGCTATATCACATTTAGCTAAAAGGGAATCATTCTTAGCTTCTAGTTTTTCATTCTTAGCTCTACTCTTTCTAATGATCTAAGTGTATTGATTTAGCAATTTAACAAAATCATCATAAGAAGGTGATTCATATTCATCATCATCATCACTATCGCTATCATCATTGCTAGCATGTTCATCACCACTACTATCATCATTTGATACCTTGCGATCACCCTTGGCCATAAGGAATAGGTGTATAGAGGATGATAGCGGTGGTGGCAGTGAAAAAGATGAAGAGTCAATAACAATGGCGGCCACCTTCTTGTTGTCACTATCATCATCGGATGAGCCACTAGATGAATCAATGTCCGTAAGCCAATCACCGACGATATATGCCTTTCCACTTTTCTTCTTCTTGTGGAAGTCCTTCTTCTTGCCATCTCTCTTCTTGTATGGCTTGTTTTTCTTCTTCTCATCTTCTTCTTCATTGCTTGAGTCATCTTTCTTGCCCTTGTACTTGTTCTTGAACTTGTCTTTCTTGGGCTTGGTGCATTGGTGTGCTAGATGACCAAGTTCTCCACAATTGTTGTAATCCATCTTGGAGATTGGCTTCCTTCTAGAGCTAGTGAAGAACTTCTTTTTGCCATCAAACTTGATGCCACTCTTGTTGAGCTTCTTTAGCATCTTGGTGGTTCTTCTCACCATGAGAGCAAGACTTGCATCATCAATTTCATCATCACTTGAGCTCTCATACTCAAGCCTTGCTTTGCCCTTCTCTTGGCTAGCTTTGAATGCTAAGTCTTTTTCTTTCTTCTTAGTAGAGGATGAGCCATCTTGTGGTGTGATGTGCATGTACATCTTATGAGCATTGATCTTTCCCAAGATTTGTGTTGGTGTAGCGGTGGAAAGATAACCTTGATGAAGCACGGTCACAATATGCCCATATTTATCAATGGGGAGGACACTCAAGATTTTTCTTACAACATTGGATGGTTGCATTTGAGTGAGTCCAAGCCCATTGACTTCCTCTATAAGAACATTCAAATGTGAGTACATCTCATTAGCACATTCTTTAGGAAGCATCTCAAAAGAGTTAAGCTTTTTCATGACAAGATGATAGCGTTCCTCACGCTCACTCTTTGTTCCCTCATGGAGCGCACAAACGTCCGGCCATAGTGCATGGGCGTCCGTGTGGTTCCTCACCCGGTTAAACACATCTTTGCAAAGGCCTCTAAAGATGGTGTTTCGAGCCTTGGCATTCCATTTCTCATAATTCACCTCATCACCATGTAGGTGTGTAGCATCTCGAGGTTTTGGGAAGCCTTGTGAGGCGGCTCTAAGTATTTCAACATCTAGAGCTTCTAAATACTCCTCCATGCGGATTTTCCAATATGGAAAATCATCCCCCTCAAAGATAGAAGGAGTACCATCCCTATGAGACATCTTTCTCTAGGTAGTTAAGCCTAAATATGTGAGCACGAGACTCCGATACCAATTGAAAGGATCAAGATGCCCAAGAGGGGGGGGGGTGAATTAGGCTACTTTTAAATTCTTTGCAATAATTAAGTCCTATGGTTAGCCCAATTAATCCCTTGTGCCTAGAAAGTATTTCTATTGATATACCGTATAAAAGTTTAGCAACCTATATTCCAATCCTACTCTAGCATGGCAATTCTATGAATGTAAATGACAAGAATTGAATTGCTCAAAGTAAATGTTTAAAGTAAAGAGAGAAGAAGGAATACGGCGATGTTTTGCTGAGGTATTGAAGAGTCGCCACTCCCCACTGGTCCTCTTTGGAGCACCCGCGCAAGGATGTAGCTCCCCCTTGATCCGCGCAGGGATCAAGTGCTCTCTACGGGTTGATTCTTCGACACTCCCTTGTGGTGAATCACCCACAACTGCTCATAACTTGAGTTGGGTCATCCACAAGCTCCACCGGATGATCACCAAGCTCCCAATGACCACCAAGCCATCTAGGTGATAGCGATCACCAAGAGTAACAAGTACGAACTCTCACTTAACCACGACAAGCCTAATGAGAAGGGTGGATGTACACTTTGCTACTCTTGCTTTCACTAATGAGGGCTCTCTTTGGGATTCTCAAATCTCAATAACCTCACTAGGACCTTGCTCTTCTTGGCACTCTCAAAGGTGTTTCTCAGCTGTAGGAATGAGCAAAAGTACCCCCACACACGAATAGAGGAAGTATTTATAACCTTGGTTGAAAAACGAACCGTTATGTGCCTCTACGGGGTGACCGGACGCTCCGGTCAGTTCTCCCCGAACATCCAGTGTTTAAGTTGTGACCGAACGCTGGACAGTGTCCGGTCAGCACTGACCGAACGTATTTGGTCACGATTTTCCCTCTCTGAAACCTTACTGGAGTCAACCGGACGCTAGGACCCAGCGTCCGGTCACTCACCTCTCAGCGTCCAGTCGCGCCAGATGATTTCACCTTGATCAAATGAACTAACTGGACTCTACACCAGCATCCGGTCACTCCGAAACCAGCGTCCGGTCAGCATTTGACCCTCCATTCACTTCTAACTCTCGATCATACGTGAATGAAGTTTAATCCAATGGATCTAAGGGCTTTAAAGGAGCTACCTAGTGCTAGATTTAGCAAGTATGCACCACACCTAACCCACTAGACTCACCTAGGTCAAGCTACCCATCCATACCCCCCTTAATAGTACAACCAAAGAAAAAACAAAGTTCTAAACTACCCTAAGTGTCTCCTCAACACCAAACGACACTTAGAACTAGTCCATCCTTAACCTTGTCATCCATCCTTTAAAAACCGAAATGATTTCCATCGTAGGGGCATGACCACCATGATAGCCCAATCGATCTCCATTACCGTGACCTAACTTAATTGCCTCTGCAAAACACACGTTAGTCACAATAATCACGTGTTGTCATTAATCACCGAAACCCAACTAGGGGCCTAGATGCTTTCACCATGCTTCGCCCCGGTCTGCGCCGTGGCCAGGCCAAGCACAGTCGTGTCCGCGCACCTCCCCATGTGGCTTGCCGGCGGGTGGTCCACCGCGCCGTTGCCGCCGCCGGTCGGTGCCTCTGTGTCGTGTTCTGCTTTGGAGATGGTAGAAAAGGGTATGAATCCAAGGAGAAAGTTTATACAGGGTCCCTATTGCAAAATACTAGACTCACGTAAATAGTATGTTAGTACCGTAGATTAATTTAAGGAAAGTATGGGGGCCTTCTCGCAAATTTACCACCGCCGCCGTGTTGGGCCGCGCTCACCGCGCTTGAGCCGGCCTGTTAGGCCGCTGGCCGCGTGCCCCGCCTGGACCGGCCTGCCCTCGCGCTGGGCCGTCTGTGGCCGCCATGGCTAGGCTGGCTTGTGCCGCCTGCCTGGGCCTTGTGCCACGCCGCTGGGCCATGTCTGGCCAGCGGGCCGTGTGCATGTCTGTGGGCCGAGCCAGGCCGCTGGCCTTTAGTTTTCTGAGCACTTGTTAAATTAGTTTTGAAAATAAACTCGTAAAATCAATATAAAATTGTGTAGGTGTCCAAAAATGGTGAAATCAGTTTTGTTAGTCTCCTAAAATCATGATCTACCTGTTAGTATATTTTGTTCACATAGTTTAATAATATTCTTGGGAGCTATATAATTAATTTAAAATACTTGATATTGTAAAAATATAAACTTGTAGGAATTGTTGTGACAAATCAGTAAGAGTGTTGGATCTGAAATTTCTACAGTAGGTTCATAGTAATATTAGGTACTCACTGTAATTTTTGTAGCTCTAGGATAATTAGTTTGCTAAATAGATAATGATGCCCTATTCTGAATAAAGATTAAATTGATAGAACGGGATAAAGAAACAACTTGGGTTTATATAACTAAAACATTCGTTGGGAAATAACGCCTTATTTGCCAACATGGATATATAGCCTAAGTACGGACGTCGTTAGAGCGAGCTCGTTAGCTTGTGAGGCGTGATCGTATTTCTAAGCATCTCAGATGTCATTGATTATTTACATCTATGCATTTGCATCAATACATATCATATAGGTACGATGATGGATCAACGGATCAATTGAAGGATGATTGGGAATCCGAAGATGGTGTAATGGTACTCTCTCTAGGAGATGATGCAATGAGATTTCTGTTCAGTTGATGGCGGATAATCTGAAGATGTAGATACTAACTTTTTAATATATATCTAACCCAGGCAAGCCCCGATGCATAACCCCTACTTTTCTGCAGTTTAAATTATATTTGTGCATTAAGTTTTAAGGAGTTGAATGAAACCCACTTGCATATATATATATATATATATATATATATATATATATATATATATATATATATATATATATATATATATATATATATATATATCCTATGAGTCTTACTAGTATGACAGGATCGGGTAGATTGCTATGCTAAAGGAACCAGCAGAAGTCGAGTGATTGCCTATCACTCGCGAGATATAGAAAATATGTTACTATATCATTATCACTTGGAAAAATATAAATGATGGAAAGGAAAAATGGTGACCGGACAAGGTATGGTTTGGGTATTGGTGGGTGTAAGATGTTGTGTCGCCTTGGACGCGGGGCATGGCTTGGTTACACTGCTTTCCCTGTCTGTGTCGGTTATGGACCGATCGTTGCATAAGGCTCTAGGCAAGTCATAGACTTATTATCCCGAGCACATACTTAGATATGGGCGCTTGGAAGACTTGTTGCTCTCTTGTCTTGGATCTGGCTCTTTCCGGACCGACTATCTTGGTGGTTTGTTTCTTTTGGGTTAGGAGGTCCTTGCACCGCACAGAGTCCGGGACTCAGGGGCGGGGCCTTGGAGTCCCAGTTTGGATGGGGACTTGGACACCCAGGACAGGAGGGTGATGGGTTGGTCCTGCTTGTGTCTTGGGTACAAGCGGGACGTGTATTTTTAGGGTACCCAGCTAGGGCATTGATTCGTGAATTGCGGGCGTTCCGGTACGGCTTGTCTACGGTTTAGCATTGTAGTAAAAACTAAAAGATAAAAGATGGAAGATGAAAAAAGAAAATCTGATTCCTTACCACCTGCTTGAAAGTAGCACAGGTGCTTACATAAAATGGTTAGTTAATGAACCAATACGGCTATTAATAGAAATCGAATATAAGGACGCACGCTTAGTAATGTTTCCTGCAGATGCAATAAACCCACAAGCCAGATAGCCTTGCATATCCTTGGAGCCTTTTCTTTCTTTCTGTCGGGTAAGTCTTGCTGAGTATAATTGAGTACTCAGGGTTTTATTCCCCCTGTTGCAGGTGACAGGTGGAGTCTAAAGATGACCTTTGTGTGTGGATTTTCTCCTGGTGGGCTCAGTGAGGGTTTCTTTACGCTGCGATCATAGTTGTTATTTATAACTCTCACCAAATATTTTTATAAATGAAAGTTTTATAATCTGTTGTCATACTTTACATATCAATGCTTCCTCATGTCATGTTTAGATAATTATTTTCGCTGTAATTCTGATCATAAGTTTATATTCCGCTGTTGAATTAAATTGTTTATAACTCTGATAATATGATTACATTCTGTTGTTATAATAATAAACATTGTACTCTGATGTTGTATTAAAAGTGATGTAAGAAATGGTTTAGAATGATATAAGCTTTATTATTTCATTTGTGATCCTGATGGCAAAAATATGGATTTTCGGGTTCTCTCCTGAGGTGTGCCCGACGGAACTGAGTAATTTAGTGTCCTCATTTGAGTGCTTAGTGTCTAATGGAAGACGAGCACCCCTGAGAGGCATTAGATTAGGCGGTTCTGCCACACATTATCTATAGATGTAGATGCAAATGCAAGCGCATAAATGGAAACGTCGGAAGCAAAAAAAAATGGAGAAACCAGAGTAAATGCAGGGCAAAAAAACAGAGTAAAAGGGCAGAGAGAGGCGTGTTGAGCCATTCTTTTTGGGCTGGGCCGGTGTGCCTCCAGCCTCTTGGCCCACGTGCGACGGCAAAGAAAACGGAAGACAGGAACGAACAAGCACAAAGCCACAGGTCTGTGTCATGCGACTGTGGAGAGCGAATTTATTATATTTTTTTGTTTTTTCAAATATATATTTTTGCACATAATTTATAAATTTATACTAATCCCAGACTTTTGTCATAATAGCACATGTTGATAATATAGATATAGATTTGATGTGATATTTTAATTCATTTTTTATAGCAGCAATGTTGGGTAATTTAGATCTAAATTCAAGGATTTACTTGGATTATCAATCATAATGGTAGGGTGGACAATCTAGATGCAATTTTAGGGTGTATTTGATGTTTATTTTCATAATCACAGAGTGTTAGGTATTTTTTTGACAAAATATAATAGATCTAATGACTGTTATTATCTATGGTGATTGAAACATATCGAACAGTTGGCTAAATCTTTCTGACTTTTGTGACAAACTCTAGAAAATGTTTTCTAGCTTACCTAGCTAGTGAGCAGGGGCGGATCCAGCGGTGGGGCGGGGGGGCTCAAGCCCCCCCTACCCAAACCGAATCAGTGCAAATTACTGTAGAGTCCATATGAATTTTTAGGCAAAGTTCTATAGTGTAGGGGGGCTGAGACTTAAGATCGAGCAGCGGTGTTGTTCAGTCCCCCCCTAAAATATTTCCTGGATCCGCCGCTACTAGTGAGCATACATGGGGTATCTTGGACCCCCCCAATTAATAAGTATTATTTGTAACATGTAAAGTTATCGATTGGTTAATATTTTTGCCTATTTGCGTAAACATATATGCAAAACAAAAGAATCACTGGACTATCCTGCATGACCAGGAAAATGTGCAAGTGTTAGTGTATCTGAACGTAATCGCGCCTGTTTTGCTTGCACCACTAGGGATACTCTCTTATCATTTTCCATTGCGATCGCCAGCCTTTTTCCTCCTGATTGAGAATTTGAGATCAATAGTAAGCACCGCGCCAGTCGAAGCTAATCAGCCCGGCCCGGCCACTGGATCAGCCTAAAAGATGGTGCTCGGCGGCAGCACAACACGAGGAGAGGAAGCGGTCATGCCCGCTGCGCCGCCAAAGCTTCGTCAGGCAGCTGCCTTTGAAGGCCGCCTAGCCGGCATCGTCGCCGCCTCTGCCGCCATCAGCTTGGCTGTGTGCGAATGCCGCCGGCAGGGATCCACCGCCGGAACATCATTTACTCTCTCGCGCTCTCAGTGTCTGTTTTGCATTTGGGTGGTACAGCTCAGCGCCGCCGTCAGGGCGCTGAGCGAACCCCACGTACGGACGCCATGTCGTCACCACGTCCACCCCACCTAAGGACGCCATGTCATCACCGCGTCCTGCTTGCCGCTGCCGTCGGCCTCTCGGTGGCTTCATTGATCTGGTAATTAAGCTTGTAGCTCTATGCCATGCCCGGCGTCTCGATCGGCGCCTACAAAACTGCTCACGAAGCTGATAGTTGATGGGATGGGATTTTAGTTCGGTTGTACGGTTCTAACGTAGTACGTGTCAACTGTCGGCTGCGATGGGTCAGGTCAATAAGCAGCGTGCGTGTGTATTGCAGTTTCGTCGTCCTCAGATTATACTTGGCCATGCAGCCCGAGGCACGACGGCACGGTACGAAGCCCGTTTTTTTAGCCCGACACGAGCACGGCACGGCCCGGTGATATGCGGGCCCGGGCCGGCCTGGCCCGAGGCAGCAGGCCGCTGCTCAGGCCCGTGGGCTGGCACGGCATGGCCCGGCCTGAGTCAGCCGGCCCAGCAGCGGCCCGGCCACCCCCTCCCCCTCCTCACTCCACTCCTATTCGGCCTCCCCGCGGCCTCGGCCCAACGCGCTGCGCGGCCCAGCGCGTGGTGTCCCCGCCTCCCCCCTCGGCCCCTCATATAAAAACTCATGCCATGGCAGCAGCGTCTCACATCCGAAACCCTAGCTCATTTCGCCTGTCGCCTCGCCTCGCTGCTCTTGCCTCGCAGTCTCGCTCTCGGCTTCGTCCTCCTCGACTCCGTTGAGGTGACCTCGACGATTAGCCTACCGTCGGCGAGCAGCTCCCTACTCCTCCTACCTGATCCCCTCCCTGCTCTCTCTCCGCCTCTCCCTTCTCCCTATCCTTATCTCCCCTCTAGATCTCAGTGACTATGTGAGTTCGTGTCCCGTCTGCCCCTCCTTCGCCGCTCGCCGTCCTTCTAACCGGTGTGTCGTCTTCTCCGGCACCGGGCTCTGGTTGCGCAGGTACATCCCTAACCCTAACCCTAACCCTAACCCTGCCTGCCACCGATGAGCAACTCCCTACTACTAAGTCCTACCTGATCCCCTCCCCTCTAGATCTCGTTGATTATGTGAGTTGGTTGTCTCTGTTTGTCCCTCCTCCGCCGTTCGCCGTCGTTGCTGACTGAGTGTCGTCTTCTCTGGACTCTGGGTGCTCGTCGTCTTCTCCGGCACTGGGCTCTGGCTGCGCAGGTGAAACCCTAACCCTAACCCCTAATCATGTTCTAATTTCTTCTTTTTCTTTTAATGTATGCTTCTGATTTCTTCTTCTTCCATTATTTCACAGGTCGGTAGCCGATGCATCGTCTTCTAGCTGCGGCTTAGAGCGAGCAAGGTGGCCACCCGCACTGTCGAGGAACGGGGCTGGAGAGGCGGCCATGGCCAACGAGGATGGGCTCCTGCCAATTGGCCTAGCCCCAGAGGGCAAGAACGACGATGACACTCGAGCTGACGCTATTGCGTTGTTCGGTATCGATCTTGGGGACGGCTCTGCTGCTCCGATCGATGTGGACGCGGACGGTGGCGAAGGGGCGATGGCGACTGCGAACTCCAACGGCTCTGCTCCTTCGGTTGCTAGTACAGGTAACACTAGTAAGCACAAATCACTTGTGTGGGCTGATTTTGAGGAGATCTATGAGGTTATTAATGGTTCTAGAATTTGCACCAAGGCTGTTTGTAAGATGTGCAAATCTACCTTGTCTGCTAGATCTGCTGCTGGCACTGGTCACTTAAAAAGGCACCAAAAATCATGTAGGATTAAAACTGATCAATGTGCTAGGGTTCAATCTAGGCTTTCATACAATCCTGATGGTTCTGTTTATAACTGGGATTATAAACCTGAAGTTGCTAGATCTAAATTATGTTGTTTGATTGCTAAGCTTGATCTGTCTTTAGGAATTGGTGAGACTGATGCTTGGGAAGAATACATTGTTAGAGCTCATAATCCTAGGTTTGTTAAGGTCTCTAGACACACCACCACTAGAGATCTTGGCAAACTTTTTAATGAACGACGTAATATAATTAAGAACTATGTGTTGTCTGGTGCTTCTTCTGTTGGTCTGACATTAGACATTTGGTCTGGTAATGCAAAGGAAGACTATATCAGTGTTGTTGCTCATTATGTGACTACTGACTGGGAGTTGCAGAAAAAGGTAATTGGTCTCCGCTTGATTGAGGTAAAACATACTGGTGAGAATATTGCAGAAAAAGTTGCTTGTGTGATTGAAGAATTCGGTTTGCTTGACAAGGTGTTCTCTGTTACTCTTGACAATACTTCTTCCAATGCTAAGGCTATGGAAACATTGACACCTACGTTTGCTGGTTATCTGGGTTCTGAACCTACACCTACACCTTCAGATCCTAATAAGGTTAAGTATCATCTTGTGCATCAATGTTGTGCTTGCCATATTATTAATCTGATAGTAAAATCTAGGTTAAAAAGGTTCAAACCTTACACTGAGGATTTCAGAACTACTATTAACTTTTTGAATTCATCTAATCAAAGGATTGCTTTGTTCAAGAACTTTTGCATTGCTAAGGGTGTTAGACCTAGAAAGTTTGGTTTGGATATGGATGTTAGATGGAATGCTACATATCTTATGCTTAAACACCTGCTTCCATATAAGGATGTTTTTTCTGTGTTCATTAATTCCAACTATGGCTCAACGTTGTTAACTGCAAGTCACTGGTATATTGCTGATAAAATACTTGAATTCCTGGAAGTTTTTTATGACTCCACAGTCACTCTTTCTGGTGTTTACTATCCAACTAGTCCACTTATTCTGCACCATCTGCTAGATATTATAACTCATTTGCATGAAAGTTCAAAGGATCATAATCTATTTTCTATTGTCTATCCTATGAAGCTCAAATACCTAAAATACTGGAAGGACATACCTCTGCTGTATTCATTTGCATTCATTCTTGATCCTAGAGGCAAAATGAGAGGTTTATTTAATGTTCTTACCATAATGCAACAAAAAACTAGTTTTGACTACAGTTCTTATTATGGTATTGTGAAAACTAAAATTTTCAAGTTGTTTAACAAGTATGAAGAAAAGTTTGGTGCAGCTAGGTCTCAAAGGAGGGCTGCACATCCTGCAAGCATCATAAGTAAGAGGAAGCAGGCATGGGGAAGAATTTTTGGAGGCCCTGGAGCATCTGGTGTTGTTGGACCTTCCCCTGCTTCTGCTCCCAGTCCTTCTTTATCTACTTCTGCTGCTGCTTGTGAGCTACCTGCTTATCTGGATAGTGACAATGTCACTGCTTATGAGGATGACTTTGATCTACGTCTCTGGTGGCGTGACCATAAGCTAACATATCTAGTGCTTTCTATCATGGCTAGAGACATTATGTTAGTTCCTGTTTCAACAGTGTCTTCAGAATCTTGTTTCAGCTTGACAGGAAGAATACTTGAGGAGCGGCGCCGTCGACTATTGCCTGAACATGTGGAGATGCTTGCTTACATAAAAGATTGGGAGCTGGGTGAAAGAAGACTGCAGCATGATGTTGACAACCAAGAACTGGTAGACGCCTTTAAGCATCTCTATCTTGATGAAGATTCATCTACTTCTAGGGCTCCTTCTGCTAGCACATCTGCATCTGTGGCTTCTACATCTGGTGGTTCTTGAGTTGAGAGTTGAGATTGAGACAGTGAGAGTGTGAGACTTGAGAGGTGAGCTGAGAGCCTAAGACTTGATTATGATCTAAATCTGTGATGTATCATGCAAACCTTTGAACATGTTTAAGACTTATCAGAGCTATGCTGCACTCTTTTTCCCTTTCTAGGGTTTCTCACAAGGGTGAGTTTTACCCAGAAAGGTTTTTAATGAGGCAGCATTGCACACAGCTCAGTTATCCTTTTAATTTCCTCTTGTTCTCTGTGTGTATGGTTTTGGTTTTGGTTTGAAGCTCTTCTAGGGAAAAAATACTTCAAATTTGAATACTTCTTGTTGAGATGAATTTTTTGATGTGTTTTGAACCCTACGGGCCTCGAGCTGGCACGGCCTGGCGATTTGGCCGTGCCTAGCAGGCCAGCACAGCACGAATTTAGGCCCATAGGCCCGTGCTTGGGCTGATGGGAAGGCATGAGGCCCGCAGCGGCACGGCACGGGAGGCACGGCGTGCCGTGCCGGCCCGACATCCTCCGGGCCGTGCCTGGCCCATGCCCGGCCCGTGCCGAGCCGGGCCGGCCCGATGGCCAAGTATACCTCAGATAATCCTTCCTTCGAAATCATCATAATCGTCTTCTTCTAATTAATCAGTTTCTTTATTAGAAAAATATAGGATCAAAACCATATATCATTCCTAATTATCCATATTCAAGACATAAGCTTAGTTGAATATATTCCATCTGGAAAGAACAAAGCTGCAGATGTCGCTATTTGCAAAATAACTACTGGCCTAACATACATGAAAACGACAACCTGATGTAGGACTCAACGGTGGCGGTAACAAAATAACCAGTGAACAACGAGGGAGCCTCAAGTAGGCTAAAGAAGGTGGTGAGCAAGAAGAGTAGTACAAAGCAGGTCTCTCACGAGGAGGAGGAAGAAGGTTATATGCATCGAAGAATTACTGCCCTGGTGATGTTGTATTTATAGCCCTCACTAAAAAACTAGACGTTTTCTATATCCCTTGGGGCTCTACAGGCTCATACCGAACTGGTCTGGTATGACCTTCTCAGCCAAAGTAAGCTCTACTTGCGCACAACATCGAGACATCCGACAGGTGTAACTTCTGACATGCTCAAAACAAGAGAGACCAGGCAAGTGTCCATGTGACCCCTGCTCATACCATACTGGTTTAGTATGGCCTATCATAGCACACCAAGTTAGTTCCCTCAAGCCTCTCTCTCTCTCAAATCTCACATGGATTGACTTGAGCACTTATACACAATCAACTATCATCATGCATGTTCAATCCCTCTTAATAGTATGACATACCTATAAACTCAATATTAAATGAAAAAAATTCAAACCTCTTGAGCTTCACTTCTTCAACCAATGCCATATCTTACAATCTTCAACATTAGAGGGTGCCAACATGTTCATTTTACTTTTTCTTTGAGCATAGCCTATCTTGAGCATGTGACTTGATCCAACTCCATTCATATGAATTTACCTAATGACACCTCTTCATATAATCCAACAATAGTTTGATCCTCCTCACAATATAACTTCCCATAGCTTGATTAGTGATAAGGCTCAATGCAAGTTCTCTCTTCTTCACCACATCCTCGATCCTTGGGCGCCCAAGTCGTTGCTTTCCCTTCACCCTCACTTTGTCCGTCAAAGCCCTTTCCATGCTATCTTCACCCTCTCAAGCCACCCCAAGTCACACGATGATTTGAATCAACATTAATCATACATTGAAAACCATACAATAAAGAACCATCTTCATTGATTTTCCAAGAAAGCTTTCTAACTGAGACCATTTCATGTGCAAAACCTCATGTCTCATTTAACCTTTGAAAGGATCAAGATGCCTAAGAGGGGGGGGTGAATTGGACTAATTCTAAATTTCTTTGCAATAATTAAACTCTATGGTTAGCCCAATTAACCCCTTGTGCCTAGAAAGTGTTTCTATTGATCTAACGCACAAAAGTTTAGCACCCTAAGTTCCAATCCTACTCTAGCATGGAAATTCTAGGAATGTAAGTGACAAGAATTGAATTGCTCAAAGTAAATGCTCATAGTAAAGAGAGAAAGATGAACGCAATGATGTTTTACCGAGGTATCGGAGAGTCGTCACTCCCCACTAGTCCTCGTTGGAGCACCCCGTACAAGGGTGTAGCTCTCCCTTGATCCGTGCAAGGATCAAATGCTCTCTATGGATAGATTCTTCGACACTCCATCACGGTGAATCACCCATAACCGCTCACAACTTGAGTTCGGTCATCCACAAGCTCCGCTGAATGATCACCAAGCTCTCCAATCACCACCAAGCCGTCTAGGTGATGGCGATCACCAAGAGTAACAAGCATGAACTCTCACTTGACCATGACAAGCCTAATGAGAAGGGTGGATGCACACTTTGCTACTCTTAATCTCACTAATGAGGGCTCTCTTTGGGATTCTCAAATCTCAATCACCTCACTAGGACCTTGCTCTTCTTAGCACTCTCAAAGGTGTTTCTCGGCTATTGGAATGAGCAAAAGTACCCCCTCACATGAATGGAGGAAGTATTTATAATCTTGGTTGAAAAACGAACCATTATGTGCCTCTGCGGGGTGACCGGACGCTCCGGTCAGTTCTCCCTGAACTCTAGTATTTACAGTGTGATCGAACGCTGGCCAGCGTCCGGTCAACACTGATTAGATGTGTCCAGTCATGATTTTCCCTCTCTAGAACCTTACTGAAGTCGACCGGACGCTGGCTCTCAGTGTCCGGTTACTTGACCTATCAGCGTCCGGTCGCACCAGACGAAAACACCTTGGTCAAATGAACTGACTGGACCCTGAGCCAGCGTCCGATCATACCGGAGCCAGCGTTCGGTCTGTATTTGACCCTCCATTCACTTCCAACTCTCGATCATACGTGAATGAAGTTTGCTTCATTGGATCTAAGGGCTATTTTGGAGCTACCTAGTGCTAGATTTAGCAAGTGTGCACCACACCTAACTCGCTAGACTCACCTAGGTCAAGCTACCCATCCATACCCCTCCTTAATAGTATGGCCAAAGGAAAAACAAAGTCCTAAACTACACTAAGTGTCTCTTCGACTCCAAACGATACTTAGAATTAGTCCATCCTTAACCTTGTCGTCCATCCTTTGAAAACCAAAACGATTTCCATCGTAGGGGCATGACCACCATGATTGCCTAATCGATCTCCATTACCATGACCTAACTTGATTGCCTCTGCAAAACACACGTTAGTCATAGTAATCACGTATTGTCATTAATCACCGAAACCCAACTAGGGGCCTAGATGCTTTCAATCTCCTCCTTTTTAGTGATTGATGACAATACCACCTCGAGTATGTGAAAGAGATAAGGTTTTTAACATGCTTGGTTCATATAAGCTTTTGGCAATAAGAACAAAAGTGTTAGGCAAGCTTATATGACCCAAGCCAACATGATGTACTCAAAAGATATGAAATAAGCATGAGTACAAGTAATAAAGCTCATTTGCATCGAAGTGAAATGCGGAAGCAAAGCAAATGAGCATAGCACAAGTGATATGGCATATAAATAATTCAATGTAGAGAGCACACATGTCATATATCACGATTACGTAGATATCACTATCACATAAATAGTTTAATGCATAAAAGTAAACACACGATGAATGCATAATAGTGTATTACACATGAAAACCAAATATAATAGATAGTCTAAGTAAACTAAGCTCCCCCTAAGTCGCTCCCCCTAAGTCTAGCATACTCGATCCCTCTCCCCCTTTGGCATCAAACACCAAAACCTAAGGGTCGGTCAACGGGGCTGCAGCAGACGAGTCGGGCGCTGAGGTACGAGGAGCAAGCTAGAACTGAGTGCCATCATCATCTGAACTAGAGCTCTGAGCTGTCTGACCCTCTGTAGCTAGAAGCGACGCTGAAGCGGTCTGGGTCGGATCAACAACTGGAGCTGCTATAGACTATGTAGGTATGACTGGAGCAGCTAGCTCTGATGATGCCACTGACGAAGGGAGCGTCTCTATAGTCCCAGTAATAGGTGCAATGATAGAAGGACCTGGGACATGCAAATATGGCGGAGTAGGCTGCCCTGTCAACTCACTGAAGGATGCAAAGCTCCTAGACTACGACGAGAAGCCCTCTCCCTCCCCCTATTTAAGGAGGAAATGCGACAGCTAAAGAGGGGCAAAAGATCAGAGCAAAAAACTCTCTCCATTCCCCCTTTCAATGCAGATGGGAAACGATGGGATGCACCCTGACCGATGAGACGCACACTGACCGATGGAACGATGCCTGGTCAGACAGAACGGTGCCTAGAAAGATGGGACGTGGCCTGGGTATGGCCCACCACTACCGCACGCCGAGCGCAAAAACCAAAGCGTCACCATGCGCAGGCGGCTCTTTGCCTCCCCAGGCGGGACTTAAAAAACCCAAACAACGGGATCTCTGCTAGGAGAGACCATCGAGCTTCTTAAGTCGATTGAACGGCTCAGAAAAACACATCGAGGGACAGGTAAGGAGCAAAGGGATGCCCTATGTAGGCCATACCGACTCCGTCACGAACGACGAGCATGGGTCCCGGTCGGACATTTCTGATTAGAGCTCTATAGACCCCGTCACTCGAGTCATCAAGGTAACACTACCGACCCTAGCTATTTCTTTATATAATCATTCATACATTTCATACACGCATTCATTCCATATGCCCATGCCCCTCGGACGATTCAGGCCCTGAAGTGCTCGGGGGCTCAGGAACTAAAGCATCGCAGATGCGGCAAAATGCATCACAACGCTCCTTGTTGTGTCACAAAGCGGTAGTTGCCTCACTCAAACATGAGCAACGACCGATCGGGATTCAAAGGCCAGCCCACAAAGGGCTCGAGGCCGCCTCACGTCAAAGAGAGCTAGGGGAGAAAAATGTAGATGAGCCCCGTGCGGCCCTTGCCTGATCTACCCCGAAGCAGACAGGGTCATCTCAACCTTCTCATTCGATCCTAAACCTCTCGCCAAACCCATAGAATCTCCATCGAGGGGAGGCCATCAGGCCATCTAGGTCAGTCTTCAGAACGACCCAGGCATCTGCCGGGTTGCAGGTAAAGGAGCAGTGGAAAGTCACAAGAGGGCTATGTCAACCCCGTCATGAACGACGGAACCGGATTCCACTCGATCATACCCGTTAGCAACTCACCGAGCGCGTCACTCAAGCCTGAGCGATCAAGGCAAGCGACAAAGCTCAGCCCCTCCGGCTGTGAGAAACTGAGGACGGGGTAACGCACACAACTCAAACCGACCCCTACCAAAGCCCAACGGGGCTCGGGGGCTCAAGACACCAAATGCCTAGGTCTACGACCCCAAACTCGCCCCATCCCTTGGCTACGCTTTGACTGCACACCAAACGCCAGTGTTTGTGACCCCAAACTCGCCCCATCCCTCGTCTACGCTTCGACTGCACACCAAACGCCTGGGTCTGTGACCCCAAACTCACCCCATCCCTCGACTACACCTCGACTGCACACCAAAACGCCTGGGTCTGCTACCTCGAACTCGCCCCATCAGGATCCACGAGCTCTGCCTCGCTCGATACCTAAACTAACTGACTAACTGCCTCGGCTGCACGGGCTGCACCGAGGCCAGGATCCATGACTCCGACTCGCTCGATCCCACGGCGCGCACTAACGCCAGGATCCACGAGCTCCGTCTCGTTTGATCCCTAAACTAACTGGCTCGCCCGATCTCACGGTGTGCACCGACGCCAAGATCCACGAGCTCCACCTCTCCTGATCCCAAAACTAACCACCTCGGTTGCGCAACGACGCCTTGGTTGACGACTCCGTCTCGACTAAAAAAACATGCACACACGCCCGCTGAAAAAACCCTAGACGATTCTGCCCGAATCGCCCAGGGGCTCGGGGGCTACACCCGCGGGTGCGCTCGCGCGCACCCGCTGACGAAACAAAAACCTCCCCCGCTGGCAACACGAAAACCCCCAG
Source organism: Miscanthus floridulus (assembly GCF_019320115.1). NCBI lineage: Eukaryota > Viridiplantae > Streptophyta > Magnoliopsida > Poales > Poaceae > Miscanthus > Miscanthus floridulus. The sequence goes on along the minus strand of NC_089584.1, from coordinate 16,883,370 downwards.
ATAATTCTACCCTAAATCGTCCAAGGGCTCGGAGGCTACACCCGCAGGTGCGCTCATGCGCACCCGTCGTCAAGACAAAAATCCCACAGACGATTCTACCCGAATCTCCTGGGGGCTCGGAGGCTCCTATCGGGTTCATAAACCCGGGGTCCCTCAAGGACCGGCTTCCCAATAGAGGCTTAGCCCAGCAGGCAACATTGCAAACAACGCGCAGCTCATGAGCCGGTCCAAGTACCTAAATGACAGGCCAGAAGGGCGATCCAATCGCCGACCGGAAGGCCTGGCCAAGGAGGAACGGCGCCCATTTCTGACTTCAGCCCACCTCTCCGACCGCAGCGCTCACTTCGGTCTTCAGCCCACCTCCGAACGGCCTCTTCAACCGGAAGGCCTGGCCAAAACATCGCTTCCAACTCCGACCCGCATCTCCGACCAGGGATGCGCCACACCCTGCTCACTACTCTTCTCCGACTGGCGTCGAAGCCGACTGGAATCAACCGACCGGGGACGCCCGCTTAGTAAGGACCAGAAAACAGACGGAGAAAGTAAGGCAGGGCGCACGCGTCAAACCGCAATACTGGGGACCGTACCCTGTTCACCTACAGAAACAGTACTCTACAACCTCCCTGGCACGACAGAACCCAACCAGTATTGTAGGCGCCGATATTTTCGCCTATAGTATTGTGGGCGCCATTAACTCCCAAACGGTAAGACTCCCCCCACATGCCTCTGGGCATCGACAATGTTGTGGGCGCCGGCATTTACCGTACCAGGCGAACATGGTAAAACCCCTTGCATGTCTCCAGGTATCAACAGTGTGGCAGACGCCGACGTCTGCCATACCCAAAGAAGACAACACAACCTCCCACGTGTATCTGACATCCAACAGTGGTATGAGCGTCTACCATCATCTTGTACCCGTCGGCGTGGGAAGCAAGACTTAGCAACAAACGTACTCCTTCCCTCTCACTTGTAAGGCCATCCCCTTCATCTATAAAAGGGGATGCGCTCTCTTTCAACAGATAGATTTATTAGATCGATCAAGTTCACTAGAACACAACAGCAGAACCACCAGGTTCAAACCACGAGCACACGCTCGAACACTTAGCTCATAGTGGAGCTCCCGTCGCTCTCGGCCCTTCCGACCGAAGTCTGACCAGACCTCTTGTACCCTCATCTTTCTCCTTCTCGTTTGTAACCCCACTGCAAACTTTGAGCACCTAGGCTCAGGAATAAAGTCACCGACCGACTCAAACTGGATGTAGGGCACATTGCCTGAACCAGTATAAACCCTGTGTCATTGAGTGCTAGGCCACCTCTGATCACAACGTACGATAAAACTACAAATATTTACTTGTTGGTCACTTTCTACACCGACAATATAAATAAATGCACCTTGAGATGTATCCTTCATCCAAAAACAAATTATAAATTAGTGAATAGTGTTCTCTTATGTTATTAATAACAAAGTTTGGTGGAACCCAGGCCGTTAGAAATAACTAAGTAAGCAAAAAATGATTAATAAATGCAGCAAACAAAATTTACCTGCTGGATTTGAATCTAGGTCTCATGTTAGAGCCAAGTGAAAGGATCAAGATGCCCAAGAGGGGGGGTGAATTGGGCTAATTCGAAATTCTCTTGCAATAAACAAATCCTACGGATAGCCCAATTAACCCCTTGTGCCTAGAAAAGTATTTCTATCAAACTAATGCACAACGAACTCACCACCTATGTTCCAACCTTACTCAAGCAAGCAATTCTATGGATGTAAAACAAGTATTGAATTGCTTAAAGTAAATACTCAAAGTAAGTGCTCAAAGTAAATAGGGAGAGAAAGGAACGCGGCGATGTTTTGCCGAGGTATCGAAGAGTCGCCACTCTCCACTAGTCCTCGTTGGAGCACCCGCGCAAGGGTGTAGCTCCCCCTTGATCCGCGCAAGGATCAAGTGCTCTTTACGGGTTGATTCTTCGACACTCCGTCGCGGCGAATCACCCAAAGCCGCTCACAACTTTGAGTCGGGTCACCCACAAGCTCCGCCGGGTGAACACCAAACTCCCAATCACCACCAAGCCGTCTAGGTGATGGCGATCACCAAGAGTAACAAGCACGAACTCTCACTTGACCACGCGAAGCCTAATGAGACGATGGATGCACACTTTGCTACTCTTGATTTGCTAGTGAGGCTACTCTCTTGGATTCTCAAATCACAAACACCTCACTAGGACCTTGCTCTTCTTGGCACTCACAAACGTGTTTCTCAGCTGTTGGAATGAGCAAAAGTCACTCCACTCACGAGTGGAGCTTCTATTTATAAGGCAGCCTGAAAAACTATCCGTTATGAGCTTCTGCGGGGTGACCGGACGCTCCGGTCGTGATGACCGGACGCTCCGGTCAGTTCTACCCGCGAACCAGTATTTAAAGAGTCGACCGGACGCTGGCAGGGTCCGGTCAGCACTGACCGGACGCGTCCGGTCGCATAAAACCCTTACTGGAACCTTACTGGACTCGACCGGACGCTGAACCCTCAGGGTCCGGTCGCACTGACCGGACACGTCCGGTCACACTTTTCCAAGTCTGGACCCTTACTGGAGTCGACCGGACGCTAGCTCTCAGCGTCCGGTCACACGACTCTCCAGCGTCCGGTCACAACAGACTTAACCACCTCAGTCAAACGAACTGACCGGACCCTGCGGCCAGCGTCCGGTCGCACCGGAGCCAGCGTCCGGTCAGTGTTTGACCCTCCATTCACTTTCAACTTTCGAACATATGTGAATGAAGTTTGCTCCAAAGGATCTTAGGCATTCATAGGAGCTACCTAGAGCTAGTTTTAACAAGTGTGCACCACACCTAACTCACTAGACTCAACTAGGTCAAGCTACCCGTTCATACCCCCCTTCATAGTACGGCCAAAGGAAAAACAAAGTCCTAAACTACTCTAAGTGTCTCTCCAACTCCAATCGACACTTAGAACTAGTTATCCTTAACCTTGTCGTCCATCCTCTGAAAACCGAAACGATTTCCATCGTAGGGGCATGACAACCTCGATTGCCCAATCGATCTCCATTACCATGACCTAACTTAATTGCCTCTGCAAAACACACGTTAGTCATAGTAATCTTGTATTGACATTAATCACCGAAATCCAACTAGGGGCCTAGATGCTTTCAATCTCCCCCTTTTTGGTGATTGATGACAATACCACCTCGAGTATGTTATGGAGTGAGGTTTTTGACGGGCTTGGTTCATATAAGCTTTTGTCAATAAGAACAAAAGAGTTAGTCAAGCTTATATGACCCAAGCCAACACAATGTACTCAAAGGATATGAATTAAGCATGAGTACTAATTACAAAGCTCATTTGCTTCGAAGTATAACCGCGGAAGCAAAGGGCAAATGAGCATTACTCAAGTGATATGACATATAGATAAAGCAAAGTAGGAATCACACATGTCAAATATCACAATCACGTAGATAGCACTATCACATATATATAATAGTATGCATGAAAGTAAACACACGAATGCATAAGTAATAGTGTATCACACAAATAAAACTCCAAATGTATATAAAAAGCTAATACTAGATAACTAGCTCCCCCTAAAACTCGCTCCCCCTAAGTCTACATACTCAAACCCTCTCCCCCTTTGGCGTCAAACACCAAAACCTAAGGGTCGGACGGCGGGGCTGCAGCGGACGAGTCGGGCGCTGAAGTACGTGGAGCAAGATGGAACTGGGCGCCATCATCATCAGATCCTGAGCTCTGAACTGACTGACCCTCTGAAGCAGGAAGTGTCGCTGAAGCGGTCTGGGTCTGAGCTGGGGCTGGTGCTGCCTGTGACGCTGCAAGTAAGTCTGTCGTAGGATCTGACGAGGCGATAGACGAGGGGAGCCTCTGAGTGGTCATGATAGCTGGAGCTGCTGTAGACGGACCGGCAGTATGCATGTGAGGCGGAGTAGGCATGCCGGTCAACTCGCTGAATGATGCTCCAAGACTCCTGGAGACTGACGACTCAGGCACGAACAGCGAGGAAGACTGCTCTGGTGTAAAGCCCGTCTGAAAGGGCGTGAAACTGTGCGAAGTTGGCAGCTGTCTCCTGTGCCTGTCGTGTCTGATCCTACTGCATCCGCTCAAGAATAGCAATGAGAGCGGGGTCTGTCTGTGGAGCAGGTGGAGCAGAACTGGAGCTACCGGCCTCTGCATCGTGTCTGCATGGAGGCATCTGAGGTATAGGCTGGTAGTCGTCGTCGGAGCTATCACTGTACTCGCTCACCTCCTGCTGTGCCTCTAGCTCCGCCTCCTCAGTAGCTGCAATCCCTCTGATGATCTCATCCTGCTGAGCTGCAGACTCTGGCACGTCGGGGCGACGGCTAGGCTGACTGGGTGCCTGAGGAGTGGCGTGTCTGATCCGCTGTGACAGGTTGTAAGCTGGGAACTCTGTGGTGGCACCTGTATACTCATCCATCATGCCAGGGGGCTTATCCATCACAACTCTGCGAATAAGGAAGGTGATCCAATGAGCATAGGGAAGCTGCCTGCGACCCTTGAATCCCTCAGCTATAGTATCCTCCATCTCAGAAAGAAGGAGGTCCCAGATGTCAAACACTGTCATCTGCATGATGGCATTGAGAAGCCAGAGCTGTAAGCGAGTCAGGCCCTCCCTGTATCCCAACCTGGGAAGCAGTGTCCTCCTGATGATGGCCTCTAGTATCCTCGCTGTAGGAGTCAAGTCACTGGGGTTCCTGCTCGACCCCTCACCAAATGGCTCCTTGAAGCAATGCCGCACTAAGTCTGTAGGGGGTACCAACCCTCCATGGGGACGCCTAGGAGGTCCCTGCTGTCCATAGCAAACCTCATGCATCTTTATAGGTTGCTCCTGTAGTCTCAGTATTTCCCTGGCTCTGCCACTAGTCACTCTGTGGTCTTTGCCATTGAAAGCAAAGTGAATGAATCTGTGATGAGGATCAACATAGAGCGAGGCATAAAACTGACGGACCCAAGAAGGTACATATATCCCTGTCCGTCCAATCAGATCTGACAGTCCTGGCAAATATGACAAGTATTGCCGAATGCCCTCTCCGGCTGCTGCCACAATGGACTCTATCTGACAGACCCTCTGTGATCTGAACACTGCCCCACTGTTAAGATATGCATTGTAGAAATCCTCATGCAGTGGCGTGTAGAACCCCTCAGCTGCTCTCTCATCCCTCCTCGGAGGAAACCAGATCTCAAACTCAACAAACCGCAGCTGCTGAACCTGCCTGGCTGTAGCAGCCCTCAAGTCGAGGTGTACCACTGGAGGCGGACCCTTTGGTCTGGGCGGGGGACGTGAACCCCTGCGCCGTGTAACTGGCCTCGGTGGAACTGTAGCACTGGTACGACTCGAGCGGCGTAGCTGAGGTGCCGGCTCGGTCTCCTGACTCTCCTGAGCCTCCTGGGCTGGCTGAGGCTCTGCTGGTGGGGGCTGCTGCTGTGCTGACGGACCCTCCTCAATGGCAACCCGTCGTCCTGCCAACGTGGCAGTCCCAGCTGGACTACCATGACGACGCTCAGCCTCCTCAATCGCAGCTCTGAGTGCGGGTGAAACTGGCTGATCTGCAATAACAACTCCGCTGCGGGTACCACCTCTCTCTGCACGCTCTGCGGCCTCTGCAACAGCTGCTGCTCTCGCTGTCTCGGCGTCGGGGTACTTGCGCTTCTTGGATGTTACTTGCTTGGTTGACTTGCCCTTGGATCCGGCTGGCTGACGAGGCGGGGGCCTCCGATCATCATCGCCTGGGCCACCACCAACATTCTTGGTGCGAGCCATCTGAGCTGACAAGATGGTGAACTGCCGCTGATGAAGATCAACTGTCAATACTGCTGCTTTCGAGGCTTGGCCTCGATCCTTACTCGCGAGCTTGGCTCCGAGTTTGCTGCCAACTGCCAGACGAAACACAACGGAACCGACTCGCTGCACGATGGAATAGATGGATATACAAATAAATACAATATATCTAATAGATGCGAAATCCTAATAGAGAAAGCAATGTAGATGCGAAATTGAATCGTATGGCTTTCTACCTGATGAACCGCGAACCGAGAAGAGGTAAGTTGTCACGCGGGGGATCTCAGAACCGGCTAGGGTTAGGTCAAACGCCCTGAATGCAATGGGGAATCAATGTATTTAGAATTGATCGAGATCACAATTTGAGATCAAGATTGAAATACAAAGATTGCCATACCAATCAAATGGGAGGATAGCCCTGGGCAACGATTGGGCAGCGAGGTGACCGGCGAGGTTGGTCGAGAGGAAACCGGCGAGAAGCTGAGCAGGCGAGGTGGCGCGGGCGGTGCTCCGAGATGAGCTGGCGCGGGGCTCGGTAGCGCGCGGCTGGGCTGCGGCGGCGCGTGGCTAGGGCACGGCGTGGTGGCGCGCGGCTGGGCAGGTGTGGCGCGGCGAGGCTGCGACGGTGGCTCGGGCTAGAGCACGGCTGCGTGGGCGCGAGGTACGGCGGCGACTTGGCGAGGCAGCGGCGGCGAGTGCGCGAGATAGGGCGCGAGGAGGTGGCGGCGCTGGTTAGGTCAGAGGAGAAAGACTTGAAGGCCTGTTAATATAATCCCCCAAACCATGACAGAAAGGAAACCGAAATAGAGACTTGAAGTCGCGCAAGATCCACTGACCGGACGCTCCGGTGGTAGCGACCGGACGCTACCACCCAGCGTCCGGTCGATTCCAGAGAGGTCCAAATCCTCTGGAATCGCGACCGGACGCGTCCGGTGGTCCATGACCGGACGCAGGCAGGGTCCGGTCAGTACAACTTGACCTTCCTCCATCGACCGGACGCTGAAACCTTTCTGACCGGACGCACAGACGCAGCGTCCGGTTACTCCTTCAACAGCAGTTCACCTCCTGTGAACTGACCGGACGCTGGACAGCAGCGTCCGGTGCAGCGTCCGGTGCACCTTTTCCAGCAATTCTTCAACATACCTTCGCGCTACCTGTTCCCAATCAAGTCCCAACTTGAATAAGATCCAAATAAACACCAATTGGGACTGATGTGAGTGACCTCTCTCAAACCCTCATATTTTTCAAAATATTTTGCCTTAGGCTATAATTCTTTTTAAGAAAATAGGCAACAAGAGGGCAAATGGGACAAAATGACAAAACAACATTCATGCATATGTAATACTTGTAAGTAAATCTAGTTGCGTGTCAAGTTTGATCCAAGGTTAAGCTTCTTCACACGCTTTTCGGCGGTTATCTTAACCATGTTAGACAAGCCCTATATGCATTGCCACAAATTAGACATGTTGTATTTTACAATGAATGCAAGGGACAACACAAGCTCAATTTTTTGTGAAGTTACTAAAATCAAGTACATTGAGCTCGTTCCGCAATCTACAAAATGTAGCTTCATCTAGCGGTTTAGTGAAGATATCCGCTAATTGATCTTCGGATCTTACACCTTCTAGTGATATATCATTTTTAGCTACATGATCTCTTAGAAAGTGATGGCGGATATCTATATGCTTGGTGCGAGAGTGTTGAACCGGATTATTTGCAAGTTTTACCGCACTTTCATTGTCGCACAAAAGAGGTACTTTCTCTAGAACTACTCCATAGTCTAGTAAAGTTTGTTTCATGTATAATATTTGTGCACAACAAGCACCCGCGGCAATGTATTCCGCTTCGGCGGTGGACAAAGCCACACTATTTTGTTTCTTGGAGGACCAAGACACAAGAGATCTACCAAGCAAATGGCACCCTCCGGATGTGCTCTTTCTATCAACTTTGCATCCGGCGTAGTCCGAATCGGAATAGCCAATTAATTCAAATAAAGCTCCTTTGGGATACCAAAGGCCAATGCTTGGTGTGTGCTTAAGATACCTAAGGATTCTTTTTACGGCAATTAAATGTGTTTCCTTAGGACTAGCTTGAAATCTAGCACACATACACACACTAAACATGATGTCGGGCCTAGATGCGGTTAAATATAACAAGCTACCAATCATAGAACGGTAGAGAGTTTGATCAACCGAGTTACCTCCCTCATCTAGGTCGAGATGTCCATTTGTAGGCATTGGGGTCTTGATTGGCTTACATTCATCCATCTTGAATCTTTTGAGAAGATCTTTTGTGTATTTCTCTTGAGAGATGAAGATGCCTTCTTTCATTTGCTTGACTTGAAAACCAAGAAAGAATGTAAGCTCACCAATCATTGACATCTCGAACTCCTTAGACATCAATTCACCAAATTCTTTGCATGAGTCTTCATTTGATGATCCAAAGATGATATCATCAACATATACTTGACAAATGAAGATATGCCCATCAAGCTTCTTGGTGAATAGTGTGGTGTCGACCTTCCCAATGGTGAAGCCCTTCTCAATAAGGAAATCCCGAAGGCGCTCATACCAAGCTCTTGGGGCTTGCTTAAGCCCATATAGTGCCTTGGACAACCTATAAACATGATTAGGATATCTGGGGTCTTCAAACCCGGGAGGTTGATCAACATAGACTAGTTCATTAATAAAGCCATTTAAGAATGCACTTTTCACATCCATTTGATATAGTTTCATTTCATGATGTGATGCATATGCAAGAAGGATACGGATGGCTTCTAATCTTGCAACCGGTGCAAAGGTTTCTCCAAAATCTAAACCTTCAACTTGAGAGAACCCCTTTGCCACTAGTCTTGCCTTGTTCCTCACAACAACACCTTGATCATCTTGCTTGTTGCGGAACACCCACTTTGTTCCAATGACTCTTGCATCTTTTGGTCGCTCTTCAAGATTCCAAACTTCATTGCGAGTGAAGTTGTTCAACTCTTCATGCATGGCATTGATCCAATCCGGATCTTTAAGAGCATCTTCTACCTTGGTAGGCTCATAGCAAGAGACAAAAGAGTGATGAGCAATAAATGAAGTAAGTTTTTGAGATCGAGTCATCACCCCCTTTGTTGGACTCCCTATGATGAGATCTTGTGGATGATCTTGTAGGAGAGGTGTATTTCTTCTATTGACCACTTGAGGAGGAGGTTGTGGAGCATCAACATCTTGTGCTTGTACCACCATTTGCTCATGGGAGATATGAGTATCTTCATTTTCTACTCTCCCAACTTTTTCACCATCTTGTGGTACATTTGATGAAGAAGGTTGGTTAATGACTTGTACATCATCTTCATCATCTTTTGGCTTGATGTCTCCCACCGGAATATTCTTCATAGCCTCCCTCAATGGTTCATCACCTACATCATCAAGATTCTCATGTGCTCCTTGGGAACCGTTAGATTCATCAAATTCCACATCATATGTTTCTTCAACCAAGCCGGTGGCATGATTAAATACTCTATATGCTTTGGACTTCAATGAGTAACCAACAAGAAAACCTATGTCACAACGCCTTTGAAACTTCCCTAGGTGTTGCCGCTTCTTGTAGATGTAGCACTTGCAACCAAACACCCTAAAGAAGGAGACGTCCGGCTTCTTCCCATTGAGCAACTCATATGGTGTCTTGATAAGGAACTTTTGAAGAAATAGGCGGTTGGATGCATAGCATGCGGTGTTGATTGCTTCCGCCCATAGAGCTTCGGGGGTGTTGTACTCATCAAGCATTGTCCTTGCAAGAGTGATCAAAGTCCGGTTTTTCCTCTCAACTACACCATTTTGTTGAGGAGTATAGGTTGCGGAGACTTCATGTTTGATTCCAACTTCATCACAATAAGCTTCTATGTTTGTGTTGTCAAACTCTTTGCCATTGTCACTTCTTATCTTCTTGAGCTTCACTTCAAATTCATTTTGAGCTCTCTTGGCAAACTTCTTGAAACAAGATGCAACTTCGGATTTGTCATGAAGGAAGAACACCCATGTATATCTTGAATAGTCATCCACAATCACAAGACAATAGAGATTTCCTCCCAAACTCTTGTATGTTGTTGGTCCAAATAAATCCATGTGTAGGAGTTCTAGCACTCTTGTGGTTGACATGAAGGCTTTGGTTGGATGAGTGTTTGCAACTTGCTTGCCGGCTTGACATGCACTACAAAGCTTGTCCTTCTCAAACTTGACATCCTTCAATCCTCTCACCAAATCATTCTTCATAAGCTTCTTGAGTGAGCTCATCCCAACATGAGCAAGTCTTCTATGCCATAGCCACCCAAGTGTTGTTTTGGTGAATAGGCAAGTCTTCAAGTTTGCATCTTCGGAGGTGAAGTCAACTAGATATAAGTTGTTGTATCTAAATCCATTGAATATCACTTGCTTGTCATCTACCTTGGATACAACAACCTCCTTCTCGGTGAACAAGCATTGGAAGCCAAGATCACACAATTGTCCAACGGATAGCAAGTTGAAACTCAATGAAGCAACATAGAGCACATTGGAGATGGAATGATCATTTGATATTGCCACTTTGCCCAATCCTTTGACCTTGCCCTTTGAATTATCTCCAAATGTTATTTTCTCTTGTCCATCTACCTCTTCATCTAGTGAGGTGAACATACGAGGATCACCGGTCATATGTTGAGTGCAACCACTATCAATAACCCAATGACTTCCACCGGTCTTGTAGTTCACCTACACACAAGAGATTCAAGCTTTAGGGATCCAAGCTTGTTGAGGGCCCTTCACCTTCTCAACAAGTGACTTAGCCACCCAAATTTTCTTAGGCCTACTCTTGTTGGGGGGACCTAAGAACATGACTTTCATCTTTCCACTCGAATCTTTTCTAAGCATGTAGTGAGCATTGAAAGCAAAGGGTCTAGCATGCTTGGGCAAGGGTTGTGGTGGTGGAGTTTGACACTCATGAGCAAAGTGGCCTTCTTGTCCACACTCAAAACATCTCTTTGGCTTTGGCTTTGGCTTTGATTGTTGGTGTTGAGCTTGAGCCTTCTTCTTCTCTACACTTGCCATATATCCAATGCCACTTCTATCCATCTTCATGACGGTATTCATGAGTAGCTCACTTTGGAGATGCTTGCCTCTAGCAAACTTGCTCAATCCCACCTTGAGATGCTCTTTCTCCATCTTGAGCTTCTTATTCTCTTCCTTGAGAATATCATTGTTCTTCTCCTCCTTGAGTTTCTTGATTTCTTCTTTTAGCTTCTCATTCTCAAGGATCACCTCTTTGTCATGATCAAGAGTTTCTAGCACAATGGTGTTGTGACTTTTCATCTCTTCAAGATCTTTCATGAGCTTCTCATTGTCACTCTTAAGCTTGACAAACTCATCATAGTCATTGCACTCAACCACTTGCTTGCCCTTGCTACTAGATCCATGCTCAATGCTTTCATCAATTAAATCATCACATGAGGTAGCTATATCAATCTTAACAACATGGTTAGTAGCATCATGTGGCTCATTTGGTAAGAATTCTTGTGCAATAATAAGAGTATCATAATTGATCTTTAGAGTTGTATATTCATCTTTTAGCTTATTGTGACTAGTGATAAGCTCATTGTGCACCCACTCAAGTTTATCATTTTTATCTTTAAGCTCTTTCTTAGAAGATTTGAGCTCCTTAAGTTTGGATGATATGGAGTCATTTGTTTCTTTGAGCTCATCATTAGTCTTTTCTAATGTATCACACTTAGCTAAGAGTGAATCATTTTTAGCATCAAGTTTTTCATTTGTAGCTCTACTCTTTCTAATGATCTTAGTATATTTTCTTAGTATTTTGACAAGATCATCATATGTAGGTGAGTCATCATCATCGCTATCACTATCATCATCACTGGCATGTTCATCATCACTACTATCATCACTCTTAGTTACCTTGCGTTCACCTTTGGCCATAAGGCATAGGTGTGTAGAGGATGATGGCGATGGTGGCGGTGAAGATGCAAGATCAATAGCAATGGCGGCCACCTTTTCATCGTCACTCTCATCATCGGATGATCCACTTGATGAATCAATGTCCGTGAGCCAATCACCGACAATGTAGGCCTTGCCACTCTTCTTCTTCTTGTAGAAGTCCCTCTTTTTGCCATCTCTCTTCTTGTATGGCTTCTTCTTCTTTTCATCTTCATCACTTGACTCATCTTTCTTGCCCTTGTTCTTGAACTTGTCTTTCTTGGGCTTTGTGCATTGATGAGCTAGATGGCCAAGTTCGCCACAATTGTAGCAATCCATCTCGGAGATTGGCTTTCTTCTTGAGCTTGTGAAGAACTTCTTCTTGCCATCAAACTTGATGCCACTCTTATTTAGCCTTTTTAGCATCTTGGTGGTCTTCTTCACCATGAGGGCAAGGCTTTCTTCATCATCTTCATCACTTGAGCTCTCATACTCAAGTCTTGCTTTGCCCTTGTCTTGACTAGCTTTGAATGCTAAGTCCTTCTCTTTCTTCTTTGTAGAGGATGAGCCATCTTGTGGTGTGATGTGCATGTACATCTCATGAGCATTGATCTTTCCCAAGATTTGTGTCGGTGTAGCGGCGGAAAGATCACCTTGATGTAGCACGGTCACAATGTGCCCATATTTGTCAATGGGGAGGACACTCAAGATTCTTCTCACAACGTCGGATGGTGACATTTGAGTAAGTCCAAGCCCATTGACTTCCTCTACAAGAACATTTAATCGAGAATACATCTCATTAGCACTTTCTTTGGGAAACATCTCAAAAGAATTTAGCTTTTTAATCACAAGATGATAGCGTTCCTCACGCTCACTCTTGGTTCCCTCATGGAGCGCACAAACGTCCGACCATAGTGCATGGGCGTCTTTGTGGTTCCTTACACGATTGAACACCTCTTTGCAAAGGCCTCTAAAAATGGTGTTGCGAGCCTTTGCATTCCATTTTTCATAATTTACTTCATCGCCTTGAAGTTGTGCGGCATTCCTAGGTGCGGGGAACCCTTGGGAGGCGGCTCTAAGAATTCCAATATCTAGAGCTTCTAAGTATGCCTCCATGCGGATTTTCCAATATGGAAAATCATCTCCCTCAAAGATAGGAGGAGGTCCATCCCCGTGAGACATCTTGCTCTAAGCGATTAAGCTTAAAAACGTGAGCACGAGGCTCTGATACCAATTGAAAGGATCAAGATGCCCAAGAGGGGGGGTGAATTGGGCTAATTCGAAATTCTCTTGCAATAAACAAATCCTACGGATAGCCCAATTAACCCCTTGTGCCTAGAAAAGTATTTCTATCAAACTAATGCACAACGAACTCACCACCTATGTTCCAACCTTACTCAAGCAAGCAATTCTATGGATGTAAAACAAGTATTGAATTGCTTAAAGTAAATACTCAAAGTAAGTGCTCAAAGTAAATAGGGAGAGAAAGGAACGCGGCGATGTTTTGCCGAGGTATCGAAGAGTCGCCACTCTCCACTAGTCCTCGTTGGAGCACCCGCGCAAGGGTGTAGCTCCCCCTTGATCCGCGCAAGGATCAAGTGCTCTTTACGGGTTGATTCTTCGACACTCCGTCGCGGCGAATCACCCAAAGCCGCTCACAACTTTGAGTCGGGTCACCCACAAGCTCCGCCGGGTGAACACCAAACTCCCAATCACCACCAAGCCGTCTAGGTGATGGCGATCACCAAGAGTAACAAGCACGAACTCTCACTTGACCACGCGAAGCCTAATGAGACGATGGATGCACACTTTGCTACTCTTGATTTGCTAGTGAGGCTACTCTCTTGGATTCTCAAATCACAAACACCTCACTAGGACCTTGCTCTTCTTGGCACTCACAAACGTGTTTCTCAGCTGTTGGAATGAGCAAAAGTCACTCCACTCACGAGTGGAGCTTCTATTTATAAGGCAGCCTGAAAAACTATCCGTTATGAGCTTCTGCGGGGTGACCGGACGCTCCGGTCGTGATGACCGGACGCTCCGGTCAGTTCTACCCGCGAACCAGTATTTAAAGAGTCGACCGGACGCTGGCAGGGTCCGGTCAGCACTGACCGGACGCGTCCGGTCGCATAAAACCCTTACTGGAACCTTACTGGACTCGACCGGACGCTGAACCCTCAGGGTCCGGTCGCACTGACCGGACGCGTCCGGTCACACTTTTCCAAGTCTGGACCCTTACTGGAGTCGACCGGACGCTAGCTCTCAGCGTCCGGTCACACGACTCTCCAGCGTCCGGTCACAACAGACTTAACCACCTCAGTCAAACGAACTGACCGGACCCTGCGGCCAGCGTCCGGTCGCACCGGAGCCAGCGTCCGGTCAGTGTTTGACCCTCCATTCACTTTCAACTTTCGAACATATGTGAATGAAGTTTGCTCCAAAGGATCTTAGGCATTCATAGGAGCTACCTAGAGCTAGTTTTAACAAGTGTGCACCACACCTAACTCACTAGACTCAACTAGGTCAAGCTACCCGTTCATACCCCCCTTCATAGTACGGCCAAAGGAAAAACAAAGTCCTAAACTACTCTAAGTGTCTCTCCAACTCCAATCGACACTTAGAACTAGTTATCCTTAACCTTGTCGTCCATCCTCTGAAAACCGAAACGATTTCCATCGTAGGGGCATGACAACCTCGATTGCCCAATCGATCTCCATTACCATGACCTAACTTAATTGCCTCTGCAAAACACACGTTAGTCATAGTAATCTTGTATTGACATTAATCACCGAAATCCAACTAGGGGCCTAGATGCTTTCACCAAGCATCCTAACCAACTAGATTACAACTGAGATATAACATGTTTCTCGAAATAATTTTTCTTGTACTATTGCTTATAAAAATGTAGAAAAAAAGATTCAGCACTGGGGTTTGAACCTAGACCTTTGAGCTAAGTCGCGCGCGTTCTAACTAGCTGAACCGCAATGGCGCTGTTGCATGTTTCTCGAAACAATTATACTTGTTTCATTTAAAACGTCAAGATCTATAGGGTAACAGCTCGGCGCCAAGATCTACGGCGCCGAGCTCGACGCCAAGATCTATGGCGCCGAGGCCTTGTCCACATTGACGTTAGGTCACCGCCACGTCCGACGCCTCGCCAAGACCTCGGCGCCATTGGCCTGTTTTCTCGATGCCAAAAGTCATGGCGCCGAGATCAGGGTTCATAAACGAAAATCAAACCTCCATATATTTATTTGTGAATATTTTTCAAAAGAAGGACTGAAAAATAAAAAATTCGCCCACTGTCGCCGTGCCGCGGCCACGGCGACCAAGCTCATGTACTGCGCCTCCGTCCCAGCAATCGTCGTCACCGGCAGCCTCTCGGCTGCCTCGCTGTCGCTGCCGTGGTAAGTTGTTGAGCTCGTATCGTAGCTGCCTCCCTCGCTCATGTCATGTGTAGCCTTGACTGTTCACTGAGCCGAGTGGGTTGCCTTGTCTGTGCCCGTGTCGTCGTCAAGGTGTCAATAAGCAACATGCGTGTCAGCATGTGTGACGTTTCCTGTCGCGTCTATCTATCATCATGCGTCTGAAGTCTTTTCTTTTTCCCCTTGTCTCTCCGGCAAAAAGAAACTGTTTCTTCACCTATCACGTCGTTCTATGCTAAATGTACTCGGCTTGTTTATTTGTGTGGATGACAGTTGTGTTTTGCTCTAGTCAATGATGCTCACTTATTAGTCCCCATCCATGTTCTTGACTTCGTCTCCAAGGTCACGGAGGGAGATCATGCCGTTGACGGGTGACTAGTCAACTGAAAACTTCAATTACCTCTCAGAGTTTTTCCCCATTGAAGTATACGTCGGAATATGCCTAATAAAAAGCTAGTTGTAGATGCAAATGCAAGCGCATAAACGAAAACGTCGGAAGCAAAAGAAAAAAAAAATCACAAACCAGAGCAGATGCAGGGCAAAAAACAGAGTAAGACGCCAAAGAGAGGCGTGTTGGGCCATTCGTTTGGGCTGGGCCGGTGTGCCTCCAAGCCTCTTTGGCCCACGTGCGACGGCACAAATAATGGAAGGGAAGAATCGTTTGATTTGCCTCTCTTTATCTACAAAACCAGTTTTTTTTTTTTTTTGCACCGTTAATTTTGAAAACCGTTCACTTTTGTATTTTAGCAGTTTTGATGGTGGTTTTGTTGATGTGTCGTCACATTAGAGGGGTAAATCAGACTAAGTTAAAAGTTCAAGGAGCTAAATGGAACTAAAAATATTTTTACAAATTTTTTAAAACATTAATAAAAATAAAAAAATCATTAGAATATATTTTACATGGAAAGATAATGCAATTAAAAATTCTAAAACTTGGTTTCATCTTGAAAATTCATAGAAATTTTATTTTAGCTTGAAAAATTATGAAACTAGTTTAAGATTTCTCTAGAATCATGTTGTATATTATGGTGCCTAGTTTGAAATTGTTTGAATGTTGATGGACTCAATTTAGTGCTTATTTTCAAGTAGAAGCTCTCGCATCTATTATAATTAGTTGATATTAATCATCCGAACCACACAGAAGCGTAGTGAAGCATCGTCATGATCGTAGTGGGCACTGGTTCGCTGACCTAGATAAATTTTTGAAGTATCTATGTTAGTGTCCGTAGCTGCATGCACCCCGACGCACATATGCATGCATGCATGCACCTTTCTTTAATATATTCAATTAAGTTTTACAAACTATTAAATTTAATTAAGTTTTAGTGCAATGAATTATGGAGCATAATGTGGTATGAAAATCTAGATGGTACCACACGAGCCATGATATTTGTACAGATATAGTCAAGTGACATGAACAAGATATTTCAAGCTAGGCACAATAACATAGAGCATGATTTATGAAAACATATTTTTTTAAAAAATTTCTAAGATTAAACCAGGTTTTAGGATTTTTAATTGTATTATTTTTCATGTAAAATATATTTGGATAAGTTTTTATATTTTCATATGAACGTTTTGCTTTCATAAATATTCAACATATTTCACGTCAAGCCGTCAAGGTAGAATATTCTTGTCTTGAATCCTAGAAGCTTGAAATCTTTTTTTTTTTCATGAACCTAGAACAGTTTTCTCATGAAGCTAAAACATTTTTCTTGTTATGCACACTTTTTTAGAAAGCTGGAACGATTTTCTTCCGACCGACCTCAGAGCAATTCTCTCATGCGAGTCATGAACTTAGAAAATCATTCCGGTCAGCAAATACAAAATGTTCCACATTGACGAGAGAACTGTTGTTCTACAAAGGTCGTCCAAATAATCTCAAGTGGGTCGTCTCTTGTTTTAAATCTTGTATATATAATGTACGTAAGGAACATATAATAATGTTATAATCCAAAATTTTAATCTGAATGATTGGTTTGGTTTGTAAGCTATGGCTGTGTTTAGTTGGGCGAAATTTGGAAATTTGGCTACTGTAGCACTTTCGTTTTTATTTGGTAATTAGTATTCAATCATGGACTAATTAGGCTCAAAACGTTCGTCTCGCGATTTCCAACCAAACTGTGCAATTAGTTTTTTTTCGTCTACATTTAATGCTCCATACACGTATCACAAGATTCGATGTGATGGCTACCGTAGCACTTTTTAAAAAAACTTTTTAGAACTAAACAAGGCCTATAGTTTGCTGACAAATTCCACGGCTCTGAAACTGTGATGTACGTCAGTAGTACCAACAGTCACGTGAGGCAGCACCTGCCTGGCCTGATTCTAATAATTGGACCATTTAGTCCACCGATTGTACTGCATCTGCATGGAAGCAGTGCTTGCATCGATCTTGTGGCATGCAGTCGCTTAATTAAGCGACATATGTAGCAACCATCCAGGAGCAAGGCGGGAGATGGCCGATTCGTATATACCGTAGGCGTAGGGAATTCTTAGCAGGGCTCGCGGAATAAGGAGGTGACGACGGGCGGTGGAGTGGAGGCACGGCCTCTCCGCCTTGACTGGAGCGTGCGATATCAAGGTACTGGGTACAGGGCCACCGGTGCCAAGCGATGGACTGGTCAGTGGCGGCGCAGAAACGGAAGATCGACGATGCGGCCAAGACGACTCAACAGCCTGCCGAGCTGTCAGTCGGTTGTGGCCGCTTCCTCTCGACGTACAACGGCGAGCAGAGCAGCCGGAACAAGCCAAGGCCCAAGGGTGGCAAATTGATGGGAAATACAAGCCTTGTGTAAAAAAACAAATGGTTTCCTTGCAGTGCGGGGTTAAGCGCGTGGCCTGCTGCAGTTGCCATGGCCGGCCCGGCTCCCCACCTACCGATGCAAGCCTTCTTCGTCTCCAGCGCCGTGGTGCCATGCCTGCGTGAACTGGGCTACGGCCCACGGCCCACGGGAAAGTGAGCGCGCATGCTCTGCACTCCTGGTCCTGGCTAGGGCCAGACAAAATACTCACGGCTCGTCAACTCGCTCGACTCGTGGCCGGCTCGTCTCATTTTAACTTTTTCTCGAGCTGAGCTGGAACTCTACCTCGCTGTTTTAACGAGTCAGCTCGCGAGCTGTTTACGAACTGAAACGAGCTGAGGCCTGTCAGCCCACAACCATGAATCCAAAAGATCATGATGCTGACCTAGAAATGTCAACATATTCTATTGATATGTAATCCTTATTTTTAGCTGTTTTATATAGATTTTGATTTTATAATTATCGTGGTACTTAAATGTTGATTTATGGATTATTTTTCAGGGAGAAGATGATAATGCTGATATTGAATTTATGGACTTTCCTAAGTCTATAGTGGCAAGCAACTAGTAAATATGCTGATTTATATGGATCATGGTTGATACTTTTGATGAACCTGATGTGTGTTAATCATATATGGTTGCATAATAGTGTACGAGACATTCTAGAATTAATGTAGCATAAACATTATAAACATGTATGCCCTATTTTTTTTAGTAGCTCACGAGCTAAACAAGCCAGCTCGAGCTCGTTAACGAACTGAGCTGAGATGTGCCTCTAGCTCATAATATTAACGAGCTGAGCCGAGCTGGCTCGTTAGCCTAACGAGCCAGCTCGAGCTGGACTGAGCCAAGCTGAGCTGGCTCAATATCCAGCCTAGTAACTATGTCCGACACAGCGAGACCCTGCTGCCTCTTATAAAGCTAAACTTCACTGTAAGTTTATCTCAATACGCAAGACATCTGCATCATTTCTCACTGTCTATCCACATCGTCCCTCACTAATAACCATATCATCCACTAATTTTCAATCTCTTAATACAAGCTGTTCACACCATCACCGCTAAGCGCAACTAAATTTTAATATATAAGAAATGTAGAGGACATTCATGTACTCCTATTTGTTTTGCCATTCCATTGTCTTATAATTCACCCCTATCTAAACCCCACTGCAAATTTATCTCGACATGCAAGACGTCAACATCATTTTTCCACTACCTATTCACATCATCTCACACTAATAACTATGTCATCCACTAATTTTCAATCTTTTAATGCAAGCTGTTCACACCATCTTCACTAAGCGCTACTTAATTTTAATATATATAAGAAATGTAGAGGGCATTTATATATTGCTATTTGTTTTGCCATTCCATCGTCTTATAATTCGCTCACTACAAGTTTATCCTAATACGCAAGACATCCACATCATTTCTCACTTCCTATCCACATCACCTTCCACTAATAGCCATGTTATCCACTAATTTTCAATCTCTTAATACAAGTTGTTCACACCATCTTCACTAAGCGCAATTTAATTTTAATATATAAGAAATATAGAGAGCATTCATATATTGTTATTTGTTTTGCCATTTTATCGTCTTATAATTCGATCTAATTCTGTTAGTTTTTTTATTGGATTCTTTCATTGTTCACACCATTTCCACTAAGCACAATTTAATTTCAATATATAAAAGTTATAGAGGGCATTCGTATATTGTTATTTGTTTTGTCACACCATAAGAACATATAGGTTTAATTTATACATACAATAATTTTATTTCTAAGAAATTTTCATAGCAACAGGTGGTGTATCTTCTGGTACCTGCTCGTCTCCACGAGTCCACCGTATAGATGTCCATGCAACCTGTGGCACGATGGCTCGGCATGAAGCCCGTAATTTTGGCCTGACACGAGCATGGCTCCGCCAGGTGACGTGCGGGCCTAGGCTGGCACGGCCCGAGGTAGCAGGCTGTGCCTGGGCCTTACCCCAGACACGACGTGCCAGCCCGGCATGGCCTGGCCTACAATGGCAGGCCCGGTAGAGGCCTGACTCCCCCCACGGCCTGCTAAGAGTAAGAGCCCACTCTAATCCCTAACCCCGCACCGCACTCATTTCCCCCTCCCACGCCCCACCCTCGCAGCCCCGCCGCACTCCCTCTCGCTCTATCTTGTGACTCGCGGAGTTGTGGTCGTGCTCACCTCCTGGCCCTCCCGCTCGGTCGCGCTCACCTCCTCGCCTCTTCCTCCCGCTCGCGGCCTTAAACTACCGCACCACCGGCCGCCTTCTCCACGCCTTCCCTCGTGCAGCCGCATCGCCCCGCGGCCGCGGCGGCTTCCAGCGTCGGATCCAGCGGCGGCGGCGGCTTCCAGCGTCGGATCCAGCGGCGGCGGCTTCCAGCGCGACGACAGCGAGCGCGGTGGCCGACCTCGAGCAACTCCATTCCTCTACGGCCAGCACGCCGGCGATCACCGCCACCTCTCCTGTTCCCCCTTTTCCTCTCTCTGTCGGCGGTTAGTGGGCCTCGGGCTGGCCCGGCCCAACCCGTTGGCCGTGTCATGCTTTTCGGGCCAGCCCGGCACGAAAAGCGGCCCGACAGGCTGTGCCTGGACCGTCAGCTAGGCACGAAACCCAGTTCGGCACGGCCCGAGAGCCACGCCGTGCCGTGCCGACCTGTTGGCCATCTATAGTCCACGGTGCAGAGAACGACAACAAGCGCGTGTTCGTTCTTGCTATTGGTGACGACAGCGGCTCGCACGCCGTCCCTGTGACGGTGGCGTGCGTGAGGACGTGCAGGCGCTATGGCAACGGGGCTGTACTATACTAGTACTAACAAATGAAAAGACGTGGGCGCGGCGAGGTGCAAGGCGTCCGCGAACCGCGACAGGCAAGCTGGAGAGTGTGCATGCACACGGAGGTACCAAATCCGCCATGTCCGATGCGGTGGCCTGTGGCCGGTGGCAGTGGACGAGGGAGACGTTCTGGGCATGTCGCGCAAGATGGTCTGTGAATGATGGACAAAGGTATGCATGTATAATTGTCGTTGAATGTACTAATGTAGTGACATTGATGAGCTGAGAGACCAGAAAAATGCACTTGTTTCATTTGTTCTAGGGGCAAAAATGTCTTCTCCACTCTAACTTGACAGCAAATGTGGCTAACCTATATGGCAACAATGGCACGTAAGGAAAGGAAGATTAAGACTGATGGTAACAATCAAGGGAAGCTATACATACTTTTGAATGGCATATGGGAGATCCGGAGAGAGTGTACAAATTTCGATAGTGCTATCATTAAGACGTCCTTCGGACCGTTTCGTTCCACTCGCATGGCTCGTCTAAAAAAACAAATCCTCATGAAAGCTCGTCTCCCCCATTCCACGCTCGTGCATCGCGGCTTCATGGCTCCATGCGGCCGTCCAACCGTCCCAATCTGGTAACAATCAAGGGAAGCCATACATACTTTTGAATGGCATATAGGAGATCCGGAGAGAGTGTACAAATTTCGATAGTGCTATCATTAAGACGTCCGTCGTTCCACTCGCGTGGCTCACCTAAAAAAACAAATCCTCACGGAAGCTCATCTCCCCCATTCCACGCTCGTGCATCGCGGCTTCATGGCTCCCTGCGGCCGTCCAACCGTCCCAATTTGTCGTGCTTCAGCCTCCATTCCGCGCCGCCGCCCACTCCGGCGCCCCGCCACCGCCCGCCATCCCCCGCAGCGCCCCCATCCCCGCGGCACATCTATGTCCCGCGGAGAGGAGGAATCCTCCACGTGAGGTACGCTATCAGCCGCCCTCTGCGTCCAAGCTCCATGTGCATGCTCGGCGAGTGCAGCGACGCCTCTGTCCCCCACCGCGCCGCCATCCTCCATCCTTCGTCGTGCCCAGGCCAGGCGGCCAGGAGAGGCGGCATCGTTGGCCAGGCCCAGGCCAGGCGCAAGCGCAACTGGCCGCAATCAGGCCGCGCCAAAATCCTGGGCTGCCGGCTGGCCAGAACCGACCGTCCCCCGCTCTGCGCTGCGTCGTATGAAAGAAGGATGGAAAACACATGTGAAAGCGTCTATTTCAAATGTTTTCAGAGGTATGTTGAAAGTGTTTCATACGGTTGTTGCAAAAGTAGATCGGGATGTTACACATGTTGTAATGGTTGTACACGTATGTTGTAAGCTCATGTTCCCAATGTTTTATCTATTTTTTCTTACATATGTTGCAAGCGTGTTTATCTAGATGTTGCATATATTTTCATACATATGATGCAAGTGTTTTATCTAAATGTTGGTATGTTTACAATGGTTTCAAGTGTTTTCAAATGTTTTTATAAGTGTTTCGGATGCATGTTTTAAATGTTTCATTTACTTTCAGTTGTATGTTTTATCTAGATGTTTTAAAATTAGATCCATCCTTACATCTCTCTTTACCTCTGTGCTGTCTTGCCTTGACGTCAGGTACGGGAAGACTGAAGGCAGTCCCCACTAGCGCAGGCGGCTGCAGCAGGCAGGCGCGGGACGGGCACAACGGCGTGGGCGCCCGGACGAGGGGCTAGGTTCGAACGTCCGGGCACTGGCCAATGCTTTCGTCGACACGATCTAAATTAATAATCGAGAAAGAATCTAGACGTTTGGGTACGATCGTTTACTGACCAAGGTTCAGAACTTGCACCTGTGTCTGTGCCTCTGTGGGCAAACAGAGACAGCTGGACTGATCCCCTGTAGCACATACAGTAGTTAGTATTTATTATTATCTATTCTATCAGCAGCTTACCGGCCTCAAGCGTCCAGGATCTTTTGAGATGGTCCTTATCCGCGCAGCTTCGCACCGCCAAGGGGCGCGAGATATTTGCGCAAGCCATGCGGACGTGGACGGCGACGAGGACTCCGGCAGCCTGCTGCCCGTCGTAGCCGTGGGCGCGAGTGGGTCGTGGAGACAGACGCCTGCCTGCGTGGCTCTCGAGCAACTGCAGTGTGGACAGCCGCGGGGGCATGTCGCACACCTGCCCCGTCCACCTCAGCGCCTCAGCCAGCCAAACCGCCTCCGCGCCGCGTTTTCCCAATCTGGAAATTTACCACGAGACCGGGCGTGCGCGTGCCACAAACATACGAGTAGTACATCCCACTTGGTGTCCCGTCCGCCCGCCGCCACCCCGACCTCCCCGTCCCCCACTCCCTCGCGCAGCGCAGACCGCAGGCGCAGCAGCCTCCAGCAACCGCTCGCTCCCCTGCTCCTAGCTTCGTTCCCCTGCTGCTCCTAGCGCGCGTGAAGAGAAGAGAGGCCGGCAGCCCGGCTACACTGGCGGGCGGGAAAGCGATGGCGCGTCGCCGCGGCCGCGTGGAGCTGCGGCGGATCGAGGACCGGGTGAGCCGCCAGGTGCGCTTCTCCAAGCGCCGCGCGGGGCTCTTCAAGAAGGCCTTCGAGCTCTCCCTCCTCTGCGACGCCGAGGTCGCCCTCCTCGTCTTCTCCCCCGCCGGCAAGCTCTACGAGTACGCCTCCGCCAGGTGATTAATTTCAATTCCCCCTCCCTTTCCCTCCCTGCCTCTGTTACTTGCACATCCGATTAGTAAAGCTACTATGAACAAGGGCGGCCGGGACTATGGATCGAATAGAGGCCTGGAGCAGTTCGTCGGCCTCGATCCCGTTGTCCCGCGGCGAACCGCCGCCTCGCCATCCAGACTGTCCCCCGAGTTGCACCACCTTGCATCATGTGAGCATGACCCCTGTCGCTGTGCGTTCGTCCACCTGTTCCGGATCTTGCCTTAGGCCTGCTACAGCTCCGGCCGGCTGTGCTCTGCTCTGCTCTGCCTTAGGCCAACAGAAGCGCGCCCCTGTCTCCTCTCGCCATGCGCACGTGCTTTGCGTGCGGTGCGGATGGAACTGGGCTCGCTTCGCTTGAGACTTCCAGAGAGCGCGCGCGCGCCCGTGAGCCGTTGACATCCGACTTACTTACTGATTGCTGATGTTCGGAGAGAGGAATTTCAGTTCCGCCGCCGTCACTAAACAAATTCCATAAATGGAAAGTACGGAAAGTTGGCTGGGGATCAAGATTTGTCTTGCCTTTGTTTCGCAAAAAAAAAAAAAAAAAAACAAAGATTTGTCTCGCCTTTACCCTGAGTGCCCTTTATGCTAAGCCCTGCTCGCTTGAACTTATGACTTATATGTACAGTGTTTTCTCTCGCAACAAATCAGCGAGCGGTAATTTTCAGACCGGCTTTTCAGCGAAACTAACAGGGGCTGGTATAACCGAATAAGCTTTTGGTAGTTATTTTCTTTATTTAAGGCATCATAGTACTACTGTTCAAAGCAAATTGTGTCATATATACTACTTCCAATATTTTAAGTAAAGTATATCTTTTCTATTGAAAGCATTTTATTTAAGATATTAGTACTAGCACTGTGTTCGTGCGTTGCAACAGAAACCTAATACGTATTGGAATCAGACTCCGTATCATCGGTAGCTGCGAGTTGTTCTAACTTGTATGAGCGCGGATCATGAGTCCGAATCATATACGAGATACAGATGGCGTAACCCAATATGTATTAGAATCGAATTCTATATCTACGGGCTTTGGAATCTATTTGATTTAGTTGAATGAGTCTGGACCAGTCTTATCCAACAAATATGGCTAACTCGTTAGAGCAGGGCCCCTACTTATGTCCTTAACATAAAATTCGAGGGCCAGAGCCGCTCCAACAGAGCCCTTACTAGGTTCTACAAATGAGAGGCCCCTCAAATTTTCCCTCGTCCTTCATTCCTAGGGATCCAGCTTCAGGCCCTCCCTTTCTGTGTGCTAGCGGAATAGCGCCTGCCTGTCCGCCTCCTTTGTCGTGCCCAACAAGGCCTCCAACAACGCGGCTCCACCGATAAGGCCTCCCTTTGCAGTGCGGGTAGGCGTGTCTCCCTTCCCCTAGTGGCACGAATCTCCAACGGTTGGCTCCCTCCATGGCAACCTCTCTCACCGGCAACACCCTTCCTCGGGCGTGACTCCCTGCGTGGCTCCCTCGGCAAGGCCTGCCCCTTGACTCTTCTCTCGGCGAGCCCCTTTCCATCTCGAATCCTCTCCCCTAGTGAGCCTCCTCCTGGCCCTGACTTCTCTACCTTGCAAGCCCCTTTCGAGCGTTCCACCTGACCCGACTCATGTCAACGGTGGGCCATTCCACCCGCCTTCCCCTCGCCGTGGCGTGCTCCTCCTGTTTCAGGCTCTCTCGGGTCCTCTATAGTTCAATCGATTAGAACTATGGTGGATGATGAGTGGGTCCCATATAGCAATGTCTACTGAAATGGATTTAAAGATCCCGACTTGAGAGCATCTGTTGAAGTAGATGTAAAAAACATGTCTCTACATTTATGCTTCTTAATGACAAAAGACAATAAACATTTGAAAAAGTGTTTAGACGTCGTTTCCAATCTTTAGATTTTTTTTTGGAAAAAATGGTTTAGATAATTCATTGTCTTCAATACTTAGCAACATTATTTAATAGTAGCAAAGAAGTTTCTCCTTATTGAATAATAGGTTGTTTTTCAATTTGGTAACACCATCGTATCTTCTTTTAAGATCATTCACATCATCCTGAATAGACAATAGGATTGGTATGCTATGGTAGTATTATAGGGCTATTTGACTTGGAATACAATCTTCATTAGCAATAATGGAATGTTGAAGGAAGATATGCTAATTGACAATAGTAGAATGCCCTATGAAACAAGAATAATATTAGTATGCCCACACTAGCCATGCATGTGAAGTTGTAACAACATATATAATGATAAACTGATTTTCCATTCCTTCTATGTGCATTGCTATTATGCTTGGAACCTATTTTTTCCTTAAATTGTGCTTGATAAATATGCGAGTGAGAATGCTAACTTGAGTATGGTTGTTCTCACCTCATATATTGAAGCAAGCAAAGTCAAACCAACACTATAAGCGATTTCACATGACCTCGGCTAGCAAGCAGAGTCAAATCAACACATCAAGTGATTTCACATGATCTCACCTAATCACTATTTTTGACACTCTTCTTCCACCTTTTCCACTCTTTTCGCTCAAAACTGGTTTGTGTCTAGTCAACCTTAGTTTTCTATAGTTTGAATATAGTTGTCTTTGTTGATGCACTCAGATATGTTGACCACTTGCAAATTATACTCAAGAAAGCTACCTCTTCTATATATATACAATGTATGGACATGGTGTATAAAAGCTCACTAGAGTCATTACTCTTATATTTCTTAACATTTTTTCCTTGAGCATATCTAGAAGGGCTCTTTTGTTGTCCTAAAAACCCATCACTGGGTCACTCTCAAGTTATGAACATGTACTCAACTTATTCCATATGTTTTGTGTCCTTTCATAGCTATCATTCTCAACTGTCTAGGATTAAGGGGCAACACCTAAGAAGAATTTTATATTTAGCTTTCAAGGAAAGTAAAGGAAAGGAGAGAAGACAAGAAAAGTTGGTTATCAACTTCACTTACATGCATAGCAATGGAAGAAAACCAAGTGGGTAGAGCCATGTGCATCAACTGGACTCTAGCACCCCAATATAAAACATGTCATGTAAACAAAAGGCTTGCGCATCCCATGTTCTCGTATATTTCACAACATTTGAAGATGGAACTTTTTGTTGGGAGTTGAAAGTTTGTGGAAGAAAATTTACCAAGCTAAATCAAACTACTCGAACCATGGGGCAATTAACTCCCAATCCCAATATGTATAAAGAGTGCAAAAGCCTAACCAAACATTTAGTTAACAACTTCCTCCTCACAACCCACCCTACCCAACCTAAAACCTCTTGGATTTTCCACATGTGGCATATAGGTCTGGTCACTTTGAGCCTTTGACTCCTCTAGTACCTAATCATAACTTCAGAACCTAGGCGGCTTAGATGGTTGTCTTGGTATGTAGTGGTCCAAACTATAGAGTCAGATACAAGGAACATCACCTTACATTAATAAATATGATAGGGTATGTATGGTAGAGAAAAGTCTATTTTTCGGACGGCTAACTTTGATATCTAGATGACACCATATCGAGGACTCTCAAAGCTATAGATCATTTTGCATTGCAATCATTTCTTCTTCAAATGAATAGATTTGAAGCCCATCAATACCATGCTCTACTCATCTTTATCGCCCATTGGAGGTCCATGTTTTTTTCCTTTAGAATCCTTGTCCCATAGAATATATATTTTTATTGCCTTTTTGGTTTGATCCTAGAGCTTCATATAAATATGCAAAAAATCAATGATCTACATCTAAATACACACCCTTTATCTTTGAAATTATGGTAATAAAATCACATAAGGGATTTCTCCATGTTGTGATTCAAGGGAGTAAAAGGCAAAAGAATATAAATAAGAAGTTCATAAACAGAAATTGTCTTAGTTCTTTACATTTACTTGTGTAATTGCTTGATACAAGGATTGCCGTGATTATGGACTTGCATATATGTCTAGTAGCTCCTATTCGATTCATCGAACTTTGAATAGTATCTATATTCCCTCTAGACTCTGGTCACATCATGTCATTTTAGGACAAACTTTGGTCAAACCTTAAAAAGTACAAACATCAAATAACTTTTGAATCTATTAGTTTGGATACATGATAAAGTGTCATAGTTGTATTCTAAGATAGTTATTAAATCTTGAAAATATATTCTAGAAGATATTGGCAGTCCAATGTATGCATCAAAAACCATGCAAAGTTAGATGTGACAAGTAGGTTGTATCATGGCTCAGTTCTGATGTTTTTATATGATCAAGAATATAGCATTGAGAACTCTTAAAACATCTAGAGAAACAGTGGTGCAAAACCTTTATGAGAACTAAATAGAGTAGAATAGTAGTATGGAATGTGATGGACAGGGTATGAACTCAACTTTCTTGGCCTATCAAGTCAAATTCAAAACCATAAGGAAATGAGACATCATAATAATAAATTGTTTTCGACTGTAAGATTCAGGATGTAATTCATAATAATATACTCACCTCCAATAAAACTGGGTGCAGTTTTGTTCCACATGAGGTGAATATACATAAACTGATTTTTCAAGAGTACATTATGCTATGAGCTAATATCATACTCGACTTTTTCTCCTTTTCAGCATAGAGGATACATATAACCGCTATCAGCAATTTTCTGGAGAAGGAAGGAATATGAATGACGATCGAAATAAAAACAATGTAAAGATCTTGATGTGGTTTTTCCAATACATAACATGCAGCCTACAGTTGCCAGCTTTTGATCATATTTTTAGAAAGAATCAGTCTTTACATACTGTGACACTTTCCAGTTGCCAGCATCAAACAACATGTTCTGTTGGCACTATGCAGAATGTCCTGTTTGTACAGTATGCAAAATACCAGAACAAATATATAATATCAAACTTTTGATAAATGTAGCTTACTAGGGTGTTTCTGGTACAGAACAAGGATGAAGCTTCTTCAGATTTGCAGTTGATGCTGAGCGAGATTGCAGCCTGGTACACCCAGAATTCAGAATTTCCACCCACTTTTCTTTGCCACTTTTGATAAATGATTATAATTGCTTCAAACCAGCAGGTCTCCCCAGAGCAAAGCTGACGAATCAGATGTCAATGAGCTGGAGAAGCTGGAAAATCTTCTGAGAAATGCTTTGAAGGATACGAGATCCAGGAAGGTACGACATTTTTTTCTTGAAATCTGAACAATAAGCCCACAAGGCCACAAACAGGACCCTTGATTAGTTTTCATAAAACTAACCAAAACTGTTTTCTACTTCTATCTTTGTGCCTTATTCAAGTTGAGATTAGTCCAAACTGTGGTGCCTTTGGGTAGCTAGTTCAGCATCTCACGGCTTTGGCGTACCTTCAGTTTGGTTAATGACAACCCAATAATAAGGGAGTGCAGAATACCAAATTTCTTTGGATGCTTCTAGCTTTTGTTGTTTTCTTTGGATGTTGCTAGCTTCTATCTTTGCACTTCGTGTAAATGCTGCTTTGCCTGGAAGCAGCACTGGAATGGGCAAGCACTGTTAGACAAGCTGCACTCTGTTTTCTTTACTTAATTGATCTTCAGTAGGGGCTTGCTCCTCCTGTTTTTCTAAAAAAAAAGTTAGGAACCAGCGAAAGAGCATATATATCTTACCTAGCTTTCAGTGATACTTCTGCTATGAATGAGACAACATTTGGATTATATATGCTGCTTTACTGGATTAGCTCTAACAACGGGGCTATCCGTGAGCCTTGTGTTGTAATCAAGTCTCTTTGTAGCCTGCAGTCTGAAATGATCAGTCAGCTAAATTACTATTTAATACTGGCAAATGCAATTCAGTGCTATGCTAATTCCTACTTTGGTATGGTGATCAGATGCAGATGCTGGAGAAACAAAACAGCGGAGCGAGTAGAAGCGGCCTGCAAAGCGAGGGCGCTACAAGTCAGGAGCAAGGAACGGCGTGAGCACAGATCTGTCCAGCTGATGAGTGCATGTGGGCGTGGGCGTGCACCGTGCCCCTACCTGGTATTGCTCCCTCTTACTGATCGATCGATGCTTGTACTGACTGTGGCCTTGTGGGTTGCGAGACGGTGCATTGTTGTCTTGTGTTAGCTTGGGCCTGCCAACCTGCAGTGCCCCTGGAGGCGAGTGCAGTTTGATGCTCCCCTTGTGTGTTGTGATATGCAGCCTACCTTGTAATGGCCAAAGTTTGGTGCTGCAAGCCTCTGATCAGCTTGCATTTTGTGCTTGACAGTATATACAGTAGTGAGTTACTGCATTTGAGTTGCTATACAATACGCGTTCTCAGATTAAAAAACTGGGCTACGTAGTTCCATCGAGCAAAATGATGGAATTGCAGAGGTGCTAGTTAAATAATATTCTTATCTCAAAATGTAAGTGATTCCAACTTTTTTGGAGAGTCTAAGTATCTCAAATTTAACTAAATTTATATATAATATAAAATGATACCATTTGTAATATGATACTAAATAAATATCATTAGATTCTTTATTAATTAGATTATATTTTCGTACTATACCTATATGATTTCATAAATTTTAGTAATTCTTTCTATAATTTTAGTCAAACTTGATATGCTTATGACTTATAATTCGGAATGGAGTGAGTAGTTCTTGGTGTTTACGTATGCTGTCATCGTATAACTGGAATTGTTCCTAGGTTTGTGAATTGTGATGCCTTGACGTGGTATGAGATTTGTGTGTTGACGTCTGTCTACCCATGCCACTTCGCTGTTGTTTTTGGATATCCGTTGGTCATGTTCTATGCATGCCTGGACATATCCTGGTTTTGTGACAATTTACACGATCATCATAACTGAAAACAGTGGATACAAAACGGATGCATTTTCTTGTGGACAAACAATGGATCGTGGGAGAAGGACGGGCGCCCCACAGCCGCGTCGTCAGGGAAGTGGCCCGGGCCGGCGGCGACGCGCCTGCACACGCGCGCGGTAGAGTCGTCGTCGTCATCCGGGGACCGAGACCGCGGCCACGCGATTTGTCCGCCAGCAGGTGCGTCGTGTGTACGGGGCACAGGTGGATGGATACATGAAAGACGGGCGCGACCGTTGCGGGGCGACACCTAACGGCCTCACGGCACGACACGGATAGACGCGAGTCGTGTCCAGGCGCCATTGCGCGCTTGGCTCCTCCTCACGTCGCATCGGCAGGTGGCGGGCGCACCCCACGAGTCGACACGTCCTTCTACTTTTGCAGTAGTACCCAAGCGGCGAGCGAACGGTGCCGGCGGCCGCCACGGGTTCGCTCTTTCGTTCCAGGGGGTCTGAATTGTTCGATGTGCACATGACATGCACTAAAGAGCACATCGTTGCACAAAAAATTCTGTCGTGCCGCTGGGACAAGCGAGAGTCTTTTTTTGTGCCATATATGTAAGCTGGCTGACTTTGTGAGGCCTCCACTAATATTGCCCAGGCTATAACCTTGGCCTTTTTCAATTAGTGAACTAACAAGAAATACCTCTAGAACCATTTTTAGAGGCATTCTTTTTTATCCAACTACGGATAGAAAAACAAGACGCTCTAACATCGGTTTTTGTAGCACCATCACCTTAATTTATCATAAAATTACAATTTAGTGAACCAACTTCACATAACCTAAACTTATCTTGATAATTAGTTACCATATATATCACAAGACTTCCAAGCCGTGAAGAAAGTGCAGTTTTGTTATATGGAATGAGCACAAGCTTGTCGATTAATAACATCAAAGGACAATAAAGGTGTAGTTTTGTGATATTTAGTTTAAAATATGTAGTTTTACTACAATAATTTTTACAATCGTGTATTTTTATGATATTTACTCTATGTTGGAAACCGGAGAGTCAACACTTGCAGGGCCAAATCATTTCATCTTGACTAATTGATTTTAATATGTGACTTTCCTGTTATATATATATATATATATATATATATATATATATATATATATATATATATATATATATATATATATATATATATATATATAGGGAGAGGCTATTCAGTAGCCGGCTACAAAATAAGTTATTCTGTAGCCACCTCCATTTACTATAATTTTATATACTAATTTACCATAATATAAATACATATTTACGATAGTTGGGTTACTATAACACATGGGGATATTTACCATAACGTTATATTAAACCACTTAGTAAGGAGTTACTATAATCTCGTAAAATAACATAGTAATTATCGTAACTCAAAGTGGCTACAGAATAAATTATTCTATAGCCAGCTACAGGATAGTAGTTCTATATATATATATATATATATATATATATATATATATATATATATATATATATATATATATATATATATATATATATATAGGGAGAGGCTATTCAGCAGCCGGCTACAAAATAAGTTATTCTGTAGCCACCTCTATTTACCATAATTTTATATACTAATTTACCATAATGTCAATACATATTTACGATAGTTGGGTTACTATAACACATGGGAATATTTACCATAACGTTATAGTAAACCACTTAGTAAGGAGTTACTGTAAATCTCGTAAATTAACATAGTAATTATCGTAACTCAAAGTGGCTACAGAATAAGTTATTCTGCAGCCAGCTATAGGATAGTAGTTCTATATATATATATATATATATATATATATATATAGCTTCAATGCACAAGAGACTGCCTTATTTTTATTTGTCTTCTTCGTCATAATACCATTTTAACTAATTAAGACGACTCTCGTGCACCTCCTAAGCGGAAACCAACATTTCTGAGAAAAAACTGGCAAAACTGTATATCACATGGATTTCCTGGGTCCTCCAAAACACATGAAGAAACCATACAAAAAAACTGCTAGAACTAGGGTTCGGCTGGCGGAGACCTCGGGTAAAATGCTTCGAAACCACTAGTTTTTTCGAGGACCCTTTGCCAGCTTCGGCTGGCTACCATGGCTGTCTGCATGCTTTCCGACCGTTGTTGGAGAAGGGTGTTGTTGGAACAGTTTTGGTGGCACCCTTTTGGCATGTTGTTAGAAAAGTTTTGGTTTCTCCCGCACTCTGTGGACCTTCGGTTGTCGTCCTCACAAGCAGACTCACTGTGCCTGTCATGGAGGGATGCTTTTGATGGCTTAGTCAGTCGTGGTTATGCTGGCGCATGAGTTATTTTAGACCTGTGGCTGCTTGGAGGACCCCGCCGATGTGCGGCCGACTTCCGGTGCCAGTGTCCCTTCATTCGTGCGGGAACCTTTTTCCTGCTACATTGACAAGTGCTTGCATGCTACTACTTGTTGCATGGGAAATTGCATTTGTTACATGTTGTTTACGTTGAGCACATCCTCTGGGTGTGGCTCGTCGGCTCTAGAGCACTTGTGGCGTTGCCTTGTGCTGCCGTCCACCTAGGTAGGCACCACCAAGGACACCTCGCTTGCATGTTTGGTCGTGGATGCGGCTGAGCTGAAGGCTAGAGGGCATTGGCCTCCTGTACCGAAAAAACTCAGTCTGTTTGGAAACAAAGATAACCAGCTTGGATGATGCCATCGTATGGAGGCCGATGCCGGCTCGTTGGTGAGGACGTGCTACCTAGTTGATCCTACCAGTAGTCGTATGCTTGTCTCAAAGATTAAGCCAGGAAGTTATATGCCAAACACAGAAAAGCGTCGATTGAGGGGGATGAGGTAGAGGAGGAGAGGAGGAGGCAGAGGAGGAGAGATGCGCCTGGAGGAGGAGGAGGAGCTGCCGACACGGGGGCAGTCGCCGAACCTAGAGGAGATGCCGTCTGAACCCTAGCGGAGGGGACGAATCGGAGGGGAATGATGAAGCGGAGGTGCCTATAGACGTTGATTGGCTAGAGGTCGGTGATGGGCCTGTGCACCAGTGAGCCCAATAGGTTTTTTTGAGTGGAGCGCAATAGGTTTTGTTGGGTCCGAGTTGCAATGGGCCACGAACAGGCCGCGGGACCCAGTGACATCGGGGTGGCCCCATGGCCCTAGGGACCCATCCATGGGGCCCCACATAAAAAATCCAAGGTTCACTCTATCCACGAAAACACGACGACTCTCGTGCACCTCCTAAGCGGAAACCAACATTTCTGAGAAAAAAACTAGCAAAACTGTATATCACATAGATTTCCTGGGTCCTCCAAAACACATGAAGAAACCATACAAAAAACTGCTAGAACTTCTAGGAATAGGGATGCCTCTCAGGTATAGTAGGGGGAGAGGGTTCGGCTGGCGGAGACCTCGGGTAAAATGCTTCGAAATCACTAGTTTTTTCGACGACCCTTTGCTAGCTTCGGCTGGCTGCCATGGCTGGCTGCATGCTTTCCGACCGTTGTTGGAGAAGGGTGTTGTTGGAATAGTTTTGGCGACACCCTTTTGGCCTGTTGTTAGAAAAGTTTTGGCTTTCTACCGCACTCTGTGGACCTTCGGTTGCCGTCCTCAGAAGCAGACTCACTGTGCCTATCATGGAGGGATGCTTTTGATGGCTTAGTCGTCGTGGTTATGCTGGCGCATGAGTTATTTTGGACCTGTGGCTGCTTGGAGGACCCCACGATGTGCGGTTGACTCCTGGTGCCAGTGTCCCTTCATTCGTGCGGGAACCTTTTTCCTGCTACATTGACAAGTGCTTGCATGCTGCTACCTGTTGTACTGGGAAATTGCATTTGTTACATGTTGTTTACGTCGAGCACATCCTCTGGTTGTGGCTCATCGGCTCTAGAGCGCTTGTGGCGTTGCCTTGTGCTGCCATCCACCTAGGTAGGCACCACCAAGGACACATCGCTTGCATTTTTGGTCGTGGATGCGGCTGAGCTGAAGGCTAGAGGGCATTGGCCTCCTGTACCGAAAAAACTCAGTCCGTTTGGAAACAAAGACAACCAGCTTGGGTGATGCCTCGTATGGAGGCCGGTGTTGGCTCGTTGGTGAGGACGTGCTACCTAGTTGATCCTACCAGTAGTCGTATGCTTGTCTCAAAGATTAAGCCAGGAAGTTATATGCCAAACACAAAAAAAGCGTCAATTGAGGGGGATGAGGTAGAGGAGGAGAGGAGGAGGCAGAGGAGGAGAGATGCACCTAGAGGAGGAGGAGGAGCTGCCGGGGTGGGGGCAGTCGCCGAACCTGGAGGAGATGCCGTCTGAACCCTAGCTGAGGGGACAAATCAGAGGGGAATGATGAAGCGGAGGTGCCTATAAATGTTCATTGGCTAGAGGTCGGTGATGGGCCTGTGCACCAGTGAGCCCAATAGTTTTTTTTGAGTGGATCACAATAGGTTTTGTTGGGTCCGAGCTGCAATGGGCCACGAACAGGCCGCGGGACCTAGTGACACCGGGGTGGCCCCGTGGCCCTAGGGATCCATCCATGGGGCCCCACATAAAAAATCCAAGGTTCGCTCCATCCGCGAAAACACAACGCTCTCGTGCACCTCCTAAGCGGAAACCAACATTTCTGAGAAAAAAACTAGCAAAACTGTATAACACATAGATTTCCTGGGTCCTCCAAAACACATGAAGAAACCATACAAAAAACTTCTAGAACTTTTAGGAATAGGGATGCCTCTCAAGTATAGTAGGGGGAGAGGGTTCGGCTGGCGGAGACCTCAGGTAAAATGCTTCGAAACCACTAGATTTTTCGATGACCCTTTGCTAGCTTCGGTTGGCTGCCATGGCTGGCTGCATGCTTTCCGACCGTTGTTGGAGAAGGGTGTTGTTGGAACAGTTTTGGCAACACGCTTTTAGCCCGTTGTTAGAAAAGTTTTGGTTTCTTCCGCGCACTGTGGACCTTTGGTTGTCGTCCTCACAAGCAGACTCACCGTGCCTGATGCGGAGGGATGCTTTTGATGGCTTAGCCATCGTGGCTATGCAGGCGCATGAGTTATTTTAGGCCTGTGGCTGCTTGGAGGACCCCACCGATGTGCGGTCGACTCCCAGCGCCAGTGTCCCTTCATTCGTGCGGGAACCTTTTTCCTGCTGCATTGACAAGTGCTTGCATGCTGCTACCTGTTGCACGGGAAGTTGCATTTGTTACATGTTTACATCGAGTACATCCTCTGGGTGTGGCTCGTTGGCTCCAGAGTGCTTGTGGCAGTTGCCTTGTGTTGCCGTCCACCTAGGTCGGCACCACCAAGGACACCTTGCTTGCATTTTTGGTCATGGATACGACTGACACTGAAGGCCAGAGGGCATTGGCCTCCTATGCCTAAAAAAAACTCAGTCCGTTTGGAAACAAAGACAGCTAGCTTGGGCGATGCCTCGTATGGAGGCCGGTGCTGGCTCGTTGGTGAGGATGTGCTACCTAGTTGATCCTACCAGTAGTCATATGCTTGTCTCAAAGATCAAGCCAGGAAGTTATATGCCAAACACAGAAAAGCGTCGATTGAGGGGGATGAGGTAGAGGAGGAGAGATGGAGGCATAGGAGGAGAGATGCACCTGGAGGAGGAGGAGGAGCTGTCGACGCGGGGCAGTCGCCAAACCTAGGAGGAGATGCCGTCTGAACCCTAGCGGAAGGGACAAAGCGGAGGGGAATGACGAAGCGGAGGTGCCTATAGACGTTGATTGGCCAGAGGTCGGTGATGGGCCTGTGCACCAGTGAGCCCAATAGTTTTTTTTGAGTGGAGCGCAATAGGTTTTGTTGGGTACAAGCTGCAATGGGCCACGAATAGGCTACAAGACCTAGTGACACCGGGGTGGCCCCGTGGCCCAAGGGACCCATCCATGGGACCCCACAGAAAAAATCCAAGGTTTGCTCCATCCATGAAAACACAACAACTCTCGTGCACCTCCTAAGCGGAAACCAGCGTCTTTGAGAAAAAACTGGCAAAACTGTATATCACATGGATTTCCTGGGTCCTCCAAAACACATGAAGAAACCATACAAAAAACTGCTAGAACTTCTAGGAATAGGGATGCCTCTCAGGTATAGTAGGGGGAGAGGGTTCGGCTGTCGGAGACCTCGGGTAAAATGCTTCGAAACCACTAGTTTTTTAATGACTGTTTGCCAGTTTCGGCTGGCTGCCATGGCTGGCTGCATGCTTTCCAACCGTTGTTGGAGAAGGGTGTTGTTGGAACAGTTTTGGCGACACGCTTTTTGCCTGTTGTTAGAAAAGTTTCGGTTTCTTCCGCGCACTGTGGACCTTTGGTTGCCGTCCTCACAAGCAGACTCACCGTGCCTGACGCGGAGGGATGCTTTTGATGGCTTAGCCATCGTGGCTATGCTAGCGCATGAGTTATTTTAGGCCTGTGGCTGCTTGGAGGACCCCGTCGATGTGCGGCCGACTCCCAGCATTTGTTATTTTATACCTGAGAAGAATACAAAAAACTGACAAATCAAGAAAAGGCAGCGCGAGTGTCCCTTCATTCGTGCGGGAACCTTTTTCCTGCTGCATTGACAAGTGCTTGCATGCTGCTACCTATTGCATGGGAAGTTGCATTTGTTACTTGTTGTTTACGTCGCGTCGGCTCCAGAGCACTTGTGGCGTTGCCTTGTGTTGCTGTCCACCTAGGTCAGCACCACCAAGGACACCTTGCTTGCATTTTTGGTCGTGGATGCGGCTGACACTGAAGGCCAGAGGGCATTGGCCTCTTGTGCCTGAGAAAACTCAGTCCGTTTGGAAACAAAGACAGCTAGCTTGGGCGATGCCTCGTATGGAGGCCGGTGCTGGCTCGTTGGTGAGGACGTGCTACCTAGTTGATCCTACCAGTAGTCATATGCTTGTCTCAAAGATTAAGCCATGGAAGTTATATGCCAAACACAGAAAAGCATCGATTGAGGGGGATGAGGCAGAGGAGGAGAGATGCACCTGGAGGAGGAGGAGCTGCTAGCGCGGTGGCAGTCGCCGAACCTAGAGGAGATGCCGTCTGAACCCTAGCGGAGGGGACGAAGCGGAGGGGAATGACGAAGCGGAGGTGCCTATAGACGTTGATTGGCCAGAGGTCGGTGATGGGCTGGTGCACCAGTGAGCCAAATATGTTTTTTTTTGAGTGGAGCCCAATAGGTTTTGTTGGGTCTGAGCCGCAACGTGCCACGAACGGGCCACGGGACCCAGTGGCACCGGGGTGGCCCCATGGCCCTAGGGACCCATCCATGGGGCCCCACATAAAAAATCCAAGGTTCGCTCCATCTGTGAAAACACAACAACTCTCGTGCACCTCCTAAGCAAAACCAGTGTTTCTGAGAAAAAAAGCTGGCAAAACTGTAAATCACATGGATTTCCTGGGTCCTCCAAAACACATGAAGAAACCATACAAAAAAAACTGCTAGAACTTCTAGGAATAGGGATGCCTCTCAGGTATAGTAGGGGGAGAGGGTTCGGCTGGCGGAGACCTCGGGTAAAATGCTTCGAAACCACTAGTTTTTTCGATGACCCTTTGCCAGCTTCGGCTAGCTGCCATGGCTGGTTGCATGCTTTTGGACCGTTGTTGGAGAAGGGTGCTGTTGGAACAGTTTTGGCGACACACTTTTGGCCCGTTGTTAGAAAAGTTTCGGTTTCTCTCGCTCTGTGGACCTTCGGTTGCCGTCCTCACAAGCAGACTCACCGTGCCTATATAGGGACTGATTATTTTCCTATGCTATATTACAGTTCCCAGTTGGCCGCATCCATCGTCAGCTGAAGCAAACGATTCAGGCGAAAGTCCGTGTTAGTCCTGCTGCGGCTATCTACTCTGCTGCTACTCTGGAGTACCTGACGGCTGAGATTCTGGACATGGCTGGGAAAGCTTGCAAGGATGCAGACCTGAAGCGTATTACCCCTCGCCATCTTCAGCTGGCGATCCGTGGAGATGAAGAACTTGATACCCTCATCAAGGGTACCATCGCTAGTGGAGGTGTGCTCCCATACATCGAACCGAGCCTGATTAAAAAGTCCTCCAAAAAGTGAAAAAATAGCACCCGTGTGTGAGATGAACTGACGAGAATGCCGTGGTGCGTAGGGTAAACTACCTGGCGGTGCTAGCAGACTCATTCGTCCAGTGGTTATGCAATATATGAATTGTCCAGATGTTCACTTGTGTTATATCATTTATGTATGGATTATTTTTGCTTATGCTTGTCGTCAATGTCCATATAAACAAAGGAGGTGCATCGAAAATTCAGAGTATCCGTTAGTTTGGTAGTAGTTAGAGCCAACGGCCACCAGCAGTGCATCAGGAAACTATCTGTAGCTCAAGTTTTATTCGTGTATCTCTGAAACTACCACCTCACTGTAGAATCGTCTCTTTGCTCTATCCGTGTAACAATGTATGAGGCTGGTTAGTACTAATGTTATCTCTCGCATTGATGAAAGTGTAGCACAATTAGATCATAGGACTGGTGGAATAGGAACATAAGGTGTGTACAATCACAAAGGATGTGCATTTCCTCTTGTTCCTGTTGCACCAGCTCTATCTTATGTGTGTGTGCTTCCAATTCTGACGCTGTCACAATTCTTTCTTTGCTATTGTTGTGATGCAGGCTATTGACGTTGGCGCTCCACTGGAGGTTCCTCAGCAAGAGGGTTCGGCGAAGAAGAAAAGAGGAAGGAAGGCAAGGTTGGGCACTTCCGTGAAGAGCCTGGCCCGGAGCACTTCATCAAGGTGCCCTTCAAGCCAACAATGGGGATGCTACCCATCCCTAAGGCCTTCAAACGCTACTTCGGCCCTGTCTTGGGGAAGGTGATCCTCAAGACCTACACTAGATGCAGCTGGGAGATGACCAAAGGTAGAATGTGCGACACTCACTTCAAATATAATTCCATGTCGAACTGCAATTCAAGTAAATACAAATTTAGTTTCTGATAAATAATGCAAACTGGCATAACAAATGATTGAAGTACTTCACTTACAGTCCTAGGAACTGAAAGCATGTTCAAACTTCTTCACCAGAGATTCGTGTCCTTCATCTTCACAGATTAGGCAATTCGGCACTGCTTTTTTTGTATATCAGCTTATTTAACTCAATCAATTGGATTGTTTCTTGTATCAGTGCAGAAGCACATTCAGGGTCATACCAGTCACTATGAACCTGCAAAAGGGAGAAACTAAATGAGCCAGGAGCAAACCTGAACATATATGACGGGCCAGAAAGCGGTCGAGCACACAAAACCTCTTCCAACGGAAATGCAACATCGACATCTGTAATGACTTTCCGCACATTATACAAAGCAAAAAAGCCACAGTCGGGTTTTCCTCCTTGCTGTGGAACCTGGCAGTAAAAGGTAAGATGAACAACAAACCATCAAGCATATAATTTGAATTTTCAAATGCAAGGCTGAGGAGCAAACTCGCCGACCAGGTGGACTCTACCTGTCTACTCGCCGACCAGGTGGACTCTACCTGTCTACCCGTGGCGCCCCTCCAGACCATCCCGGAAGAAGTTCCGGGCTCCGAGTCTCAGGGCTCTACGGAGACCCTCGCCGAAACCTTCTCCGAGCAATTTCTCCTTCCACCCTTTCGGGGTGGTGCGATCTTCAATGTCAGCATCGACAGCCCTCCTCGGAACGGCGAAACCGAGGAGGAGCGCGTTTCTCGGGAGAACCGGAACATCAACCGCGAGCAGCGGCGAGAAAACGAGGCAGCCATCGCGAGGGCCGAGGCTGCTCTGAATAATCGGCTCGATTCTCAAGGAAGACCGCTCCCGCTCCACCGCGACCTCGACGAGGAATTTCTTCTGCGAACAACCCGGATAGCCTCCTCTTTTT
The DNA here is from genome assembly GCF_019320115.1 of Miscanthus floridulus. Lineage (NCBI taxonomy): Eukaryota > Viridiplantae > Streptophyta > Magnoliopsida > Poales > Poaceae > Miscanthus > Miscanthus floridulus. Next base: position 16,843,256 of record NC_089584.1, on the reverse strand, counting down.
CTGCTGGCAACTTATTCTCTTTGATATAATCAACAAAAACCTGGGTCCACGAGGTGGTGATTACCAAAATCTGGGTGCCTTTATCTGGGAGTTCAGGGGTTATCTCACCGGGTTGTTTGATAGAGGGAGCTGATAACTCCTGTATGAATACGCCAGGTGGGACCTTCGCCCTGTCCGATCCGAGCTTGGCGAGGACGTCTGCCGCAATATTAGAATCGCGCAGGACATGTAGAATTTCCAATCCTTGAAAATATTTTTTGAGTTTTCGTATTTCAGCATAGTAAGCGCCCATGTTCGACAGTATAGAAGAAGTCAGAGTAAACGCTACCCTTCAATCAGCCATATACCTCCAAGATTTAAGACTGCCACTACAACAAGAATACCCAGCCTCGATCACTCCAAATCGGAGACATAGTACTAAGAAGAATACAAAAAACTGACGGGCGCCATAAACTACTCAGTCCATGGAAGGTCCTTTTATTGTCATAAAAGTCACCGGACCAGGCACATACAAGTTGATAACTAAAGATGGAAAAGAAGTCAACAATACATGGCACATCAGCCAACTAAGAAGATTCTACGCATGAAAATAACTCAAGGAAAGAATATATATACAAGCCACAAGAGATCAACCTTCATGATCAATAAAGATGGTGTTCCTCGACAACATATGTCTTATTATGACTTTCCCAAAGTTGTTTTCACTAAGCATATCAACGTTCATGATCAATAAAGATAGTGTTCCTCGACAACATATCTTATTATGGCTTTCCCTAGTTGTTTTCACTAAGCATACCGGCCGAGAGCAAAAGAGCTGAAAAGATGCTTGAGCCCGCCGATGAGGGTAGCTAATAAGCTAACACCCGAACAAAAAAGCAAAATGGCTGAAATTATGTCTGAGCATACCGGCCGAGAGCAAAAGAGCTGAAAAGATGCTTGAACCCGCCGATAGGGTAGCAATAAGCTAACACCCGAATCAAAAAGCAAAATGGCTGAAATTATGCCTGAGCATACCGGCCGAGAGCAAAAGAGCTGAAAAGATGCTTGAGCTCGCCGATGAGGGTAGCTAATATGCTAACACCCGAACTAAAAAGCAAAATGGCTGAAATTACGTCTGAGCATACCGGCCGAGAGCAAAAGAGCTGAAAAGATGCTTGAGCCCGCCGATGAGGGTAACTAATAAGCTAACACCCGAACTAAAAAGCAAAATGACTGAAATTATGCCTGAGCATACCGGCCGTGAACAAAAAAGCTAAAAAGATGCTTAAGCCTACCGATGAGGGTAGCTGATAAGCCAACACCTGAACCGATCCTAAAATGTTTTTACGACCAGGGAAAGAGCCAGATGCTGGCCACATCTTGAGTTAAGCAAAAAAACTAAAAAGAAGAAGATGAAGATACTTGAGATCGCTGGTCCCAAGTCTCTTCAGTACTAACAAGAACAAAAAGGTTGTCAGGACAAAGATCTACTTAACCCGAGTTGTTTACACGGCAGCCAGAAAAGCACTTGACAAATCAAGAAAAGTTTGTCAAGACAACGATCTACATATACCGAGTTGTTTACACGGCGCAGACTGAAAGCCTGACAAGCACTTGACAAAATCAAGAAGATTTGACAAGACAACGATCTGCATATACCTGAGTTGATTACACGGCGCAGATAAAAGCCATACAAACGCTCGACCTATCAAGGAGCGATCCAACAATGGATGAAACAACACGACCACAATAAACTATGGATGTGCACCACGACGAACGAACGACTACTCGAAATTTTTTAGATCACTTGGACAACTCATTTAAAGAATAAACAAGGCAAAGACATCTAGGAAAAGAAGAAATCAACAAAAAATAAAGAATCTTCATTCAAAAAGAAGTATAATATTCTATTACAGAGGCTAGGAGTACAAAGGTCAATTACATCAAGCATCGTCATCATGAGAAGAAATATCAATATTAAGATTATCCACAATCCTCCTGGCTAAATCTTCGACCTCAGGCTCCACCTTTTCAACGGCATCCAGATATTCTTGACTCTCGGCTTCCTCTGCAATCTTGGACAAAGGCACATTCGGAGCAAGAACCCTGGACCTAGGCAAGAACATTTCTGGTACATAGTTAGGCGCACCTCTTCACGAACTCCTGGAAACGGGTCGAAACTTGAGGAATAAACTGAGCCCAAGATTGACCATCATCTGTTGGAGTCCGGAGAAGATCGGCTACTGACCGAAATGATTTCCACAAAGCATTCCTAGTTCTCAGTAGCCATCGTCAACTTGCCAGTCAAGACTTCAATAGTTTTTTGGACCTGCACAAGATCGCTGTCAGCTCCACGCCTAATCAACTTGGCAAGCGCGAGTTCTTCTTCAGCACGAGTAATTACCTCCTCAGTCCTGTTGTGACTATTGCGAACAAGTATCTTCATTTCCTCAATAACCTCTGAGGGCTTATGCTTTTCAACTCGGAGAGCTAGACCAGGCATCAAAAAACAAGTCAGCAGAAAGGGAAATTTGAATACAAAAGGAAACAAAAAGAACCTGCAATACCATTGCACTCATTCTTCATGGCCTCCACATTCTTCAAGGCCTCCTGGATAGCAACATCCCTCCGTTTTTCTGCCTCAACCACCCGAACACGGAGAGCCTGTTCCTCCCTTTGGTGCATTTGATGCTCGGTCTCCATCTCGGCCCGACAGAGGTCAAGCTCTATTTTTAGGGCACTAACCTCAGAAGACAACTTTTTCTCGGTTTCAGACAAGAAAAAGAAGCCGGTATGATCCCGAGAAAAATACTGAACAAAAAGAGAGAGAGAATAAGAATAGAAGAAAGACGAACATCCAAAGAAAGAACTTCAGAAAAACTAACCTGGAGTTTTTCCCTAAAAGAAGTTGCAAAGGTTCCCCAGGCAGCGGTCAGCTCTAACAAACGATAAGTGTCATCGAATTGTTGCAACACATCATCATCCAAACAGCTGACCACCAGTAGCAAGAGGAGTAGAGGGAGAAGCTGGCCGATGCAAAGCTACCTCTGACAACTAATAAGTGGCATCGAAGGAGAAGCAGAACACACCCGAAGATTAGAACTCGATAGTATAGAAGAAGTCAGAGTAAACGCTACCCTTCAATAAGCCAGATACCTCCAAGGTTTAAGACGCCACTACAACAAGAATACCCAGCCTCGAACACTCCAAATCGAAGACCTAGTACATGTTGCCTTCTTTGCATCGGTCGGTCTTCGATTCGGTGTGATCGAGGCTGGATATTCTTGTTGTAGTGGCATCTTAAACCTTGGAGGTATCTGGCTGATTGAAGGGTAGCGTTTACTCTGACTTCTTCTATACGGTCGAGTTCTAATCTTCAGGGTGTGTTCTGCTTCTCCTTCGATGCCACTTATCGGTTGTCAGATGTAGCTTTGCATCGGCCTGACTTCTCCCTTTGCTCCTCTTGCTACTGGTGGTCAGCGTTTAGGATGATAATGTGTTGCAACAATTTGATGCCACTTATCGGTTGTTAGAGCTGACCGCTGCCTGGGGAACCTTTGCTACTTCTTTTGGGGAAAAACTCTAGGTTAGTTTTTCTGAAGTTCTTTCTTTGGATGTTCGTCTTTCTTCTGTTCTTATTCTCTCTTTCTTTTTGTTCAGTCTTTTTCTCGAGATCATACCGGCTTCTTTTTCTTGTCTGAAACCGAGAAAAAGTTGTCTTCTGAGGTTAGTGCCCTAAAAATAGAGCTTGACCTCTGTCAGGTCGAGATGGAGACCGAGCGTCAAACGCACCAAAGGGAGGAACAGGCTCTCCATGCCCTAGGTGGTTCAGGCAGAAAAGTGGAGGGATGCTGCTGTCCAGGTGGCCTTGAAGAATGTGGAGGCCATGAAGAATGAGTGCAATGGTATTGTGGGTTCTTTTTGTTTCCTTTTGTATTTAAATTTCCCTTTCTGCTGACTTGTTTTTTGGTGCCTGGTCTAGCTCTCTGAGTTGAAAAGCAGAAGCTCTCGAAGGGTATTCAGGAAATGAAGATACTTGTTTGCAATAGTCACAACAGGGCTGAGGAGGTAATTACTCGTGCTGAAGAAGAACTCGCACTTGCCAAGTTGATTAGGTGTGGAGCTGATAGGGATCTTGTGCAGGTCCAAAAAACTGTTGAAGTCTTGACTGGCAAGTTGGCGACGGCTACTGAGAACTGGAATGCTTTGTGGAAATCATTTCGGTCAGTAGCCAATCTTCTTCGAACTTCAACAGATGATGGTCAATCTTGGGCTCAATTTATTCCTCAAGTTTTGACCCATTTCTAGGAGTTCAGTGAAGAGGTGCGCCCAACTATGTACCAGAAATGTTCTTGCCTAGGTCCGGGTTCTTGCTCCGGAGGTGCCTTTGTCCAAGATTGCAGAGAAAGTCGAGAGTCAAGAATATCTAGATGCCGTTGAAAAGGTGGAGTCCTGAGGTCGAAGATTTAGCCAGGAGGATTGTGGATAATCTTAATATTGATATTTCTTCTCCTGATGACGATGCTTGATGTAATTGACCTTTGTACTTCAGCCTCTGTAATAGGATATTATACTTCTTTTTGAATGAAGATTCTTTATTTTTTTTGTTGATGTCTTCTTTGCCAGGATGTCTTCGCCTTGTTTATTCTTTAAATGAGTTGTCCAAGTGATCAGAATTTTTTCCAAGTGTGCGCATACACAGTTTATGGTGGTCGTGTTGTTTCATCTGTTGTAGGATCGCTCCTTGATAGGTCGAGCGTTTGTATGGCTTTTATCTGTGCCATGTAATCAACTCAGTATATGCAGATCATTGTCTTGTCAAATCTTCTTGATTTTGTCAAGTGCTTGTCAGGCTTTCGTCTACGCCATGTAAACAACTCGGTATATGTAGATCGTTGTCTTGACAAACTTTCTTGATTTGTCAAGTGCTTGTCTAGCTGTCGTGTAAACAACTCAGGTTAAGTAGATCTTTGTCCTGACAACCTTTCTATTCTTGTTAGTACTGAAGAGACTTAGGACCAGCGATCTCAAGTATCTTCAGCTTCTTCTTTTTAGCTTTTTTGCTTAACTCGAGATGTGGCCAGCATCTGACTCTTTCCCTGGTTGTAAAAACATCTTAGGATCGGTTCAGGTGTTGGCTTATCAGCTACCCCCATCGGCAGGCTCAAGCATCTTTTTGGCTTTTTTGTTCACAGCCAGTATGCTCAGACATAATTTCAGCCATTTTGCTTTTTGGTTCGGGTGTTAGCTTATTAGCTACCCTCATCGGCGGGCTCAAGCATCTTTTCATCTTTTTTGCTCTCAGCCGGTATGCTTAGGCATAATTTCAGCCATTTTGCTTTTTGGTTCGGGTGTTAGCATATTAGCTACCCTCATCGGCGGGCTCAAGTATCTTTTTAGCTCTTTTGCTCTTGGCTGTTATGCTCAGGCATAATGCTTCAATGAGGATGCAGGCACCCAGCGCCTGCCTCACCGCTACGACGATCGCCCTGATGATCGACGTCACAACGATCGCACTGCCCTGACGACCGTAGCTACCATCGCGATAGCGGCCATGATCGGACAGGAGGACATAGGCCTAGCCAAAATCACCGCCGCCGGCCAGAACACATCATCGCCATCGTCATTCAACCTCGCGCCAAGTGCAACTATGACAAACAGTATCAAAAGATCCTCGATGGCCCGTGCCCCCTTCATAAGAACACCAAACACAAGATGAAGGACTGTATTGGTTTAGCTAGGGATTTCTAGGACAAGAGGCTCAATGACGACGCCAACGATGGAGCCGGAGGTCGCCGACCACCTTGGGGCAACAACAATGCCTTTCAGGACCACGATAAGGTGGTAGCCATGATCTTCGGTTGCCTCGCCTCCACTGAGAGTAGAAGGGAACAGAAGCTCGCTAGCCAACGAGTGCTCGCTGTCACTTCAGAGGAAACCACCACTGACCCCAGCTATCGCCCATGGTCCGAGGCCCCATCACATTCAGCAGGGCTGACCAGTGGGCAGACATACCCTACACAGGGCATTTCCCCCTTGTCCTCGATGCAACCGTCTAGAAGGTGCTCTTTAGAAAAGTCCTTGTTGACGGTGGTAGCGCTTTGAACCTACTCTTCGCCAGGGCCCTAAGGGAGTTGGGCCTCGCGATATCAGATCTCACACCCTCGGACTCCTCCTTCTGGGGTGTGGTACCTAGAAGGGCGTCCAAACCACTTGGAGAGATCACTCTACCAGTACAGTTCGGCACGGCAAGCAACTACTGCTGTCGAGCATATCAACTTTTACGTCACCGACTTCGACACCGCCTACCACGCCATACTTGGCCGAACAGCTCTGGCCAAGTTCATGGCTGTACCACACTATGCATATCTGGTGTTGAAGATGCCTTCGCCTGTAGGAGTCCTAGCTCTGTGGGCCAACCTCTTCGTTGCCTATGCCTGCGAGACAGAGAGTCTCGCTCTCGTCGAAGCCACCGACCTCTCCATCAAAATGGCTAGCGTGGTTGCCGAAGCCTAAGACAGCACCCACCGATGACATGGAGATTCCAAAGCTAGAGCTTCCCCGCGCCTTCGCCAAGTCCAAGGAAATCAAGGAGGTCGGCCTCGGCCTCGATGATGTCTCCAAGATCAGTGAAGATTGGGGCTCACCTTGACCCCAAATAGGAAAGCACGCTCATCTCCTTCCTACATGCCAACGTCGATGTGTTTGCTTGGAAACCTACATACATGCCGGGGGTACCACAGGGAGAAGATCGAGCACTCCTTGAATGTCTCGCTGACCGCCAAACCGATCAAGTAGAAACTCCACCGATTCACGCCAGACAAGAAGGAGGCTATTAGGGTAGAAATAAAACGGCTTTTAGCTGCCAGGTTTATAAAAGAAGTATATCATCTAGATTGGTTAGCAAACCCTGTTCTCGTTTGAAAAAAGAATAAAGAAAGGAGAATGTGCGTTGATTATACTGATCTTAACAAACACTGCCCTAAAGACCCTTTCGGTTTGCCTCGGATAGACGAGGTTGTATACTCTACCACCGGCTGTGAACTACTCTCCTTCCTTGACTGTTACTTCATCTATCATCAGATCTCCCTCAAGGAAGAAGACCAGATCAAGACGTTGTTCATCACGCCTTTTGGTGCATACTGCTACAAAACTATGTCCTTCGGACTCAAGAACGCTGGGGCTACCTATCAAAGGGCCATCTAGATGTGCCTCGACCAACAGATCGGCTGCAACATCAAAGCCTACATCGATGATGTGGTCATCAAGACCAAGACAACCGACAACCTTAGCGCCGACCTCAAAGAAACCTTCGCCAACCTGAACAAGTACCTATGAAAGCTGAACCCTTCAAAGTGTGTCTTTGGAGTTCCATCCGGTATACTGCTGGGCTACATCATTAGTGCTCGAGGCATCAAGCCTAATCCTGACAAGGTCTTCGCCATCACCAATATGAAACGGCCAACATGCGTCAAGGATATATAGAAGCTTATAGGTTGCATGGCTACTTTAAGTCCGCTTCATATCATGCCTCGGTGAAAAAGGGCTACCTTTCTTCAAGCTCCTCAAGGCCTCCGAGCGCTTTTCCTGGTCGAAGGAGGCAGACTCAGCTTTCGAGTAGCTCAAGTTGTTCTTAATAAAGCCATCGATCATGACAGCGCCAAGGCCAGATGAAACTCTGCTAATATACATCACCGCCACTTCTCGCGTCATGAGCACAGCTATTGTCATCGAACGTGAAGAGGTCGGGCATGCTTATAAAGTACAATGTCCGCTTTACTTCATCAGCGAGGTACTTAATGAGCCCAAAACTCGTTACCCTCAGGTACAAAAGCTGTTATACGCCATTCTTATTACTGTTACGCAAACTCCGACACTACTTCGAATACTACAAGATCGCTATGGTCACTAAGTTCCCTCTAGGGGACATTCTCCGCAACAAAGAAGCTAATGGCCAGCATCATTAAATGGGTTGTTGAGCTCGGCACCTATTCCATCGAATTCAAAAGCAGACCTACCATTAAGTCACAGGCAGGTCGCTGACTTGGTCGCTGAATGGACTGAGATCCAAGAGCCTATCGCCGCTGCTTGCCCCGAACACTAGGGTGATGTACTTCGATGGTGCCCTTAACATCAACGGTGCCGGTGCGGGCATTCTGTTCATTACTGCCAACCAAGGATAAGCTACGTTATGTTCTCCGAATACACTTCCCGGCTTCCAACAACGCCTGCAGGAATACGAAGCGTGTCTCCATGGTCTTCGTATAGCCATCGAGCTCGGTGTCAAACGCCTCATGGTTTACGGGGACTCCGCGCTGGTTATCAACCTAGCTCAACAAGGACTGGTCCTATTCCAGCGAGAAGATGAATGCTTACTACGCTGAACATTAGAAAGCTTGAAGGAAAATTCTACGGCATCGAGTATCACCATGTGGTACGTGACCAAAATCAACTCACCGACCACTTATCCAAGCTGGGTTCTTCTCGCGCCACGATCCTACCAGGGGTCTTCGTTCGAGATCTCCCAACGCCATCTATTCAAAGAAGATAAGGAAGTCGAAGAGGTTCCCCCTGCCTGAGCAGTTGGTACTTACGGTACCCTTGCCGTTCGCCAATTGTAGGGAGGAATTCATCAAGTACCTCACTAGCATCGAGGTACCCATAGACAAGGTTGAAACTGAATGCCTAGTTCGTCGAAGCAAGCTTTACGTGTTGGTGGACGACAGCTTGATGAGGAAAAGTGCCAAGGAAGAGATACTACAGAAATGCATCCCCCAAGAGGAGGGAGTGAAGCTACTTCTCGAAATTCACTCTGGTTCCTGTGGCAACCACGTGGCCTCGAGAACACTAGTCGGCAAGGCTTTCCTGAGCTAGTTTTTATTGGCCCATAGCCATCACTAATGCAGAAGACCTTGTCCGATGTTGTGAAGGATGCCAATTCTTCGCTAAGCAAATACACGTGCCGGCAGCAAGAGCTGCAAACCATCCCAGCCTCCTTGGCCCATTGCATGTTGGGGACTGGACATGATCGAGCCTTTCAAGCCAGCTCCAGGTGGTTTTCGATACGTATATGTCGCCATTGACAAGTTCTCCAAGTGGATTGAATATAGACCAGCTCGTCTCGGCTACTACAAAGAAGGCAGTTGAGCTCTTTGAAGATATCATCCACAGATTTGGTCTACTAAACAGCATCATCACCGATCTCAGAACTATGTTTATTGGCCATCAATTCTGGGACTTCTGTGAAGACCGTTGCATCTCTGTCAAATATGTTTCTGTTGCCCATCCAAGAGCCAACGGTCAGGTCGAATGGGCGAACGGTATGATCCTTGATGCCCTAAAAAATGACTATATCAGAAAGAAGAAAAGCACCCGGGCAGATGGCTCAAGGAGCTTTCATGCTGTAGTCTAGAGACTGCGTACTCAAGCTAGTTGCAGCACCGGCGTAACTCCATACTTTTTGGTCTATGGCTTGGAAGCCATACTACCAGCGGACATTACTTTCTGAGCACCTAGGGTGGAAAATTATGATGAAGAGCAGGCCGAGGCCGTTCATTCTGAGGACGTCGATAGGGCCAAGGATGAAATGCCTAATCACCTATGTCTGTACAGATAAATATCTAGAATGCTTGCGGAGGTACCTACAACCAAAACGTCAAAGGTCATTCATTTGTTGTCGGCGATCTCGTTCTCCACAGAAAACAAAAAACTGAAGGGTTGCACAAGCTCTCTTCCCCATGGGAAGGGCCTTATGTCATCAAAGAGGTTACTCGACCAGGTTCTTATTGCCTATGTGACTTAGAAGGAGTCGATGTTCCCAACTCGTGGCACATCGAACACCTTATACGTTTCTATCCTTGAAACACTCCAGATATGTACTCTACAATTTTATATTCAGTAAAGTTTTTGGTCTCCATAACTTGTCTTCGTTTTGTCTTTGTTGTGGTTTACCATCCACTTGTGGTCACTGAGCTATATGCTACTTCATGACGAACTCCAATACGTAATCGCCATAACTGCGCCGACCACATATCTCCAAATCATCGAACACGATTTCTCCAAATTGCCGAACACGATTTCTCCAAATTGCCGAACACGATTTCTCCAAATCGCCGAACATGTTTTCTTCAAATCACCGAACACGATTTTTTCAAATCGCCGAACACGTTTTCTCCAAATCGCCGAACACGACTTCTCCAAATCGCCGAGCACGTTTTCTCCAAATCGCCAAACATTTTCTGATCAGGAGAGCAACATCCTTTCTTTTCTATTCTCTTTAGAGATGACCCAGTCTCCGATCTCTCCCTACACGTGCTACGGGCTTCGTGCTCTGCGTTATGGGTGGTCGGTTGCAGTCCCTTGGTCACACCTATTTTTCCTACATGTCTATGGGCTCCGCGCTCGACGTTATGGACTATGGGTCAGCCAAGGCCAAGAGTTCAACATAGAATACATTGCTCGGACACCGTTTATGTTGCCTTTATCTCCAAGTTCGTATAACAACTGTCGAGCAGCACACGTTCTGCGTTGTTTTTTATGGAAAAGACCTAGTTACCGATTTTTTTTCCTACACGTGCCACGGGCTCTACGCTCTGTGTCATGGGTGGTCGGCTGCGGTTCCTGGGTCATGTCTGTTACTCCTACACGTGCACGTGCTCTGCGCTCGACATTATGGACTATGGGCTAGCCAAGGCCATAGGGATCAGTAACAGACCAATTGTTTGGATGTTATTTGAACTACGCATAATCGCGTTAGGTCTATATCACCAGCCAGCATCTTCGCTACGTCCTCCACTTCATCCTCCAGCTGCTGTGTCCTGCGTGATCCTAGTCCTTCGGTGAACCCACCCCCTATCGACTGAAGGTCGATGGTAGGGTAATGGGACCAAACAACCAGCGAGGACATGGGTAGCGACGGTCGTAATGTCATCGCGGTTGAAGGTTTTGAAGTTCTCCCATGCTGCCTTGCACCTCTAGATTATGGTGTTGGGACGTTGACGCCGATCAGTCATGCTAAGCGGCCGGTTCTAGATAGACTGCAATCAAGCACCAGCTTAATTGCGACGATTGCAACGTCGAAATTCTCCTTTTGGACCTTGGCGTCCTGCACCAGCACGTCAAACTACGCTTTGGCTTTATGACGATAGCCTACGCGAGTTACAATGATCCATTATACAAGGAAGCTACTCCAACAATAATTCTGACCAGGAGGAATTCACCTTTTAGCTCCTCAGCAAGTTTGTCCGCTCGCTCTGCTTCCTTTGCTTTCTCCTAGCGAAGTTGATCGACGGCCTGGTGCATCTGGCCGAGCTTAGCGTCTTGCTCTACAAGCACACCAGTTGTTAACGAAAATGCGGTTGTTCAGCAATACCAAAGTACATTCATTGATGTACCGTACTTGCTTTCTGTTTGGAAACACTATTGAGCTGTTCGCTTTTCCTCTCCAAGCTGCTCGAAAGCACTTTTTATTTGGTCGAAGACAGCGGCCAGCTGCTCGGACTAGCTCCACACTTGCTCGGACATAGCCGCCAGCTTTTCGGTAAAGACCCCCTTCTGGTATTCCAAGTCCCGCGTGTTCGACTCCGCAAGGTCTCATTCGCGTTGGGCCCTCTGGATATTCTTCTCCGAGAGGTTCCTGGCCTCTTTGAGTTTTTCATTCTCTGCAACAAGGGGCTCCATTCGCTTTATCAGCTGGCGGCGCTACTCGGCAACTCGAGATATTTCCTGCAAAATGCATGATGACATTATCGTTAACCAATTCCAATAAACAATTAGGACCTTTCCAGACGAAGTATTCACCTTGATCTGTTTCATCACACCAGTAAGGGAAGTCTCCAGTCTCCTAAACTCCTTGGTGGTGTCCTTCTCTTCGACAATAACTATTTCATCACCTGTGCTTTCGGAGGATCTAGACTGCTTGGGGTCGAGGTTTGTCACGCACGATCTTCTCCACCTCGTCCTCCTCCATTACAGCTGGGGGACCACCTTGGGGCTCGATGGTCGGATAGCAGGTCCGACCACGGCCTCTAAAGTATCGAGGACCGTCGTTTGCTCCTTCGGCATCGAAAGCTTTTCCGCTACTGATTCCACCATTGCCGAAGGCACCATCGCCGACTCATTTGCCATAGTAGGTAGTCGCTCGCGGCTATCAAGCCCACTAGGGGCAGCAATTGGCTCCCCCGCGTGCTCCTGAACACTCGGGGACTCCTGGATGTGGTCTACTGGCATCACCACCACTCCAGGGCCAGTTTTTGGTTGCTACTCAGTCTGAGCAGGCAGGGCTGGAGCAGTTGTTGGCTTTGCACTATACCAAATCAGTTATTCAGTCACAACATAAGTAAGGGAAATACAACAAAGTAATGTCAGCACAAGGACACTTATGGTTTGGTCTGACGGTTCAATTTCTTGAACCGACGGTGCCGGCCTGAGCCTCCGGGCGCAGCCGCGGGGTCGACTTCTATGCTCGGCGAGGGAATTCTTGGCTCTTCCTCGGTTAGCTTTGGTTCCGCCTACTGCTCTGGGGCCGCTGCCGTTTGTTGCTCGGGGATCTCCGTTGCCCGCCCCGCGGGGATTTCCGACGTTTGCTGCGCAGCAATTCCCTCCGCTCGTTGCTCGGGGACTCTCCTTGTCGGAGCTTCACAGACTTCTTCACCTACCCCAGTTTGTTGCTCCGCATGTGGGTTGCGTGGAGGCCCTTTCGTGCTCGGGGGCGGGTTCTTGAGAGAGGCCAGAAATCCTATACAGGAACGACGTCAAAGAGCGGACTGCCGAGCTATTCGTGCTGCTAGCCTCCTTCAGGTTGTTAGGGTACACAAAACCCTTTAATTGCAAGAATATGCCTCCTTAGGTGAATATCCTGACTATATGTTTCGTAGAAGTTTATTTATACTGTCGAGCAATAAACTGATCCTACTCATGTGAAGATGCATTCGCAGGATAGGGCGGTGTATTTCTCGGGTGTGCCAAGAAATGATTGGCCACCGTCAGTGGATGCACGACGACCAGTTCAAATTGAAGAAAGCTCCGTTGGCATCTCCTCGGAATCCGAAGGAATGGATACTGGTTGGACGGAGAGTCCTCCCCCGGTGTCGGTGAAAACCCGGGGGAAGAGGCCGACAGAAGATGAGCCGACCTAGAAGAAGAGGAAAACAGCAGCGACTACTGTCCGCAAACTAGGTGGGATCTCTCTAGATGATGACCAGACCAATCGAATACGAAGAACCGCGGTGTACTAGCTTTTATTTGGGCCACATGCATTAGGGACATGCCCGGTGGCTGGAGCCCTGTGTAGCGTACCCATAATTTCCTCGAAGGGAAATCCATAGATACAAACAACAATGCGATAGTCCCCGAAGATCATGCCATCACATTATTGAATCACAGTTGTTATCAAAGTGCATACATCGAATATATACTTGTCTTAGAGAGTGCAATAGTAAGGTTTACTTATTATTACATCGCCACTTGGCGAATCACATAGAGCACACAACATCTTGAACAACGTCAAAAGGCACGATCACGGGCGCAAACTCCAACTTCATCGTCCAACTTGAGGCTAGAACGAGACCTCTAGTCTTCTCAACCATCGCCCGCGTATTCGTAGTCGGGCTCATCACCTGTCATACAATTATCAATACGATTTGTACGGGCCACTAGCTCCCACCCTATGCATTGCGTTTGCTTTGTGGTAAGTGGAATGCAAGGGTAAGAGAAAAAGCCTACTATTTGGCTATAGTTTTCCTATGCAAGTTCAACAACATTTTACTAATAATTTGTCAAGTTTTAACCCAGTCCTTTCCACACATCCATCCATCCCACACATCTCACCACACTCTTGCTCTCTAGGCGACAAGGACAACTCCCTCTCATCCTTGCCTCAGCGGCTAACAGATGGAACACCAACAAAACCCAGGGGGAAAAGAAGAAAGGACACCTCTCTCTAATCAAGTGAAGCGTAGAATCATAGGAATGTCCGTAACCGTGGATACAGCTATACGCAACGGTTCGATTTTTTTGTAGGGACGGCTGGTGATGGAGCCGCCCCTACAGTGGCATGCTCGGGTGCCCAGACACCAATCGCCCCAACAAATGGAACAGCAGGGGCGGCTGGTGTTACGAGCCGCCCCTACAAATGGGGTCTGATTTGTAGGGGCGGCTCAATCACCAGCCGCCCCTGGAAATGCTATTTGTAGGGGCGGCTGGTGATTGAGCCACCCCTACAAATAGCCCCGTATTTATAGCACCGATTTGTAGGGGCGGCTCAATCACCAGCCGCCCCTACAAATGTCCCCCATATAAAACAGATATAGCACCTTCTTCCTCCTCGGGTCACTCACTCCAACCCGTAAAAAAAAGGTGGGGAGGCCTTGGGCACCTCTCAAAAATTGCTCTACTAAGGGGGAATGTTTTGGTCTCAAATCCTTTGGTGGAGAGGTTGTAGAAGGTAAAAAAATGATATTCCATACTTTTTTTGAAGTTTTAATGGTTGGTTAGCGAGTAATTAGAGTTTTGTTTTTCTCTCTCTTCTATGGTGCTTGAGCTATTTATGAAGCAAATTAGACCCAATTTTTAAATGGACTAGGGTAAATTAGGGAGGGAAACAAGATCATACCCTTATTTGGTCCATGTTTCTAGATTTTAGTGAACAATTAGTTAGTTTTATGGATGTTTCATGTGCATGTGGATCTAGATCTAGGGTTTGTTTTTTTTATTAATTTCATTTTTGTAAATTTATGTTTGATGAAATTGGACTAGGGTTTGTATGAAAGATATTGGGTAAAGTATAATTCTTGCTAATTGTTGTCTTTGAAATTATTTCCAGTAATGAAATAAATATATTTTAATTATTTATGTTATAACATGGGCAGTTAACTAGATTGTCTTTTACCATTGGTTTGTTTGTTGTTTGTTATGCCTCATGTAATTGATAGTTAGATGTGCAATTCATATATATCATTAGATGTATATACAATATTCTCAAGTAATTATTTAATTTGTTCATTTTTATATATCTCGACTAAGTACTCTTAATTTGTTTCCATGACCATGGTGGGATGATGAGCGCAAGATGGATGATGATAAGATTGCACACCCGGCTGATTGTAGTCAGTGGCAAAGGTTTGATGAGAAGCACAAAGAATTCAGCGATGACCCAAGGAATGTACGGTTTGCTTGAGCACCGATGGAATGAATCCCTTCAATGAGAGGATGAGCGACCATAGCACATGGCTAGTGATCTTGATCATGTACAACATCCCAACATGGTTGTGTCAAAAGAGAAAGTACCTTCTCCTCACTATTCTTATTTCTGGCCCTAAACAACCAGGCATTGATATAGACGTGTTCCTCGAGCCCTTGATGCAAGAAATGGAGAGGCTATGGAGGCATGGAGAGCATATGTACGATGCGTTCTGAAAGGAGGATTTCATATGTAGAGTAATAATATTTGTTACTACCAATGATTACCCCGCGCTGTTTGCTTTGTCTGGACATATCAAAGGGAAGACAGGATGCTTGGTTTGCTTGGATGGTACTACATGGGTGTACTTGGATGCATCCAAGAAGATAGTTTACCTAAGGAACCGACGCTTCTTAAAGATAAGTCACAAGTACAGTAGCAAATTATTCTTTAGATTTTATGACAACGCCCCAGAGATTGAACCCCCTCCGGAGAGACGTCATAACGGAGAACACGTGTATAGAATGGTGAAAAACATACGCGTCGTCTATGGAAAGAAGAATCTGGATGGGACGAATAGAGATAGAAGCACACCTCCTGTCGAAGGCGTACGTTTCAAGAAACAATCGATCTTTTTTCAGTATCTGCCTTATTGGCCAGACTTGGAGGTCCCCCATGCCATTGATGCTATGCATGTGCAGAAGAATGTCTTTGAGAGTCTCATTGCTACCTTGATAGACACAGGCAAGTTAAAGGATGGTCTGAAAGCACGGAAAGACATGGTGCAGCTAAACGTGATGCCACAGCTAAACCCGGTACCTGAGGCTAATGGAAAATACACTCTGCCCGCGCCGTGCTTCAACCTAACACCAGACGAGAAGAGAGCTATATGCACTTTCCTGAGAGGGATCAAAGTCCTGACTAGGTTTTCAGCAAATGTGAAGAAGCTAGTGTCGATGAAGGACTTGTCAATAACACACTGCAAGGCTCACGATTGCCATGTGATGCTGACAATATTTCTACCTATTGCAATCAGGGCTATAAAGCCAGAGTTCTTGAAAATGGCCATCACCCGCATGTGCTACTTCTTTTCAAAGATCTCATAGAAGATGATTGGCAAGGAAGAGCTGAGTGACCTGCATGAATTTGTGGTGGAGACACAAAACCAACTGGAGATGTGTTTACCTCCTGCTTTTTTGATATAATGCCATACCTCATGATTCACATGGTTCATCAAATACAGGCGCTTGGCCCTCGCTACTTGCATGAAATATGGTCCTATGAGCGGTTCATGTCGGTTCTAAGTCGATACATGCATAATCGAGCATACCCAGAGGGCTCCATGATAGAGGGTTACAGTACTGAAGAAGTCATCGAGTGCTGTCAAGAGTACCTAAAAGTACAGAAAGGGATTGGTAAACCCGATTCTCATCACAAGGGTAGGCTAGCTGGGAAGGGCACCAGTGGTAGAAAAGTGTTCATCGACCATGATTACAAAGAGGTGAGTCGGGCGCATTACAGTGTCTTGCAGAGTACACAACTGATGCAACCGTATATTGATAAACACTTGGCTATCATTATGGCGGAGAGAAATGGCCGTTCGGATGATTGGGTCATGAAACAACACAAGCAACGACTAACTCCATGGTTGAAGGACCAAAATATACCGCCTGGAGAAACCATAGACTCTATTACCATCAGTAGGTTGGCGGAGGGGCCATCGAGACAAGTGACATCTTGGAATGCTTATGACATCAATGGGTATACGTACTATACCCATGCAAAGGATAGTAAATATGTCAACCAAAACAGCGGCGTTCGAATAGAGACTCTCGATGGATTAGGACGAAAGATCCAATACTTTGGTATCATTGAAGAGATATGGGAACTTGACTATGGAAGGGATATAACGGTGGCCCTGTTTCGATGCCGCTGGATCAAACAACACCAACTGAACAAGATTGAATTGAGAGTCCTGGACCTCGAGAATCTAGGCTACCAAGATGACCCTTGGGTGCTCGCTTCACGTGTCGCACAAGTTTTCTATATGTCTGACCCACAAAGTAACCTCCCCCAAAGAAGAAGACAAAGCACGTGGTTGCCTCTAGGAAACAGCACATTATTGGAGTTGATGGCGTGGACGATGTTGAAGCTTACAATAACTACGATGAGATGCCACTATTCACAGACTTTCCTAAGAAGATCAGTGTTGTGGAAAAGAACCTCCCCAAAGACATAATGCCATAGGAACGAAAAGGTGTCAAGGGAAAAGTCGTTACAGCAGGCTAGCTAGTTGTTGAACGTGGAGTGTTTGTGTAAGTGTGTGTTTGTATGACTTCATTTATGCATGCGTGTGAGACTATATATTTATGTACGTGTGTAAGACTACATATTTTTGTATGTGTGTGAGACTACATTTTATGCATGTGAGACTACCCTTTGCAACATCCAGATGACTCTATTTGAACATCCACTCTATTACTACTAAAACTTTATGAAATTACTTAACACTTTATGAAATGAAGAAATGATCAAAATAAAAGTAGGAGATCTTGATGAGTTATACAACTCTTATATTCATCACCATTACAGCTGAAATCATTTAGTGTTTGAAAATCAGGTTTGAAGCTATCATTTTTTGAAATTTAAAATTTGAATTGTCACATGAAGAAGTAATCAAAATAAAAGTTGTAGACAGTGAGTTGTACAACATTGGTATTCATGAGTTTTTCATCTGAAATCATTTACTCTTTCAAAATATTGTTTCAAGTTGAAATTGTTTGAATTTCAAATTTTGAATCGTTCAAACAAAGTCACATGACAAGATGACCAAAATAAAAGTTGTACATGTCGATGAGTTATACAACTTTTATGTTTACAATATTTTCATTTTATTTAATTTAAAGTCATAAAATTGTAGTCGAAGTTTTAAAATTCAAATTTATAATTTTTATTTTTTTGTTTTCTATATTGTTTTGACTACAATTGTTTTTATATTACTTTTATTTTGTTCATAATTGTTTTATATATACACAATTGTTTTTATAATACAGAATTAACAATTTAAAAAAATAAAAATATATTTCTAGGGACGGTTGGATCAGGAACCGCCCCTACAAATGCATTTGTAGGGGCGGCTGGATCAGGAACCGCCTCTACAAATGCATTTCTAGGGGCGGCTGGATCAAAAACCGCCCCTACAAATCATCCTGTCTATATATACGAGGGCGCACGGGTGTTGTCTTCATTTGGGCACTCTCTTCTCCGACGCCGTCAGGCTGCCCCGCCGACGCTGGCCCGCGCCCCTTCCCCGCCGACGCCGGCCCGCGCCACTTCCCCTCACCCGCGCGCCCCATCTCCGCCCCCGCGCGCCTGCTCCTTCCCCGGACCCGCGTGCCTGCTCCTCCCTGCCCTAGGGTTTCTGACCCCACCGCCGACGCCAGCCCGCTCCCCGGTGGTTGGCCCCCGCCGGTCGGCCGCTTCCCCTCACCCGCGCGCCCCATCTCCGCCTCCACGCGCCTGCTCCTTCCCTGCACCCGCACGCCTGCTCCTCCCCGCCCTAGGGTTTCTGACCCCGCCGCCGACGCCCGCCCGCTCCCCGGTGGTTGGCCCCCGCCGGCCGACCGCTTCCCCTCACTGCCCCAGTGCCTTGGCGCCATCTGCGACGTGGGGCTCGTCAAGGCATTCCAGAGCGCCTACTTCGACAGGTACGGCGGCGGCGCCAACTCGCTCGCGTCGGGGTACTCCCGCGGGACGGGGCTCGGCGCAGAGATCATCGGCACCTTCGTGCTCGTCTACACCGTCTTCTCCGCCACCGACCCCAAGCGCAGCGCCCGCGACTCCCGCGTCCCGGTGAGCACCCGACCAACGCCACCGCCTCTTCCTTTTTTTCTTTCAGCTTTGTGTCTCGATCTGCTGCTACCTGCTTAGTTGAGAGTATACTATTTTGTAGCTTAAAAGTTGGCTTGTTTTAATACTTGGCATCACTCGTAAGTTGAGTTCTTGGCGAGCTTAATTAGAGCTCAAGTCATGCTAGCTAATCACATGCTCAAATCTTGGCAACGTACATGGCAGACACTCTCAAATTTCAAATCTGGCACATTACATGATTACAACAGATAAGTTTCAATCCTCCTCATGGCAGACACTCTCAAATTTCAGCTTCCTAAGAAGTAGTTCTCATCTGATGAGAGTGTAACCAAACTGTGCAACAATGTCAGTTTCAGTACTAGGGAACATAAACGTTGTCCAGCACTAAGGAAAGAACTGCTGACGACATAGAAATAACTCTTGAAAATTTATCCATGCCAGCCTGCATGACAAGTTTCCAAGAGACAACAATAGCATCACAGTGGCAAAATTATGCATTCAAAATAAATAAATATATTTCCCATCATGCATTTTATTGTAGCTCTATGTCAACTAGGAGGAACCTAACTTGACCAGTTTAATAGATGGTGATTCACAGTGGCTACAGTAAACACCTGTTACAGAATTGAAATTGAAATATCTAAATTTTTCCAATCCCTTTAATCATTTAGGATGTCATGTGAACACAGTGCTCTAAAAAACTTGCTCCACCTGCACTGTGAGTATGACCTCTGACACAATAAGCCTATAAAACAGAGAAGTCAGCATATAGATCTTGGACCTATCCTGTCCTGTGCCCTAGATAACCACTTCAACAAACGAATCAACTGATTCCATGTGGCAGACATGTATGGTAATAATGGATGTTGTTTACTAGTATTACACACCTGGTTTCTCTTCTTCCCAGCATGCCTAGTCGGCAGAATGGGAACTGTCCTCCTAGCATTGCTAGATGAAGCCACTCCAGTAGGCTGATTATGCTGCTTTTGCCGTACATCAACAGGGGCTATACTCCCATTCCGTAGACCACATAGCACAACTTTCCCCTTAATAGAGTGAGAAAATTCAGTGAGCATAGCAGAGACAGGAATAGCATGTCATAGTAAATTCCGAATTAATCATAACACAGATACAGGGTCAACAAGAAAGAATAAAATCCATATTACTTAGTTCTGCAGATTATCACATATGCTGCAATAGGAATGGCCACATTGGTAGCATATTGCTTTCCTTTCAAAACTTTGAGAATCATGTAGTCATGCATTAGACACCACCAAATTTAAGCTAATTGAGAAGTGGGAGCAAAAGGTCGAGGCAAGCAAAATTTTCAGTAACTCTCATTTGACAACAAACCATAACAATATCTGAACCGGTTAAAACTACAAAGTGAGAAGAAGTTTACGTAGATTTAGATTATTACCGAGTGCACAAATTTTAGGGAAAGAACGTCACTTTTAGATCGACATAGCCACGATAATCCCCTTGTTTCCAAATCGAGTAGA
Source organism: Miscanthus floridulus (assembly GCF_019320115.1). Taxonomy (NCBI): domain Eukaryota; kingdom Viridiplantae; phylum Streptophyta; class Magnoliopsida; order Poales; family Poaceae; genus Miscanthus; species Miscanthus floridulus. Next base: position 16,822,727 of record NC_089584.1, on the reverse strand, counting down.
CCAGCACCAATGTCTGAACCTAGAAATAAGATGAACAAGTGAAAAGTAAATCCCAAGCGAAAAGGATGTTGTATTGTGCCAGTAACATAAGCAGGCTGCGAATTGTAAAAACTGTAAGAATGAGAACATCTTGTTATCCATCTATCACTAAGAGTAACATGCCTAATTCCTATTGAGACTGCATATCCTAGGTAATGTCTGACTTCCAAAGACGACGTTCTTCATTCAGTCCAGAGCTCCAGCAAACCCAGTATGTTCAGTGGTCTCGCGTTCTTTCAGAATACAGCCACCATTTGCTCCAGCCTCCACGGCTCCAAGTTAGTAGTGTAGTAGTACTAGTCCAGAATCAGATCACTCAAGTACCATGCATATAAAACAGCCCAGCACGTGATCCCAACCAAGCTCCCCAGCTGTGGTTTAGATCAAATAGCGAAGAACTGCACAAGTCATGGCTGCTTTCGGGCCAACAAAATGCCGTGATGAGAGTGTCTGCCATGCTCTGTGCAAATAGTAGCTCCCCTGTTTTGATGCTCCAAATGTGAACAGTGCAGTCTTGACAGGATAAACATGCTTCATAGATTTTTTGTCGACTGAAAGTGGCAAGCTACACCTTGGTAAATTCTTTTAGCTTTATAGAAATATATGGATAGAACATTGGTACCTTGACAAATGGATAATCGACAAGAAGTCGAGAAGCAACAGATGGGAATGATTGGAGCAATCCTTCATACATCTCCTTTGATGCCCAACTAGCTATAGATTCATGCATTCTGTATTGTGTTGTTAATGTCGTAGTGAGCAGTCCATCATGTAGTGATGAAGCCCTCTCTAACAAAGACATTCCTAGCCCACCTTCCATAGCCTCTCTTGATAATACTACTGGTGCAAGCTGACGGTGATCACCAACAAGAATGAAACGCTTTCCTTGTAATATAGGGATCCAACATGAGTATTTTTGGTGTTCTAACAGATGACAGATTTTTGGTGTTGTTAGTTTCTGTAACTATTGTATTCCAGAGTTCTGGTTAGGATGATGAGTGCAAGTCTTCATGATCTGGAGGTTATCTGTGCGTTTGAGTATTGAGTGGCATTTCCTCTTCTCGTTTTACTGTGGGTTCCAATTAGGGGCACACAATACACCCCCTCAGTGCATCCTCCCTGTCTAATTAGCACTATTTTCTAATGGTATCTGTGGACTGGTTAGTAGCTTTGATGAGAACTTGGGTTATTAATTGAGACCTAAGGCACTTTGTAATGATGTTTCTATACATTCTTAATAGTATTATTTCCCATCTGTGAACTGTTGGTACTCGTTTCCTGCCATTTGCAACAGCTCATTAGCTCATTAATCCTAGCTATTCTTTCATTGTATGCTTGCAGCCTTACACTTGTTTGTTTAATTAGTGGGACTTCGATTCATCCAGTTTTATTTTTTTGGGAATAAATATCTGCTGACTAGAAATAATCCTTGCATTTATATTATTCTTCTTACATTGTCATTTGTATGATTGCAGCCTTGCACTTGTTTGTTTATATTATTGTGGCCGGTGGCTACTAATCTTCTCTGTACTTGTTGTCTTCTCTGTACTCCTCTTCTACTACTACTCTCCTCTACTCCACTCTACCCCTCTCCTCTCCTAAGCAGCTGTTGCTTTTTTTGCTACTTCTACTACTTCCCTACTACTACTGTCTACTACTTCTGATTGTCCAATCTGCTTATCAGGTTCAGAAGATATTAAGCATATGATGTTCTTACATTATCATGTTGCTTTTTCTGGGAAGCAAGCACCTGCTTTTTTTTTTGCCAAATCTCCCCTCTCCTCTATTTGTTGCCACTTTTCCTATCCTCTATGTTTTGGAAGCAGCACCTGCTTTTTTTTTGCCAAATCTCCCCTCTCCTTTCCTCTCCTTTGTTTTGTCGATGATGAAATCGTCTAAGTCCATACATTATATGGAATATGAGCTGATGATTAAGAACTTGTGAGGAACTTGGCATCATTAGCAGCCGCCCCTACATTATCTTCTCCTCTCTTCTCTGTTATGATGCCTTGATGCTCCAAGTTCAAGATCAGATGATGTTTGACATGTTTCTGAGGCCTCTACCACTGCTACTTCTCATTTTTTTATATTGTTGTTTTATAGGACTACTTTGGTTTATAGACCTTTTTGATTTCTTATACCTTCTCGCGTACCTAAAGCACACTTTCTTGCATCTATTAGAACAAAGCGTGAAATAATATCGCGGACACCAGATAGTGCAGCCCGATGCCCCGAACATGATGAGCAGCCAACCCTTGAGGAGCAAGCACTAGAGGACCAGCTTACTCAGGAACGGTTCAATAAGGAGGTACACAATGATCTAGAAGTGATGCTTACTCAGGAGCAGTGTGACGAGGAGGAAGGCCCCGAAGGAGAGGCTGCTGAAGGCGAAGAAGAAGAGGATGATGCTGATGATGACTCAGAAGAGGGATATGTAAGTCCTAAGGATCCTTTCCCACGTGAAGCTAGAAGGAGGCCAACGGAGGAATATTTGGACAAGAACTTTGACCCGAATGAGGAGGTAGGGAAAAAGCCTTAGCTTGTAAATTTTGCTAAAACTTTGGCTGTGTTACCTCTGCTAACACTTTGACCTGTCGTATATACAGGTCCCTCCTAAAACTCTGAAAAGACGACGTCGACGTCCACGACATCTCGCTGGACAAGACGGAGTAGAGGAAAGGAGTCTGGGCAACAGCCACAGAGATGGATCACGATGCCTCTGCTCCACAACCTGAAGACACAACCACGACTACCAAGCCTGAGAGGAAATGAGGGGATAGAAAAAGAAATCTATATCCAGATAAGGCATGCTATGTGATAACAGAGGTCGGGCCAGCAGGGGAGGTCCTTGAGCCAAAGGAATTAAGAGAATGATTCCGTAATGCGATCGGGGCCCTAGTAAGAGATAAATTGAATCCAGTAATCCCTAACTGGAAAGAGGTACCAGAGAACAAAAAGAATGAACTATGGGATAGGCACCGGAGGGTCAATTTTATATTTCCGGAGGATAAGCACGAACTGGCAAAAAAATGCTTTTAGGATGATGGGAGAGGTATTCCAATGTTGGAGGTCGGAGCTCAACACGAAATATATCCAAAAGGGGTTAACTCCCTTCAAAGAGTTCGACAAAATAACTCCTAGTCAATGGGAGGAGCTCGTGGCTCAGAAGACTTCACCGAAGGCATTGGAGCTCAGTGCCCGTAACACCGAGCTAGCGAAGAGGAACAAACACCACCATCATCTAGGCCCCGGTGGCTACTATGCCAAGGAAGAGCAGTTTAGGAAGATGGATGAAGAGGCCGCAGCTGCTGGGAATATCGATGTGACGAATCTAAAGGTACGCTCAAGGAACTGGATATATGCGAGGAGTACAGAATCATCCGGCAGTAATCATAAGTTTGATAAGCCAGAGACCCAAGAGGCGGTATCAAGGATACTGAAATATGCTGACGACAAGGAGAAGGGCTCCTTCAATCCTTCCAGAGAGAGAGACGAGCTTAGCCTTGGCTTGGGAAATAAGGAGCACACAGGCCGCACCAGGGGGCTAGGGAAAAGGACGACCTTGGAAGCAAGGATTCGAAGAGGACAGACACATGTACAAGAAACATGGCCGAGACCAGGAGACTAGTCTTGAGCTCCAAGTGAAGGCTCTAGTTGTGAAGGCGCTGGAGGAGCAAGGACTGTCTATGGAGCCACGGATATTAGTGACGTCGCCGGAAGAATTAGCATTAGTTGGCAGCCCTCCGAAAGTTCCTAGCAGCCAAGGTTCCACTGCAGTCTCAACCCCCATCGATCGTATACGGGAACCAACTAGTTGCACCTTGGTGTTTCTAAGCGACCGACAGAACACTGTGATGGAGGTGGCAATGGGTGTGGCACATCCTCCCGGTGGCTTACACCACAATAATAAGATACCGCTGGACTACACTAGGGTCGAGGTGCATACCGTGAAGCCCGAGTTCATGCAGTGGAGGATAGACTACGCAACTCCCAAGGGGCTGGTATTACTCGGAGACATTATTGGGCAGTTCATCCTCTGGTACAAACTGGGACATTATATTGACTGCTTCTTCGCCGCCTCCCCCTCTCCCAAATTTGGAGCGAGTTGTTGAGGTTGGGGAGATATTTTCACCGTCTCATGACCACCACGTACCTGAGATGCCATATTCTTCCCCGCCTCCTAGCGAGCATGTGCCTGATGAGATGCCACAACCTTCTCCAGCTCATACCAAGCAAGTGCATGATGAGATGCCACAGTCTTCTCAACAAGCACAGCCGATACATGAACAATGAGTGTCTCCTGAAGAAGGTGATGCACAAGAAGACGATGATGTGCCTGAATGGGAACTTCGAAAGAAGCATTCCAATCACCATAAGGCCAGTTTTTGTTCCGGTGAAATACGTCTCGTCGGTGTCCAGGTGGTATTCACATGACTAGTTCAAGCCTGAGAACCAAGTTAAACAAGTCCCAAAACAGGGTTCTGAGGAGGCCGTAACTAGCAAACTCCACCAAATTACAAAGTAGTATCCAAATGTTGATGATATCAAATGATCAAAGGATTGCCCGAAAACATATGAAAGAGGCAAGCCCTTTATACCAAACTAGGACATCCGGCGCCTACCACTTGGAATGAGAAGGTTCCATGATTAGTACTTATGTGTTCTCCCAACAAGCATAGATCTCGTACAAGCATGCTTCCCCACCAGGCACATTTGGAAGCCCAGCCGGGAAATTGTCTTTGACTTCAATGACATGCACACATGCTTTCACCTGAGAGAAATGGAGATGAATCTAATTCGCACGTGGTACTTGTAAGTCCTTGTCCTTCCGATATGATATGAATGTAATCTTTGAATTTTGTTGTAACTAACCAACGCCGTAATTTGTAGAATGCAAGTGCACATTGTCAAATAAATGCCAAGTCTGAAAGCTGGGTATGTAGACCCTCAAGCTATAGCCTAACCAAATTTTAATTACCCTAAACAGTGGACACTGGATGCCAAAGAGCTAGCTGCTGCAAAGACTCTTCGGGAGAAAGAGCGCATCTGTACGGCGAAACTAAAGGAAGAGTCCCTTAAGGTTGCGGCATACATTGCTCTGGCTTTCAAAAATCTACAACAACACTCTACTATATGGCTACCATATAACTTCGAGTAAGTTCAACTATATACTTAAAGCTTTGTTCGATATATTTTATTCGATGCAAAAGAGCTTAGATTAAATCCATGCAGCAACCACTGGATTTGTATAGCCGTCGATGTCGGGAGGAGCATGTCATGGGTCTTTGATTCAATAGATAAGGACCCGGCGACATACAAAGACTTCATATCGATTCTCAAGACGTATACATATCGACAATCCTCATTAGCTTATATGTTTGTATACATACTTGTAACGTTCACTTATGGATACTAACAAGTTATATTTGCTAAAATAATTCGATCAGGGCATTTAGGTTCTATGTCACTCATCATCACGGAAGGCATGATCCAGCGAGAAAGGAAAAGCTGGCTATAAAAACACTATGTGCGGTAAGTGTAACTTACTTCTTCAGTACTCCGTTACATGGCTGTCAAAAGCATTACCTAACATTTTAATATGCAAAACACACAGTGCCCTAAGTAGAGACCTCGGAGTGTACATTGTGGATACTATATATGTTCTATGATGAGTAACACCAGTGCCTACAGGAGACACCCCTTAAGGGTAAGTTTGAACCTCTTCATCAGTAGTATAAAAACTTCGTACATGGTATAAAATACTAAACCGAAACTTGTTCTCTTGTAGTGGTGAGAAGAGAAAGGAATGAAAAAAGATCCATACAAGGATGACCAACTCTTAGAGCTCGTCGGCGACCTTTGTAACTTCATATTGGACCAGATTGTACACGTTAAAGGCGCCTACCATGACTGAGAGTCTGACTTAGGTAGAAATCCTCAGTACCAACACCTTCGTGAGACTGAAAGGCTAACTCTAGGACGTTGATAACAATGTTTATGAAATTTGTATATTAAATGATGGATTGTATATATCCTTACGAATTAGACTTGTAATTGTAGTTTATATAATACTATTGTGCTGGTAGTCGCTGTTCGGAACGTTGGTCGCAGGGGCGTTCGGCAACGCGAACGCGGTTCGGAACTGTTGCTCGCGGGACGTTCGGCAACGCGAACGCTGGATGGAATACGCGGAAACAAACAGTTCTGGTTGAATTTGAATTGTAAATTTGAATTTTTTTTTTTGCGGGAAAACGTACTGTAGGGGCGATTCTAGATTGAACCGCTCCTACAAATAGGTATTATAGAGGCGGCTGGCACTACAGCCGCCCCTACAAATCGATTTGTAGGGGCGGTTGGTGATTGAGCCGCCCCTACAAATCGATTTGTAGGGGCGATTCGTAATACCAGCCTGCCCCTACAAATTGATTTGTAGGGGCGGCTCAATCAGCAACCGCCCCTACAAATCAATTTGTAGGGGCGGCCTGGGACCGTCCCTACAAATGCATGATTTGTAGAAACGGTTCGGTAGGGGCGGCTGGCCAAACCGCCCCTATAAGGGTTACCAGCCGCCCCTAAAAATGCTTTTTGCAGTAGTGGGCGACCGCCCTACCTGCCCTACGGCAAGTACCACTACCTCCTACTCCTAGTCCCAGGTCGGCGAGGCGACGACACCGTGAGACGTGAGCACGACGAGTTCGCTGTCCGCAAGAGCGAGCGAAGCTTGAAGACAGGCGGCCGTGAGGCGCGATGCGTGCACTAGGCCTTGGCGGCTTGGTCCAATGGCCCATCAGCGAGTGCGCGCACTAGGCCTTAGTGGATTGGCCCTTAGGGCAATAGAGCAGGGGCAATGGCCACACGCACGACACAGGACCACAGGTCACAGGTGCACGCTGCAATGCTGCACGGCCGCTATTTGCTGATGCTGGATTGAGTTTTTTAGACCCAGCTCCTTCAGGGATGGCTAATATTTGACAGACTGCATAGGGCTTTAGGACCACATTTCGGCCAGCCTTGAAGGTTGCACGATCCTCATCTTCAGAGAAAAAATCAGGACTTATGTATAAAAAGTCATTGACATTATATGTAACCTTTCTGTAGACAAAGCTGGTCTCCGAGAGCACTTTCAATCCATCAGAATCTGGCTCTATCTGATCACCAGAGCTACATACACCACTACCAAGACCTATTTTATCACGGGGGAGGGCAAAGAAGGCACCCTTCTCAGGCCAGTATAAGCTTTTGCAGAAATATACCATGGGCAGGCCCTTTTTCTTTCTCTCTTCTGCTTTGGCCTGCTCAACTTTATCAGCTTCAGAATTTTCTTTTCTATACTTGTGACCCCAAGGTCTCTATTGGATATCAACAGTTACTAATTCCTTGATGTCATCTAAAAAGTTGAAATTTTTAGTAATTTTTAAACCAGGTCAAAATTCAGGGCCTGAACCCGAGGGCCAAACTCACGGGCCCCAAACCCGAGGACCAAAAGGAAAATAGTTCACAACAGAAGCTGACAACATCATCATCAACAAACCAGATTAAAGCATTCGAGATGGAGTGCTGTGGAGTATCGAGAGGAGGCCAGAGCATTCTGGGTCAATCGTCGTTTCACCGGGTCAATACACGATTGACCCGATCGGCACTCAATAATAACTTAAACAAAGTTCATCCAGTCATAAGTTGGTTTACAAAAGTTCCAACCAATGTCGAGTTGGAAGGCTTGTTCTCATGAAAGAAGTCACAGTCAGGGAGTAAATCATCTACAAATGTTATTTACAACCACACTATCAACATGTTTCATCATTAGCTGGAATGCTTGTTCAGCGAAGGAGTCAACAGATTCTTAACATCATCAGATAACTGCACTTGATTCACCGTGCTAGATATCATGTAGTACAGAGGCTTTGTCCTTAATTCCTCACTTGCTTTCTGTATTTTGAGACATGGAAACACAAGTGTTACATATATACTCTGTATATGTGTGCATGAATCAATTAGTCATTTGTATAAAACGGAGTTAAGAAATTACCGGGAACTCATAATTCAAAGCACGTGTATCAGCATCATAATGCTCCAAATAGATCATAACATGAAAACAACTGTCCTCATTGTCTGTTATCTGATGAGGAACTTTGATAAACGTACGATTGTACTTTGAAAAATCTGGGATTTTTGATCCAGTGAAGCCATGCAAATGATAATAAAGATTTTCGATTAACGTTTTGGCGAATCCAGAGTGGTACTCTTTTTTATGTTTTATTTGTTCATCTTGATTGACACTCCTAAGCTTGGGATCAAATATATCAATTTGTTTATTTCGGAAGTTGATGACATACAATGTCCACTGCTTTATTTGTAACATTGGTACAAATATCTGTAAAAGGTCAAATATACAACAAAAGAAAAAAGGAACATGGTGGAAGGAGTCAAAATTAAACAAGAAGGGAAGAACATGTCACAATTCAAAGAATATACTTACATGATGGGCAGATTCAAATTCATTGACCTTGTAACGTTTTTCAATCAATGCTGCCACCATTTTTTTATACTTCCTTTCAGCTAGACCCCCCTATGATTTATACCAATAAAGAAAAATGATGAGTGTATGCAAAACAAAAGAATCAGAAGATTTAGATGAAGTAAAGATGTACCGCAATTTGTGGCTCTATTATCACCCTGTAACCAATGCTCGCAGATCTATACTGTATGTCATCACTTCTCAAGCAATAAATGAAAAACAATAAGGACGTAGCTCCACAATGAGAAGCAACACCAAATTCTTCTTTGATAGTTTTTCCAGAAATTGATACACGAAACTTCAGATCTCCAGAACCTTGATTGTCATCTATGAATATATTGCTGTGAATTGGAAACAAAAATAAATTAAGTCTCCATGAGATCCTGCATGATACAAGAGCTAAGAAAAAAACAGTGGGTTGTCGAAAGCGTATGACAAAATAAAGCATATACCTGTCATTGCCATAGTTGTCAAATATATGCTTCATGAATTTGATAGCGGGTTGTCGAAAGCGTATGACAAAATAAAGCATATACCTGTCATTGCCATAGTTGTCAAATATATGCTTCATGAATTTGATAGCTTTGGCAGGATCTGGTTCAGAGCGCTTATATAGTTTGAAAGGGGATGGAATTTTCGAAGCCTTTATCCTCGGCAAGAGCTCATCATAAGCCAAATTAATCCTATCCACATATACCTGTTTCCAATGGTTCAGAGCGATGTTTCTCCCCTTTCGACCTTTACGAAGGACACTTTCTATATACCTCTGAACTTCTTAGCACCGCTAACATCTGCTGAGCCAATGGTCTCAGGATGCCTCTTTCTTTGACTGCTTCTTACCTCTTTTGAACTGACCCTTCCATCAGATTCTACATTGCTACTATTCTCAGTCTCTCCACTTCCCGTCTCATCACCATCGGTACTACCGGTCCCTGTCTCTCCACTTCCCATCTCATCATTGGTACTTCCATCAGATTCCTCATTGCTACTATTCACCTCTAATCCAATTCCATCATCATTGGCCCTTCCATCAGATTCCTCATTGCTACCATTCCCAGTCTCTGTAAGATCAGTTATATTGATGTCTTCATTGTAATTGAAGATGAACAATGCGAGCTGTTATGTGTGTGTGTGTGTGTGTGTGTGTGTGTGTGTGTGTGTGTGTGTATATACATGTTTCCAATGGTTAGTAAAGTCCATATTATATATAATTCACGCATGTGTTGTACCGTCGATCTACTAGTATGGTTCTAGTAGGTGCTATGTGTTATGCTATTCCAAGGAAACATGAGTGTATACATGCATACTCCTAGCCAGTATACCGTATAAACAATGCACTCATCATTTCAAACACACACCTAGCTCTATGAATAAGCGCTTTCTCGTATCCATTTTGTTCAGAAACGAAGTATACATACACAAGTTCTGGTTCTATATATGACTCTGCTATTTGGTACCTAGGATATTAAGTAAACCACACCTCCCTCCCACCCCAATCCAAGGCCGTGTAGCTGGCCACCAATCCACCCTCCCCGTGCAATACTGGATCGTGCAGCCACTACTACGGAAACCATTTTTAGGTGCGGCTCGTAACCCTTTGTAGGGGCAGTTTAGCCAGCCACCCCTACCGAACCGTCTTTACAAATTATGCATTTGTAGGGGCGGGGCGGCTCGTATTACCAGCCGCTCCTACAAATAGATTTGTAGGGGCAGCTGTAGTACCAGCCGCCCCTACAAATCGATTTATAGGGGCGGCTGTAGTACGAGCCGCCTCTATAATACCTGTTTGTAGGGGCGGTTTAATCTAGAACCGCCCCTACAGTACGTTTTCCCGCAAAAAAAAATTCAAGTTTACAATTCAAATTCGACCAGAACACTGTTTGTTTCCGCGTATTCCATCCAGCGTTCGCGTTGCCGAACACCCCGCGATCAATTCAAATAGACAGCAGATTGACTTATTTGTGAAATAGACAACAATAACAGACTGCTAACAAAAGGTAAAACCAAAAGCTTCAGAAAATATGAGGCACACTTGAGACTTCAGTTAGTTGGCACTAAGAGCAGATTATGCTTCAGGGTAGGAAAGGACTGGAAGATAGCTATGATACACATACATAATTTATAATACAAATAAATTCAATTAATCTACAGGTAGTACCGTAGAAGCTCATGTAAAGTGCCTAGGGTCTGGACAACAACAAGACGCCAAGGAACTTTACCAAAGTGTTTACAGGCTAGCATCAGCAGGCAATTTCAATATTAATTCATTAATAACAACTCAAAAGAATACAATATCAGTATAACAAATGGAAGTGCATATGCATATATAGTGTAACAAAAGTAATGCAACAATCTAATCCTAAGAGTACAATGAAGAGGCAATCTAAAGCAGCATCCGTACCACAGCACCTGGTGTGCACCAATACTTACTCCAAAATATCATGTATCCTAGAAGCTACAGGGAAATGGAAAGCAACAGCCAGCTCATAAGACCTAATAACATGCGATAAAGTGAAAGAACCACCACACATTGGAGTAAATCTCGGGTCTAGGATAGAGGCTAAAGTTCATCCACGCACTGGAAATTGTCTAACAAGATCGAGACATGAAGATCCACAATGCAAAGCTTTAAATATAGAGTTGAAGATGAACAGTCAGCTTGAACGTATGCTAGCTAGACAGACGCCTAGACCCGAAAATCCAATACGTAACAGCTCCCATCAATCAATGTCACAAGAACATAGGCTTAAGAGAACGCATCATTTGGAGGTAGTATAACTGCAGCCTGGTTCCCAACCCAACCTATGAAGGTAATACAACATAAGCATGCCCTTAAAACAATGTCTACTGGTTAATTTCCTATGCAAAGCAGAGAACCCTAGGTTGATTCAGGTTATGGATGAGCACAGAAATACTGAGAAATGGAGTACACAAAACAACAGTCAACATACATTTTTCCTATTGTTGCATTTAGATTATGTGATGTGCTCATGTACATCATGAAACGAGCACCTAGTACCTGAGAGGCTACACTCGTCAAAGGCTAATGCTAAGCAAGAAGATTGCACTCATAAGATAAACTTGTGATAGGTTAGATGCAGCCTGGTTCCAGGCTTAAAGAGCAGAACTGCATCCAAATGATGAATATGAACAAATGCAAACCCTTGTCACTATGAAAACATGGTAGACCAGAAATTGTCACAAAGATGACCAGAAATTGTCACAAAGATGTATGCTATGCCTCTGCGCCATCTAGAGGCAACCGCAAATGCAGCCGGATCCCCAAATCCAGTTTATTAACATCAGTAACAACTGCAATCCCCGTGAAGTTGATTCCAAATACCCTATTTGCATACTAGCCCATCCACGCCGAATCCGGATCTTTGAGCAAACAACAGAAATTGAATAGAGGAAATTATTACACACCAAAAGAAATAGCTTTGCATATACTCTAGACAGTATTTTCCCTGCAACAAGCACCATTTCTTTTTCAACCCCAGCATCCCTCCAGCATCGCAGGCAAGCATACACCGGTGCATAAGAATAATACACCAGATTTTTCCATGATGGCCAAAGTGACTTTCTTTCCAACATCCAATGGTCAACCAAAATTTTCCATGACAGCCAAAGTAGTCAATGAAAGTACCCAAAACCATCACGGATGGTCTTCCCTGATGGTAACTGTCAGAGATAAGACAGATAGACTGACCGGGAAAGCCGATGTTTGCTGATCGACGTCGGTGGAGGTGCGCGGACGCCGGTGGAGGGGGCGTGGGTGCAGGTGGAGAGGGCGTAGACGCCGGTGGAGGTGCGCGGACGCCGGTAAAGGTGCGCGGAGGCCGGTGGAGGGGGCGCGGAAGCCGGTGGAGGGGGCGCGGATGCCGGTGGAGGGGGCGCGGATGCCAGTGGAGGTGCGCGGAGCCGGTGGAGGGGGCGCGGACGCCGGTGGAGGGGGCATGGGTGCGGGTGGCGGGGGCGCGGACGCCAGTGGAGGTGCGTGGACGCCGGTGGAGGAGCGCGGACACCGGTGGAGGGGGCGCGGGTGTGGGGAGGGCACGCGAGTGCGGAAGTGGGGCGCGCAGGTGCACCGCCAGCCGGGTGCGCCGCGGCACCTCAAGGTCGGAAACCCTAGCGCCGCCGGTCAGTCGGAAACCCTAGGGCGGGGAGCAAGCGCGCGGGTGCGGGGAGGGGGCGTGCGGGTGCGGAGATGGGGCGCGCGGGTGCGGGGAGGGGGAGCGGGCGTCGGGAAAGGGCCAGGAGGCGGCGTCGACGGGGCAGCCTGACGGCGTCGGAGGAAGAAGAGAGCGCCCAACAGGCTAACACCCGTGCGCCCTTGTATTTATACTCGGGACGATTTCTAGGGGCGGTTCCTGATCCAGCTGCCCCAACAAATGCATTTGTAGAGGCGGTTTCTGATCCAACCGTCCCTACAGATATTTTCTATTTTTTTAAATTATTAATTCTGTATTTTTTATATCATAAAAACACAAAGTAATATAAAAACAATTGTGTATATGCACAAATATAATATTTTATATTATTCTATATATGAAGAAATATATATATATATAAACAATTGTAGTCAAAACAATATAGAAAACAAAAAAAACAAAAATTAAAAATTTAAATTTTAAATTTTAAAACTTCGACTACAATTTTATGACATTAAATGAAATAAAATGAAAATGTTATAAACATAAAAGTTGTATAACTCATCAACATGTACAACTTTTATTCTGGTCATCTTGTCATGTGACTTTGTTTGAACGATTTAAATTTTGAAATTCAAACAATTTCAACTTGAAACAATATTTTGAAAGAGTAAATGATTTTAGATGAAAAACTCATGAATACCAAAGTTGTAGAACTCATCAATATCTACAACTTTTATTTTGATCAAATTTGAACAGTTAAAATTTTGAATTTCAATAAATGACAACTTCAAACAAGATTTTGAAACATTAAATGATTTCAACAATAAAAGTCGTGAACATAAAAGTTGTTGAACTCATCACTATCTACAACTTTTATTTTGGTCACTTCTTCATGTGATAAAGTATTAGTAAACATTGTTCATAAATTCACATATGACTCATAGTTTCATGAACTATACGAGAAACATGTTGATTTGTGGACAATGTTTACTATCACTTTGTCAGATGAAGAAATGATCAAAATAAAAGTTGTAGATCTTGATGAGTTATACAACTTTGGTATTCATCACTTTTTAGCTGAAATCATTTAATGGTTAAAAATCTCATTCGAACTTGTCATTTTTTTAAATTTAAAAATTTGAAGTGCTCAAACTTTGTCAAATTAAAAGAATGACCAAATCAACACACTAACTTGATACGGCAAGATTTTAGAAAATTTTAAGAAAAAAAATCATCACATTTGAAGTTAGTCTGAGGAAGAAAGACTAGTTATAAATTTTACCTAGAGATTAAAAAGAAAAATCACAACTGTTCATGATGATCAATGATGAACGAGTGTGATTTCTCTTTTTAATCTGTGGCTGAAACTTGTAACTAGTTTTTCTCCCTCATACTAACTCCAAATGTGATGGTTTTTTCCTAAAATTTTCTAAAATCATGCTCTATCATTTTAGTCTAGTCATCTATCTTTGTCACTAATTTTGAACAATTCAAATTTTAAATTTTAGAAAATGACAGCTTCAAACCTGATTTTCAAATACTAAATGATTTTAGCTGTAAAGGTGATGAATATAAAAGTTGTATATCTCGTAAAGATCTCCTACTTTTATTTTGGTCATTTCTTCATTTCATAAAGTATTAAGTGATTTCATAAAGTTTTAGTAGTAATAGAGTGGATGTTCAAATAGAGTCATCTGGATGTTGCAAAGGGTAGTCTCACACACATGCATAAATGTAGTCTCATACATATACAAAAATATGTAGTCTTACACACGTACATAAATATATAGTCTCACATGCATGCATAAATGAAGTCTTACAAACACATACTTACACAAACACTCTATGTTCAACAACTAGCTAGCCCGCTGTAACGACTTTCCCCTTGACATATTTTCATTCCCATAGCAATATGTCTTTGGGGAGGTTCTTTTCCACAACACTAATCTTTTTAGGAAAGTTTGTGAATAGTGGCATCTCATCGTAGTTATTGTAAGCTTCAACATCGTCCACACCATTAACTCCAATAATGTGCTGTTTCTTGGAGGCAATCACGTGCTTTGTCTTCTTTTTCGGGGAGAGGTTACTTTGTGGGTCAGACATATAAAAAACTTGTGCGACACGTGAAGCGAGCACCCAAGGTTCATCTTGGTAGCCTAGATTCTCGAGGTCCAGGACTCTCAATCCGATCTCGTTCAGTTGGTGTTGTTTGATCCAGCGACATCGAAACAGGGCCACCGTTATATCTCTTCCATAGTCAAGTTCCCATATCTCTTCAATGATGCCAAAGTATTGGATCTTTCGCCCCAATCCATTGAGAGCCTCTATTCAAACGCCACTATTTTGGTTCACATATTTACTATCCTTTGCGTGAGTATAGTACGTATACCCATTGATGTCATAAGCATTCCAAGATGTCACTTGTCTCGATGGCCCCTCCGTCAACCTACTGATGGTAACAGAGTCTATGGTTTCTCAAGGCGGTATGTTTGGTCCTTCAACCATGTAGTTAGTCGTTGCTTGTGTTGTTTCATGACCCAATCATTCGAACGGCCATTTCTCTCCGCCATAATGATAGCCAAGTGTTTATCAATGTACGGTTGTATTAGTTGTGCACTTTGCAAGACACTATAATGCGCCCGACTCACCTCTTTGTAATCATGGTCGATGAACACTTTTCTACCACTGGTGCCCTTCCCAGCCAGCCTACCCTTGTGACAAGAATCGGGTTTACCAATCCCTTTTTGTACTTTTAGGTATTCTTGACAGCACTCGACGACTTCTTCAGTACTGTAACCCTCTATCATGGAGCCCTCTGGGTATGCTCGATTATGCACGTATCGACTTAGAACCGACATGAACCGCTCGTAGGACCATATTTCATGCAAGTAGCAAGGGCCCAGTGCCTGTATCTGATGAACCATGTGAATCATGAGATATGGCATTATATCAAAAAAAGCAAGAGGTAAACATATTGGTAGTAACAAATATTATTGCTCTACATATGAAGTCCTTCTTTCGGAATGCATCGTACATCTGCTCCCCATGTCTCCATAGCCTCTCCATTTCTTGTATCAAAGGCTCGAGGAACACGTCTATATCAATACTAGGTTGTTTAGGGCCAGAAATAAGAATAGTGAGAAGGTACTCTCTCTTCTGACACAACCATGTTGGGATGTTGTACATGGTCAAGATCACTAGCCAAGTGTTGTGGTCGCTCATCCTCTCATTGAAGGGATTCATTCCATCGGTGCTCAAGCCAAACCGTACATTCTTTGGGTCATCGCTGAATTCTTTGTGCTTTTCATCGAACCTTTGCCACTGAATACAATCAGCCGGGTGTGCAATCTTATCATCATCCACCTTTCGCTCATCATCCCACCATGTCATGAGTGTGGCTTCTTTAGGGTTTGGGAAGATACGTCTCAAGCGGTCGATCACTGGCAGGTACCACATTACCAAGGCAGGAATTCTTCTCTGCTTTGCATCGTTGCCTAATGGAGTGTCCTCTAGGGGCTGAGATTCTTGTACCACCTTTTTTGTACCCTTCTTATTCCTCTTTTTTCCCGTGGAGGCTTCATCCCCACCGTAAAGGTCATTGTTCTTGTACCGGCTGGCCCCACACCGGGGACATTTATCCAGTGACTTGAACGTTTCGCCCTGAAAAAGTATACAGTGGTTGGGGCATGCATGGATTTTTTCAACCCCCATTGTTAATGGACTTATGACCTTCTTCGCTTGGTATGTGTTAGCAGGAACTGAGTTTGGTTCTGGCAGCACCCATGACAGGAGATGTAATAGATCATTGAAACTACAGTCTGACCAGCCGTACTTAGCCTTCAGGATGAGCAGCTCAAGCACAAAACGTAGCAATGTCCAATGTGTTGGACAACCCTTTTCAACACCATATACAGTCTTCTTCGATGCTTTTGTCACCCTTTCTAAAATTTCTAGACCTTTCGGGCTATTTAGTAAAATCTCTGGTTCAAGGGCTCGAATCATGTCCTCCAAATCATCTTCATCCCCGACACATGCTACACCATCATTATTGGCACCACCTTCGTCGTTACCATCCCAACCACCAGCATCACTATCTTGTTCATTGCCAAACTCGAAATCCATTCGTGCATCAAGCTCTACTGAATATTGGGACAGGGATTCTATGGTTTCGTTGTCGTATTCCTCCTCATCCTCGTCGTTAACAATAACCGTTCACCATGATGAATCCACACTGTGTAGTCCTCAACAAATACTCGCATAATCAAATATGATCTGATGATAGTCACATCTGTCCATGCCATACGGTTCTTGCAATTTTTACAGGGGCAAATAATTGTATCCTTATTCTCTTTCAATGTCGTTGCATGCTTCTTTGCGGCTTCAATAAATTTATCCACCTCTTCACGAAAACCTGCCTTGAACCTTAACGAACCATACACCCAAGAGTTCATGTACTCCATCTTTTGCAACAACAACAAAACAAACATTAAAGGACTACTTATTTAGATATATATAAAAATGAATCAAATTAATAATTACTTGAGAATAATTGTATATACTTCAGATATATATATGAATATAAATCTAATATAATTACATGAAGCATACAAACACACCATGGTAGAGAAAAATTAATTAATGGCCCATTTATCCATAAATAATTAAAATACATATTTATTAATTACAATAAACAATTTCAAAGACAACAATTAGCAACAATTATACTTTACCTAATATCTTTCATACAAACCCTAGCCCAATTTTATCAAACATAAATTTATAAAAACGAAATTAATAAAAAAAATCAAACCCTAGATCTAGATCTACATGCACATGAAACATGCATAAAACTAACTAATTGTTCACTAAAATCAAGAAACATAGACCAAATAAGGGTATGATCTTGTTTCCCTCCCTAATTTACCCTAGTACATTTAAAACTTGGGTCTAATTTGCTTCATAAGTAGCTCAAGCACCATAGAAGAGAGAGAAACAAAACTTTAATTGCTCACTAACCAACCATTAAAACTTCAAAAAAAATGTGGAATAGTATTTTCTTACCTTCTACAACCTCTTCACCAAAGAATTTGAGACCAAAACCTTCCCCCTTAATAGAGCAATTTTTGGGAGGTGTCCAAGGCCTCCCCACCTTTTTTTCACGGGTTGGAGTGAGTGACCCGAGGAGGAAGAAATTGCTGCAGTTGTGCTATATGTGGATCATTTGTAGGGGCGGCTAGTGATTGAGCCGCCCCTACAAATTGGAGGTATTTTATATGGGGGCATTTGTAGGGGCGGCTCAATCAGCAGCCACCCCTACAAATAGAAACGTCGAGGGCGGCTGGTGAGTGAGCCGCCCCTATAAATCAGACCCATTTGTAGGGGCGGCTTGTATCACTAGCCGCCCCTGCTGTTCCATTTGTAGGAGCGGCTGGTGTTTGGGCTCCTGAGCACGCCACTGTAGGGGCGGCTCCATCACCAGTCGCCCCTACAAAAAATTCGTTCCGTTGCTAAAAATCATTTTTTACTTAGTGAGCCACATGCCCTCCAAGAGAACATGACTGTGACATGTCGATATCCTTCCCCTGTGCGCTCGCTCTACAAAGTCTACCGTGCGATCTTCCTCCCTCGTATGCTCTCTAAAGTAACTTTGCAAGAATCAAAGGCTCTGGTCAAGATCTAGCTGCTCGCGTCCGTGCGGCAGTAGCTTGCCGGCGAAGCTAGGTGGCTTGTGGGGGATAAGGACGCTGCGGCAGCCCTTGGGGAGATGGACATTGGCTGGCCCCATAGGCATCTGCCATGTTCTGCACATCACTATTTAGCACCCGGGTTCAAAGTTTTAGGTTTGGTTCCTTCACTCACTACTATCGTTAGACTCGGATTGGGTCCCTTCAACAATGAGTTATCGCTTATTAGTATATAATTTTCTGAATGCTTGACCAATGACAATAGTAGTTTTGTAGACATGGATCGCAAAAGCATGGCATCCAGAAGGCTGCAATTTTAGGAAGGAGGTACTGGAAGGGAACAAGAAAAAGTCTAGAGATGCAGTCCAATCAGGAGTCCAAAGATTATTCTTTGATCGAGGCTAGTTGAGCTGCATATTTCTTCAATAGAAGTCAAAAGGAGGCATGCACATTCTTGACAAAAGAAAACACATGCAACGAGTCATACTCGAAAATTATTGAGCACAATCTCCATGGGAAATTTTTGAGCACAATCTCCATGAGATTCAGAAGTTTTTGGCTACAGCGCAAGTTATATGGTTGAAGAATAAAGATAAGACATCTTTTATTATAGGAGAGAAGACTTTGTCAAGGCACACCAATCTTGTGAGAATAGATGTGGGCGTCTAGAAGTTCGATTCGAATTAGTCGCATGCAAGAGAAAGCTGATTATTAATTCCTACTCACCATCACACATTAGCTCAACCACAACTCTTATGGAGGGAACAAGCAAGCGATCTAGCAAGAAAGGAGTTTGAAAGAGAAAAGGCAAAAGGGTTGAGCGTCAAGAAGGGAATGTTAGAACTGGTTATAGCTTGCATGAATTCAGTGGGCTTTTATTAGAAGTGTTGCGATGAGTATACTAAAAAATTCCATTTCACACAAGAGATTTCAAAGCAGAATGAAGATTTTCAGCCCGGCTAGTGGCATGCAATAGATGATATCAATTGAATATTAGGAGTTGTGCCTAATTGACGGAGAGTTACCACCACTATTGTTATGGAATGGATCAACGAAGGTTGAGATAACGTGTGGTGAGTGTTGATGCACATGGATTTAGTTGATAAAAGGCCATATTCACTGAGTATATAAGGTAAGAAGAATTGATATTCTATGGTCAAAAAAATAATACAGGATGTGGTAAAGATTGAGGCAGAAGAGGTCACAATTAAGATTAGAGGGAAGAAGAGCTGTCAAAATTTAGAGAACAACGAATTTGAGCAATAAGATAACACTGTTTTGAAGGCGACTGATGTTCATTGAGATATGTGATAAGCAATAACTATTACTAAAAGGAAGTGGAAGTGCAAAAAAAATCATCGTGTAAAAAGTATTTTATTCTTTGTAATGCATTTGAGGGTCAATACTGATGAAAAGTTAAATTAGTTTAGGGAGAAGGATCAGATAGTATTTGTGTTCTTATGAACAAATTATTGTGTTTGCATTAACAAGATTATGTAAGATAGGCGTAACTGAGACGAACATGTATTGTGGTTGCAAAAATGGGAATGGTAGAAGAGAAAGAATACACTTGTGATAGAAAATAGAAGGAAGCCTAAATATGAACAATTAATAATTGCACCTATCTTGCACAATCCTGTTTATAAAAAAACATAAATACTTTCAATTTAACTTTTCATAAACATAAATACTAGCCAGCCGTTTGCCCCAATACAAACTATATTCACCCTCAAATGCATTGCAAGGAATAAAATTCTTTTTACATGATTTTTGCTTCCGCTCCCTTTGATAATAATTATTGCTTATTACAAATCTCAAAGAACATCAATCGCTACTCAAATTCATTTGTTTTGTTAGCATTTTCAACAACTCTTCTCATCTTACTTGTAACCTCTTCCCTTGCATTATTTTTTTCACAACACAATATCAATTATTCCTACCTTATATACTCGGTCTATATAACCTTTAATTAACTAAAGTCATGTGGATCTACACTCATCACGGTAATATCAGCCTCCATTGACTCATTCCGTACCAGTAGTGGTGGTAACTCTCCGACAACTAGGGATAACCCCTCATATTCAATGAACTTTTGCATTGCTAAGGGTGTTAGACCTAGAAAGTTTGGTTTGGATATGGATGTTAGATGGAATGCTACATATCTTATGCTTAAACACCTGCTTCCATATAAGGATGTTTTTTCTGTGTCATTAATTCCAACTATGGCTCAACGTTGTTAACTGCAAGTCACTGGTATATTGCTGATAAAATACTTGAATTCCTGGAAGTTTTTTATGACTCCACAGTCACTCTTTCTGGTGTTTACTATCCAACTAGTCCACTTATTCTGCACCATCTGCTAGATATTATAACTCATTTGCATGAAAGTTCAAAGGATCATAATCTATTTTCTATTGTCTATCCTATGAAGCTAAATACCTAAAATACTGGAAGGACATACCTCTGCTGTATTCATTTGCATTCATTCTTGATCCTAGAGGCAAAATGAGAGGTTTATTTAATGTTCTTACCATAATGCAACAAAAAACTAGTTTTTGACTACAGTTCTTATTATGGTATTGTGAAAACTAAATTTTCAAGTTGTTTAACAAGTATGAAGAAAAGTTTGGTGCAGCTAGGTCTCAAAGGAGGGCTGCACATCCTGCAAGCATCATAAGTAAGAGGAAGCAGGCATGGGGAAGAATTTTGGAGGCCCTGGAGCATCTGGTGTTGTTGGACCTTCCCTGCTTCTGCTCCCAGTCCTTCTTTATCTACTTCTGCTGCTGCTTGTGAGCTACCTGCTTATCTGGATAGTGACAATGTCACTGCTTATGAGGATGACTTTGATCTACGTCTCTGGTGGCGTGACCATAAGCTAACATATCTAGTGCTTTCTATCATGGCTAGAGACATTATGTTAGTTCCTGTTTCAACAGTGTCTTCAGAATCTTGTTTCAGCTTGACAGGAAGAATACTTGAGGAGCGGCGCCGTCGACTATTGCCTGAACATGTGGAGATGCTTGCTTACATAAAAGATTGGGAGCTGGGTGAAAGAAGACTGCAGCATGATGTTGACAACCAAGAACTGGTAGACGCCTTTAAGCATCTCTATCTTGATGAAGATTCATCTACTTCTAGGGCTCCTTCTGCTAGCACATCTGCATCTGTGGCTTCTACATCTGGTGGTTCTTGAGTTGAGAGTTGAGATTGAGACAGTGAGAGTGTGAGACTTGAGAGGTGAGCTGAGAGCCTAAGACTTGATTATGATCTAAATCTGTGATGTATCATGCAAACCTTTGAACATGTTTAAGACTTATCAGAGCTATGCTGCACTCTTTTTCCCTTTCTAGGGTTTCTCACAAGGGTGAGTTTTACCCAGAAAGGTTTTTAATGAGGCAGCATTGCACACAGCTCAGTTATCCTTTTAATTTCCTCTTGTTCTCTGTGTGTATGGTTTTGGTTTTGGTTTGAAGCTCTTCTAGGGAAAAAATACTTCAAATTTGAATACTTCTTGTTGAGATGAATTTTTTGATGTGTTTTGAACCCTACGGGCCTCGAGCTGGCACGGCCTGGCGATTTGGCCGTGCCTAGCAGGCCAGCACAGCACGAATTTAGGCCCATAGGCCCGTGCTTGGGCTGATGGGAAGGCATGAGGCCCGCAGCGGCACGGCACGGGAGGCACGGCGTGCCGTGCCGGCCCGACATCCTCCGGGCCGTGCCTGGCCCATGCCCGGCCCGTGCCGAGCCGGGCCGGCCCGATGGCCAAGTATACCTCAGATAATCCTTCCTTCGAAATCATCATAATCGTCTTCTTCTAATTAATCAGTTTCTTTATTAGAAAAATATAGGATCAAAACCATATATCATTCCTAATTATCCATATTCAAGACATAAGCTTAGTTGAATATATTCCATCTGGAAAGAACAAAGCTGCAGATGTCGCTATTTGCAAAATAACTACTGGCCTAACATACATGAAAACGACAACCTGATGTAGGACTCAACGGTGGCGGTAACAAAATAACCAGTGAACAACGAGGGAGCCTCAAGTAGGCTAAAGAAGGTGGTGAGCAAGAAGAGTAGTACAAAGCAGGTCTCTCACGAGGAGGAGGAAGAAGGTTATATGCATCGAAGAATTACTGCCCTGGTGATGTTGTATTTATAGCCCTCACTAAAAAACTAGACGTTTTCTATATCCCTTGGGGCTCTACAGGCTCATACCGAACTGGTCTGGTATGACCTTCTCAGCCAAAGTAAGCTCTACTTGCGCACAACATCGAGACATCCGACAGGTGTAACTTCTGACATGCTCAAAACAAGAGAGACCAGGCAAGTGTCCATGTGACCCCTGCTCATACCATACTGGTTTAGTATGGCCTATCATAGCACACCAAGTTAGTTCCCTCAAGCCTCTCTCTCTCTCAAATCTCACATGGATTGACTTGAGCACTTATACACAATCAACTATCATCATGCATGTTCAATCCCTCTTAATAGTATGACATACCTATAAACTCAATATTAAATGAAAAAAATTCAAACCTCTTGAGCTTCACTTCTTCAACCAATGCCATATCTTACAATCTTCAACATTAGAGGGTGCCAACATGTTCATTTTACTTTTTCTTTGAGCATAGCCTATCTTGAGCATGTGACTTGATCCAACTCCATTCATATGAATTTACCTAATGACACCTCTTCATATAATCCAACAATAGTTTGATCCTCCTCACAATATAACTTCCCATAGCTTGATTAGTGATAAGGCTCAATGCAAGTTCTCTCTTCTTCACCACATCCTCGATCCTTGGGCGCCCAAGTCGTTGCTTTCCCTTCACCCTCACTTTGTCCGTCAAAGCCCTTTCCATGCTATCTTCACCCTCTCAAGCCACCCCAAGTCACACGATGATTTGAATCAACATTAATCATACATTGAAAACCATACAATAAAGAACCATCTTCATTGATTTTCCAAGAAAGCTTTCTAACTGAGACCATTTCATGTGCAAAACCTCATGTCTCATTTAACCTTTGAAAGGATCAAGATGCCTAAGAGGGGGGGGTGAATTGGACTAATTCTAAATTTCTTTGCAATAATTAAACTCTATGGTTAGCCCAATTAACCCCTTGTGCCTAGAAAGTGTTTCTATTGATCTAACGCACAAAAGTTTAGCACCCTAAGTTCCAATCCTACTCTAGCATGGAAATTCTAGGAATGTAAGTGACAAGAATTGAATTGCTCAAAGTAAATGCTCATAGTAAAGAGAGAAAGATGAACGCAATGATGTTTTACCGAGGTATCGGAGAGTCGTCACTCCCCACTAGTCCTCGTTGGAGCACCCCGTACAAGGGTGTAGCTCTCCCTTGATCCGTGCAAGGATCAAATGCTCTCTATGGATAGATTCTTCGACACTCCATCACGGTGAATCACCCATAACCGCTCACAACTTGAGTTCGGTCATCCACAAGCTCCGCTGAATGATCACCAAGCTCTCCAATCACCACCAAGCCGTCTAGGTGATGGCGATCACCAAGAGTAACAAGCATGAACTCTCACTTGACCATGACAAGCCTAATGAGAAGGGTGGATGCACACTTTGCTACTCTTAATCTCACTAATGAGGGCTCTCTTTGGGATTCTCAAATCTCAATCACCTCACTAGGACCTTGCTCTTCTTAGCACTCTCAAAGGTGTTTCTCGGCTATTGGAATGAGCAAAAGTACCCCCCTCACATGAATGGAGGAAGTATTTATAATCTTGGTTGAAAAACGAACCATTATGTGCCTCTGCGGGGTGACCGGACGCTCCGGTCAGTTCTCCCTGAACTCTAGTATTTACAGTGTGATCGAACGCTGGCCAGCGTCCGGTCAACACTGATTAGATGTGTCCAGTCATGATTTTCCCTCTCTAGAACCTTACTGAAGTCGACCGGACGCTGGCTCTCAGTGTCCGGTTACTTGACCTATCAGCGTCCGGTCGCACCAGACGAAAACACCTTGGTCAAATGAACTGACTGGACCCTGAGCCAGCGTCCGATCATACCGGAGCCAGCGTTCGGTCTGTATTTGACCCTCCATTCACTTCCAACTCTCGATCATACGTGAATGAAGTTTGCTTCATTGGATCTAAGGGCTATTTTGGAGCTACCTAGTGCTAGATTTAGCAAGTGTGCACCACACCTAACTCGCTAGACTCACCTAGGTCAAGCTACCCATCCATACCCCTCCTTAATAGTATGGCCAAAGGAAAAACAAAGTCCTAAACTACACTAAGTGTCTCTTCGACTCCAAACGATACTTAGAATTAGTCCATCCTTAACCTTGTCGTCCATCCTTTGAAAACCAAAACGATTTCCATCGTAGGGGCATGACCACCATGATTGCCTAATCGATCTCCATTACCATGACCTAACTTGATTGCCTCTGCAAAACACACGTTAGTCATAGTAATCACGTATTGTCATTAATCACCGAAACCCAACTAGGGGCCTAGATGCTTTCAATCTCCTCCTTTTTAGTGATTGATGACAATACCACCTCGAGTATGTGAAAGAGATAAGGTTTTTAACATGCTTGGTTCATATAAGCTTTTGGCAATAAGAACAAAAGTGTTAGGCAAGCTTATATGACCCAAGCCAACATGATGTACTCAAAAGATATGAAATAAGCATGAGTACAAGTAATAAAGCTCATTTGCATCGAAGTGAAATGCGGAAGCAAAGCAAATGAGCATAGCACAAGTGATATGGCATATAAATAATTCAATGTAGAGAGCACACATGTCATATATCACGATTACGTAGATATCACTATCACATAAATAGTTTAATGCATAAAAGTAAACACACGATGAATGCATAATAGTGTATTACACATGAAAACCAAATATAATAGATAGTCTAAGTAAACTAAGCTCCCCCTAAGTCGCTCCCCCTAAGTCTAGCATACTCGATCCCTCTCCCCCTTTGGCATCAAACACCAAAACCTAAGGGTCGGTCAACGGGGCTGCAGCAGACGAGTCGGGCGCTGAGGTACGAGGAGCAAGCTAGAACTGAGTGCCATCATCATCTGAACTAGAGCTCTGAGCTGTCTGACCCTCTGTAGCTAGAAGCGACGCTGAAGCGGTCTGGGTCGGATCAACAACTGGAGCTGCTATAGACTATGTAGGTATGACTGGAGCAGCTAGCTCTGATGATGCCACTGACGAAGGGAGCGTCTCTATAGTCCCAGTAATAGGTGCAATGATAGAAGGACCTGGGACATGCAAATATGGCGGAGTAGGCTGCCCTGTCAACTCACTGAAGGATGCAAAGCTCCTAGACTACGACGAGAAGCCCTCTCCCTCCCCCTATTTAAGGAGGAAATGCGACAGCTAAAGAGGGGCAAAAGATCAGAGCAAAAAACTCTCTCCATTCCCCCTTTCAATGCAGATGGGAAACGATGGGATGCACCCTGACCGATGAGACGCACACTGACCGATGGAACGATGCCTGGTCAGACAGAACGGTGCCTAGAAAGATGGGACGTGGCCTGGGTATGGCCCACCACTACCGCACGCCGAGCGCAAAAACCAAAGCGTCACCATGCGCAGGCGGCTCTTTGCCTCCCCAGGCGGGACTTAAAAAACCCAAACAACGGGATCTCTGCTAGGAGAGACCATCGAGCTTCTTAAGTCGATTGAACGGCTCAGAAAAACACATCGAGGGACAGGTAAGGAGCAAAGGGATGCCCTATGTAGGCCATACCGACTCCGTCACGAACGACGAGCATGGGTCCCGGTCGGACATTTCTGATTAGAGCTCTATAGACCCCGTCACTCGAGTCATCAAGGTAACACTACCGACCCTAGCTATTTCTTTATATAATCATTCATACATTTCATACACGCATTCATTCCATATGCCCATGCCCCTCGGACGATTCAGGCCCTGAAGTGCTCGGGGGCTCAGGAACTAAAGCATCGCAGATGCGGCAAAATGCATCACAACGCTCCTTGTTGTGTCACAAAGCGGTAGTTGCCTCACTCAAACATGAGCAACGACCGATCGGGATTCAAAGGCCAGCCCACAAAGGGCTCGAGGCCGCCTCACGTCAAAGAGAGCTAGGGGAGAAAAATGTAGATGAGCCCCGTGCGGCCCTTGCCTGATCTACCCCGAAGCAGACAGGGTCATCTCAACCTTCTCATTCGATCCTAAACCTCTCGCCAAACCCATAGAATCTCCATCGAGGGGAGGCCATCAGGCCATCTAGGTCAGTCTTCAGAACGACCCAGGCATCTGCCGGGTTGCAGGTAAAGGAGCAGTGGAAAGTCACAAGAGGGCTATGTCAACCCCGTCATGAACGACGGAACCGGATTCCACTCGATCATACCCGTTAGCAACTCACCGAGCGCGTCACTCAAGCCTGAGCGATCAAGGCAAGCGACAAAGCTCAGCCCCTCCGGCTGTGAGAAACTGAGGACGGGGTAACGCACACAACTCAAACCGACCCCTACCAAAGCCCAACGGGGCTCGGGGGCTCAAGACACCAAATGCCTAGGTCTACGACCCCAAACTCGCCCCATCCCTTGGCTACGCTTTGACTGCACACCAAACGCCAGTGTTTGTGACCCCAAACTCGCCCCATCCCTCGTCTACGCTTCGACTGCACACCAAACGCCTGGGTCTGTGACCCCAAACTCACCCCATCCCTCGACTACACCTCGACTGCACACCAAAACGCCTGGGTCTGCTACCTCGAACTCGCCCCATCAGGATCCACGAGCTCTGCCTCGCTCGATACCTAAACTAACTGACTAACTGCCTCGGCTGCACGGGCTGCACCGAGGCCAGGATCCATGACTCCGACTCGCTCGATCCCACGGCGCGCACTAACGCCAGGATCCACGAGCTCCGTCTCGTTTGATCCCTAAACTAACTGGCTCGCCCGATCTCACGGTGTGCACCGACGCCAAGATCCACGAGCTCCACCTCTCCTGATCCCAAAACTAACCACCTCGGTTGCGCAACGACGCCTTGGTTGACGACTCCGTCTCGACTAAAAAAACATGCACACACGCCCGCTGAAAAAACCCTAGACGATTCTGCCCGAATCGCCCAGGGGCTCGGGGGCTACACCCGCGGGTGCGCTCGCGCGCACCCGCTGACGAAACAAAAACCTCCCCCGCTGGCAACACGAAAACCCCCAGATAATTCTACCCTAAATCGTCCAAGGGCTCGGAGGCTACACCCGCAGGTGCGCTCATGCGCACCCGTCGTCAAGACAAAAATCCCACAGACGATTCTACCCGAATCTCCTGGGGGCTCGGAGGCTCCTATCGGGTTCATAAACCCGGGGTCCCTCAAGGACCGGCTTCCCAATAGAGGCTTAGCCCAGCAGGCAACATTGCAAACAACGCGCAGCTCATGAGCCGGTCCAAGTACCTAAATGACAGGCCAGAAGGGCGATCCAATCGCCGACCGGAAGGCCTGGCCAAGGAGGAACGGCGCCCATTTCTGACTTCAGCCCACCTCTCCGACCGCAGCGCTCACTTCGGTCTTCAGCCCACCTCCGAACGGCCTCTTCAACCGGAAGGCCTGGCCAAAACATCGCTTCCAACTCCGACCCGCATCTCCGACCAGGGATGCGCCACACCCTGCTCACTACTCTTCTCCGACTGGCGTCGAAGCCGACTGGAATCAACCGACCGGGGACGCCCGCTTAGTAAGGACCAGAAAACAGACGGAGAAAGTAAGGCAGGGCGCACGCGTCAAACCGCAATACTGGGGACCGTACCCTGTTCACCTACAGAAACAGTACTCTACAACCTCCCTGGCACGACAGAACCCAACCAGTATTGTAGGCGCCGATATTTTCGCCTATAGTATTGTGGGCGCCATTAACTCCCAAACGGTAAGACTCCCCCCACATGCCTCTGGGCATCGACAATGTTGTGGGCGCCGGCATTTACCGTACCAGGCGAACATGGTAAAACCCCTTGCATGTCTCCAGGTATCAACAGTGTGGCAGACGCCGACGTCTGCCATACCCAAAGAAGACAACACAACCTCCCACGTGTATCTGACATCCAACAGTGGTATGAGCGTCTACCATCATCTTGTACCCGTCGGCGTGGGAAGCAAGACTTAGCAACAAACGTACTCCTTCCCTCTCACTTGTAAGGCCATCCCCTTCATCTATAAAAGGGGATGCGCTCTCTTTCAACAGATAGATTTATTAGATCGATCAAGTTCACTAGAACACAACAGCAGAACCACCAGGTTCAAACCACGAGCACACGCTCGAACACTTAGCTCATAGTGGAGCTCCCGTCGCTCTCGGCCCTTCCGACCGAAGTCTGACCAGACCTCTTGTACCCTCATCTTTCTCCTTCTCGTTTGTAACCCCACTGCAAACTTTGAGCACCTAGGCTCAGGAATAAAGTCACCGACCGACTCAAACTGGATGTAGGGCACATTGCCTGAACCAGTATAAACCCTGTGTCATTGAGTGCTAGGCCACCTCTGATCACAACGTACGATAAAACTACAAATATTTACTTGTTGGTCACTTTCTACACCGACAATATAAATAAATGCACCTTGAGATGTATCCTTCATCCAAAAACAAATTATAAATTAGTGAATAGTGTTCTCTTATGTTATTAATAACAAAGTTTGGTGGAACCCAGGCCGTTAGAAATAACTAAGTAAGCAAAAAATGATTAATAAATGCAGCAAACAAAATTTACCTGCTGGATTTGAATCTAGGTCTCATGTTAGAGCCAAGTGAAAGGATCAAGATGCCCAAGAGGGGGGGTGAATTGGGCTAATTCGAAATTCTCTTGCAATAAACAAATCCTACGGATAGCCCAATTAACCCCTTGTGCCTAGAAAAGTATTTCTATCAAACTAATGCACAACGAACTCACCACCTATGTTCCAACCTTACTCAAGCAAGCAATTCTATGGATGTAAAACAAGTATTGAATTGCTTAAAGTAAATACTCAAAGTAAGTGCTCAAAGTAAATAGGGAGAGAAAGGAACGCGGCGATGTTTTGCCGAGGTATCGAAGAGTCGCCACTCTCCACTAGTCCTCGTTGGAGCACCCGCGCAAGGGTGTAGCTCCCCCTTGATCCGCGCAAGGATCAAGTGCTCTTTACGGGTTGATTCTTCGACACTCCGTCGCGGCGAATCACCCAAAGCCGCTCACAACTTTGAGTCGGGTCACCCACAAGCTCCGCCGGGTGAACACCAAACTCCCAATCACCACCAAGCCGTCTAGGTGATGGCGATCACCAAGAGTAACAAGCACGAACTCTCACTTGACCACGCGAAGCCTAATGAGACGATGGATGCACACTTTGCTACTCTTGATTTGCTAGTGAGGCTACTCTCTTGGATTCTCAAATCACAAACACCTCACTAGGACCTTGCTCTTCTTGGCACTCACAAACGTGTTTCTCAGCTGTTGGAATGAGCAAAAGTCACTCCACTCACGAGTGGAGCTTCTATTTATAAGGCAGCCTGAAAAACTATCCGTTATGAGCTTCTGCGGGGTGACCGGACGCTCCGGTCGTGATGACCGGACGCTCCGGTCAGTTCTACCCGCGAACCAGTATTTAAAGAGTCGACCGGACGCTGGCAGGGTCCGGTCAGCACTGACCGGACGCGTCCGGTCGCATAAAACCCTTACTGGAACCTTACTGGACTCGACCGGACGCTGAACCCTCAGGGTCCGGTCGCACTGACCGGACACGTCCGGTCACACTTTTCCAAGTCTGGACCCTTACTGGAGTCGACCGGACGCTAGCTCTCAGCGTCCGGTCACACGACTCTCCAGCGTCCGGTCACAACAGACTTAACCACCTCAGTCAAACGAACTGACCGGACCCTGCGGCCAGCGTCCGGTCGCACCGGAGCCAGCGTCCGGTCAGTGTTTGACCCTCCATTCACTTTCAACTTTCGAACATATGTGAATGAAGTTTGCTCCAAAGGATCTTAGGCATTCATAGGAGCTACCTAGAGCTAGTTTTAACAAGTGTGCACCACACCTAACTCACTAGACTCAACTAGGTCAAGCTACCCGTTCATACCCCCCTTCATAGTACGGCCAAAGGAAAAACAAAGTCCTAAACTACTCTAAGTGTCTCTCCAACTCCAATCGACACTTAGAACTAGTTATCCTTAACCTTGTCGTCCATCCTCTGAAAACCGAAACGATTTCCATCGTAGGGGCATGACAACCTCGATTGCCCAATCGATCTCCATTACCATGACCTAACTTAATTGCCTCTGCAAAACACACGTTAGTCATAGTAATCTTGTATTGACATTAATCACCGAAATCCAACTAGGGGCCTAGATGCTTTCAATCTCCCCCTTTTTGGTGATTGATGACAATACCACCTCGAGTATGTTATGGAGTGAGGTTTTTGACGGGCTTGGTTCATATAAGCTTTTGTCAATAAGAACAAAAGAGTTAGTCAAGCTTATATGACCCAAGCCAACACAATGTACTCAAAGGATATGAATTAAGCATGAGTACTAATTACAAAGCTCATTTGCTTCGAAGTATAACCGCGGAAGCAAAGGGCAAATGAGCATTACTCAAGTGATATGACATATAGATAAAGCAAAGTAGGAATCACACATGTCAAATATCACAATCACGTAGATAGCACTATCACATATATATAATAGTATGCATGAAAGTAAACACACGAATGCATAAGTAATAGTGTATCACACAAATAAAACTCCAAATGTATATAAAAAGCTAATACTAGATAACTAGCTCCCCCTAAAACTCGCTCCCCCTAAGTCTACATACTCAAACCCTCTCCCCCTTTGGCGTCAAACACCAAAACCTAAGGGTCGGACGGCGGGGCTGCAGCGGACGAGTCGGGCGCTGAAGTACGTGGAGCAAGATGGAACTGGGCGCCATCATCATCAGATCCTGAGCTCTGAACTGACTGACCCTCTGAAGCAGGAAGTGTCGCTGAAGCGGTCTGGGTCTGAGCTGGGGCTGGTGCTGCCTGTGACGCTGCAAGTAAGTCTGTCGTAGGATCTGAC
This sequence comes from Miscanthus floridulus, assembly GCF_019320115.1. Taxonomy (NCBI): domain Eukaryota; kingdom Viridiplantae; phylum Streptophyta; class Magnoliopsida; order Poales; family Poaceae; genus Miscanthus; species Miscanthus floridulus. Next base: position 16,791,282 of record NC_089584.1, on the reverse strand, counting down.
GAGGCGATAGACGAGGGGAGCCTCTGAGTGGTCATGATAGCTGGAGCTGCTGTAGACGGACCGGCAGTATGCATGTGAGGCGGAGTAGGCATGCCGGTCAACTCGCTGAATGATGCTCCAAGACTCCTGGAGACTGACGACTCAGGCACGAACAGCGAGGAAGACTGCTCTGGTGTAAAGCCCGTCTGAAAGGGCGTGAAACTGTGCGAAGTTGGCAGCTGTCTCCTGTGCCTGTCGTGTCTGATCCTACTGCATCCGCTCAAGAATAGCAATGAGAGCGGGGTCTGTCTGTGGAGCAGGTGGAGCAGAACTGGAGCTACCGGCCTCTGCATCGTGTCTGCATGGAGGCATCTGAGGTATAGGCTGGTAGTCGTCGTCGGAGCTATCACTGTACTCGCTCACCTCCTGCTGTGCCTCTAGCTCCGCCTCCTCAGTAGCTGCAATCCCTCTGATGATCTCATCCTGCTGAGCTGCAGACTCTGGCACGTCGGGGCGACGGCTAGGCTGACTGGGTGCCTGAGGAGTGGCGTGTCTGATCCGCTGTGACAGGTTGTAAGCTGGGAACTCTGTGGTGGCACCTGTATACTCATCCATCATGCCAGGGGGCTTATCCATCACAACTCTGCGAATAAGGAAGGTGATCCAATGAGCATAGGGAAGCTGCCTGCGACCCTTGAATCCCTCAGCTATAGTATCCTCCATCTCAGAAAGAAGGAGGTCCCAGATGTCAAACACTGTCATCTGCATGATGGCATTGAGAAGCCAGAGCTGTAAGCGAGTCAGGCCCTCCCTGTATCCCAACCTGGGAAGCAGTGTCCTCCTGATGATGGCCTCTAGTATCCTCGCTGTAGGAGTCAAGTCACTGGGGTTCCTGCTCGACCCCTCACCAAATGGCTCCTTGAAGCAATGCCGCACTAAGTCTGTAGGGGGTACCAACCCTCCATGGGGACGCCTAGGAGGTCCCTGCTGTCCATAGCAAACCTCATGCATCTTTATAGGTTGCTCCTGTAGTCTCAGTATTTCCCTGGCTCTGCCACTAGTCACTCTGTGGTCTTTGCCATTGAAAGCAAAGTGAATGAATCTGTGATGAGGATCAACATAGAGCGAGGCATAAAACTGACGGACCCAAGAAGGTACATATATCCCTGTCCGTCCAATCAGATCTGACAGTCCTGGCAAATATGACAAGTATTGCCGAATGCCCTCTCCGGCTGCTGCCACAATGGACTCTATCTGACAGACCCTCTGTGATCTGAACACTGCCCCACTGTTAAGATATGCATTGTAGAAATCCTCATGCAGTGGCGTGTAGAACCCCTCAGCTGCTCTCTCATCCCTCCTCGGAGGAAACCAGATCTCAAACTCAACAAACCGCAGCTGCTGAACCTGCCTGGCTGTAGCAGCCCTCAAGTCGAGGTGTACCACTGGAGGCGGACCCTTTGGTCTGGGCGGGGGACGTGAACCCCTGCGCCGTGTAACTGGCCTCGGTGGAACTGTAGCACTGGTACGACTCGAGCGGCGTAGCTGAGGTGCCGGCTCGGTCTCCTGACTCTCCTGAGCCTCCTGGGCTGGCTGAGGCTCTGCTGGTGGGGGCTGCTGCTGTGCTGACGGACCCTCCTCAATGGCAACCCGTCGTCCTGCCAACGTGGCAGTCCCAGCTGGACTACCATGACGACGCTCAGCCTCCTCAATCGCAGCTCTGAGTGCGGGTGAAACTGGCTGATCTGCAATAACAACTCCGCTGCGGGTACCACCTCTCTCTGCACGCTCTGCGGCCTCTGCAACAGCTGCTGCTCTCGCTGTCTCGGCGTCGGGGTACTTGCGCTTCTTGGATGTTACTTGCTTGGTTGACTTGCCCTTGGATCCGGCTGGCTGACGAGGCGGGGGCCTCCGATCATCATCGCCTGGGCCACCACCAACATTCTTGGTGCGAGCCATCTGAGCTGACAAGATGGTGAACTGCCGCTGATGAAGATCAACTGTCAATACTGCTGCTTTCGAGGCTTGGCCTCGATCCTTACTCGCGAGCTTGGCTCCGAGTTTGCTGCCAACTGCCAGACGAAACACAACGGAACCGACTCGCTGCACGATGGAATAGATGGATATACAAATAAATACAATATATCTAATAGATGCGAAATCCTAATAGAGAAAGCAATGTAGATGCGAAATTGAATCGTATGGCTTTCTACCTGATGAACCGCGAACCGAGAAGAGGTAAGTTGTCACGCGGGGGATCTCAGAACCGGCTAGGGTTAGGTCAAACGCCCTGAATGCAATGGGGAATCAATGTATTTAGAATTGATCGAGATCACAATTTGAGATCAAGATTGAAATACAAAGATTGCCATACCAATCAAATGGGAGGATAGCCCTGGGCAACGATTGGGCAGCGAGGTGACCGGCGAGGTTGGTCGAGAGGAAACCGGCGAGAAGCTGAGCAGGCGAGGTGGCGCGGGCGGTGCTCCGAGATGAGCTGGCGCGGGGCTCGGTAGCGCGCGGCTGGGCTGCGGCGGCGCGTGGCTAGGGCACGGCGTGGTGGCGCGCGGCTGGGCAGGTGTGGCGCGGCGAGGCTGCGACGGTGGCTCGGGCTAGAGCACGGCTGCGTGGGCGCGAGGTACGGCGGCGACTTGGCGAGGCAGCGGCGGCGAGTGCGCGAGATAGGGCGCGAGGAGGTGGCGGCGCTGGTTAGGTCAGAGGAGAAAGACTTGAAGGCCTGTTAATATAATCCCCCAAACCATGACAGAAAGGAAACCGAAATAGAGACTTGAAGTCGCGCAAGATCCACTGACCGGACGCTCCGGTGGTAGCGACCGGACGCTACCACCCAGCGTCCGGTCGATTCCAGAGAGGTCCAAATCCTCTGGAATCGCGACCGGACGCGTCCGGTGGTCCATGACCGGACGCAGGCAGGGTCCGGTCAGTACAACTTGACCTTCCTCCATCGACCGGACGCTGAAACCTTTCTGACCGGACGCACAGACGCAGCGTCCGGTTACTCCTTCAACAGCAGTTCACCTCCTGTGAACTGACCGGACGCTGGACAGCAGCGTCCGGTGCAGCGTCCGGTGCACCTTTTCCAGCAATTCTTCAACATACCTTCGCGCTACCTGTTCCCAATCAAGTCCCAACTTGAATAAGATCCAAATAAACACCAATTGGGACTGATGTGAGTGACCTCTCTCAAACCCTCATATTTTTCAAAATATTTTGCCTTAGGCTATAATTCTTTTTAAGAAAATAGGCAACAAGAGGGCAAATGGGACAAAATGACAAAACAACATTCATGCATATGTAATACTTGTAAGTAAATCTAGTTGCGTGTCAAGTTTGATCCAAGGTTAAGCTTCTTCACACGCTTTTCGGCGGTTATCTTAACCATGTTAGACAAGCCCTATATGCATTGCCACAAATTAGACATGTTGTATTTTACAATGAATGCAAGGGACAACACAAGCTCAATTTTTTGTGAAGTTACTAAAATCAAGTACATTGAGCTCGTTCCGCAATCTACAAAATGTAGCTTCATCTAGCGGTTTAGTGAAGATATCCGCTAATTGATCTTCGGATCTTACACCTTCTAGTGATATATCATTTTTAGCTACATGATCTCTTAGAAAGTGATGGCGGATATCTATATGCTTGGTGCGAGAGTGTTGAACCGGATTATTTGCAAGTTTTACCGCACTTTCATTGTCGCACAAAAGAGGTACTTTCTCTAGAACTACTCCATAGTCTAGTAAAGTTTGTTTCATGTATAATATTTGTGCACAACAAGCACCCGCGGCAATGTATTCCGCTTCGGCGGTGGACAAAGCCACACTATTTTGTTTCTTGGAGGACCAAGACACAAGAGATCTACCAAGCAAATGGCACCCTCCGGATGTGCTCTTTCTATCAACTTTGCATCCGGCGTAGTCCGAATCGGAATAGCCAATTAATTCAAATAAAGCTCCTTTGGGATACCAAAGGCCAATGCTTGGTGTGTGCTTAAGATACCTAAGGATTCTTTTTACGGCAATTAAATGTGTTTCCTTAGGACTAGCTTGAAATCTAGCACACATACACACACTAAACATGATGTCGGGCCTAGATGCGGTTAAATATAACAAGCTACCAATCATAGAACGGTAGAGAGTTTGATCAACCGAGTTACCTCCCTCATCTAGGTCGAGATGTCCATTTGTAGGCATTGGGGTCTTGATTGGCTTACATTCATCCATCTTGAATCTTTTGAGAAGATCTTTTGTGTATTTCTCTTGAGAGATGAAGATGCCTTCTTTCATTTGCTTGACTTGAAAACCAAGAAAGAATGTAAGCTCACCAATCATTGACATCTCGAACTCCTTAGACATCAATTCACCAAATTCTTTGCATGAGTCTTCATTTGATGATCCAAAGATGATATCATCAACATATACTTGACAAATGAAGATATGCCCATCAAGCTTCTTGGTGAATAGTGTGGTGTCGACCTTCCCAATGGTGAAGCCCTTCTCAATAAGGAAATCCCGAAGGCGCTCATACCAAGCTCTTGGGGCTTGCTTAAGCCCATATAGTGCCTTGGACAACCTATAAACATGATTAGGATATCTGGGGTCTTCAAACCCGGGAGGTTGATCAACATAGACTAGTTCATTAATAAAGCCATTTAAGAATGCACTTTTCACATCCATTTGATATAGTTTCATTTCATGATGTGATGCATATGCAAGAAGGATACGGATGGCTTCTAATCTTGCAACCGGTGCAAAGGTTTCTCCAAAATCTAAACCTTCAACTTGAGAGAACCCCTTTGCCACTAGTCTTGCCTTGTTCCTCACAACAACACCTTGATCATCTTGCTTGTTGCGGAACACCCACTTTGTTCCAATGACTCTTGCATCTTTTGGTCGCTCTTCAAGATTCCAAACTTCATTGCGAGTGAAGTTGTTCAACTCTTCATGCATGGCATTGATCCAATCCGGATCTTTAAGAGCATCTTCTACCTTGGTAGGCTCATAGCAAGAGACAAAAGAGTGATGAGCAATAAATGAAGTAAGTTTTTGAGATCGAGTCATCACCCCCTTTGTTGGACTCCCTATGATGAGATCTTGTGGATGATCTTGTAGGAGAGGTGTATTTCTTCTATTGACCACTTGAGGAGGAGGTTGTGGAGCATCAACATCTTGTGCTTGTACCACCATTTGCTCATGGGAGATATGAGTATCTTCATTTTCTACTCTCCCAACTTTTTCACCATCTTGTGGTACATTTGATGAAGAAGGTTGGTTAATGACTTGTACATCATCTTCATCATCTTTTGGCTTGATGTCTCCCACCGGAATATTCTTCATAGCCTCCCTCAATGGTTCATCACCTACATCATCAAGATTCTCATGTGCTCCTTGGGAACCGTTAGATTCATCAAATTCCACATCATATGTTTCTTCAACCAAGCCGGTGGCATGATTAAATACTCTATATGCTTTGGACTTCAATGAGTAACCAACAAGAAAACCTATGTCACAACGCCTTTGAAACTTCCCTAGGTGTTGCCGCTTCTTGTAGATGTAGCACTTGCAACCAAACACCCTAAAGAAGGAGACGTCCGGCTTCTTCCCATTGAGCAACTCATATGGTGTCTTGATAAGGAACTTTTGAAGAAATAGGCGGTTGGATGCATAGCATGCGGTGTTGATTGCTTCCGCCCATAGAGCTTCGGGGGTGTTGTACTCATCAAGCATTGTCCTTGCAAGAGTGATCAAAGTCCGGTTTTTCCTCTCAACTACACCATTTTGTTGAGGAGTATAGGTTGCGGAGACTTCATGTTTGATTCCAACTTCATCACAATAAGCTTCTATGTTTGTGTTGTCAAACTCTTTGCCATTGTCACTTCTTATCTTCTTGAGCTTCACTTCAAATTCATTTTGAGCTCTCTTGGCAAACTTCTTGAAACAAGATGCAACTTCGGATTTGTCATGAAGGAAGAACACCCATGTATATCTTGAATAGTCATCCACAATCACAAGACAATAGAGATTTCCTCCCAAACTCTTGTATGTTGTTGGTCCAAATAAATCCATGTGTAGGAGTTCTAGCACTCTTGTGGTTGACATGAAGGCTTTGGTTGGATGAGTGTTTGCAACTTGCTTGCCGGCTTGACATGCACTACAAAGCTTGTCCTTCTCAAACTTGACATCCTTCAATCCTCTCACCAAATCATTCTTCATAAGCTTCTTGAGTGAGCTCATCCCAACATGAGCAAGTCTTCTATGCCATAGCCACCCAAGTGTTGTTTTGGTGAATAGGCAAGTCTTCAAGTTTGCATCTTCGGAGGTGAAGTCAACTAGATATAAGTTGTTGTATCTAAATCCATTGAATATCACTTGCTTGTCATCTACCTTGGATACAACAACCTCCTTCTCGGTGAACAAGCATTGGAAGCCAAGATCACACAATTGTCCAACGGATAGCAAGTTGAAACTCAATGAAGCAACATAGAGCACATTGGAGATGGAATGATCATTTGATATTGCCACTTTGCCCAATCCTTTGACCTTGCCCTTTGAATTATCTCCAAATGTTATTTTCTCTTGTCCATCTACCTCTTCATCTAGTGAGGTGAACATACGAGGATCACCGGTCATATGTTGAGTGCAACCACTATCAATAACCCAATGACTTCCACCGGTCTTGTAGTTCACCTACACACAAGAGATTCAAGCTTTAGGGATCCAAGCTTGTTGAGGGCCCTTCACCTTCTCAACAAGTGACTTAGCCACCCAAATTTTCTTAGGCCTACTCTTGTTGGGGGGACCTAAGAACATGACTTTCATCTTTCCACTCGAATCTTTTCTAAGCATGTAGTGAGCATTGAAAGCAAAGGGTCTAGCATGCTTGGGCAAGGGTTGTGGTGGTGGAGTTTGACACTCATGAGCAAAGTGGCCTTCTTGTCCACACTCAAAACATCTCTTTGGCTTTGGCTTTGGCTTTGATTGTTGGTGTTGAGCTTGAGCCTTCTTCTTCTCTACACTTGCCATATATCCAATGCCACTTCTATCCATCTTCATGACGGTATTCATGAGTAGCTCACTTTGGAGATGCTTGCCTCTAGCAAACTTGCTCAATCCCACCTTGAGATGCTCTTTCTCCATCTTGAGCTTCTTATTCTCTTCCTTGAGAATATCATTGTTCTTCTCCTCCTTGAGTTTCTTGATTTCTTCTTTTAGCTTCTCATTCTCAAGGATCACCTCTTTGTCATGATCAAGAGTTTCTAGCACAATGGTGTTGTGACTTTTCATCTCTTCAAGATCTTTCATGAGCTTCTCATTGTCACTCTTAAGCTTGACAAACTCATCATAGTCATTGCACTCAACCACTTGCTTGCCCTTGCTACTAGATCCATGCTCAATGCTTTCATCAATTAAATCATCACATGAGGTAGCTATATCAATCTTAACAACATGGTTAGTAGCATCATGTGGCTCATTTGGTAAGAATTCTTGTGCAATAATAAGAGTATCATAATTGATCTTTAGAGTTGTATATTCATCTTTTAGCTTATTGTGACTAGTGATAAGCTCATTGTGCACCCACTCAAGTTTATCATTTTTATCTTTAAGCTCTTTCTTAGAAGATTTGAGCTCCTTAAGTTTGGATGATATGGAGTCATTTGTTTCTTTGAGCTCATCATTAGTCTTTTCTAATGTATCACACTTAGCTAAGAGTGAATCATTTTTAGCATCAAGTTTTTCATTTGTAGCTCTACTCTTTCTAATGATCTTAGTATATTTTCTTAGTATTTTGACAAGATCATCATATGTAGGTGAGTCATCATCATCGCTATCACTATCATCATCACTGGCATGTTCATCATCACTACTATCATCACTCTTAGTTACCTTGCGTTCACCTTTGGCCATAAGGCATAGGTGTGTAGAGGATGATGGCGATGGTGGCGGTGAAGATGCAAGATCAATAGCAATGGCGGCCACCTTTTCATCGTCACTCTCATCATCGGATGATCCACTTGATGAATCAATGTCCGTGAGCCAATCACCGACAATGTAGGCCTTGCCACTCTTCTTCTTCTTGTAGAAGTCCCTCTTTTTGCCATCTCTCTTCTTGTATGGCTTCTTCTTCTTTTCATCTTCATCACTTGACTCATCTTTCTTGCCCTTGTTCTTGAACTTGTCTTTCTTGGGCTTTGTGCATTGATGAGCTAGATGGCCAAGTTCGCCACAATTGTAGCAATCCATCTCGGAGATTGGCTTTCTTCTTGAGCTTGTGAAGAACTTCTTCTTGCCATCAAACTTGATGCCACTCTTATTTAGCCTTTTTAGCATCTTGGTGGTCTTCTTCACCATGAGGGCAAGGCTTTCTTCATCATCTTCATCACTTGAGCTCTCATACTCAAGTCTTGCTTTGCCCTTGTCTTGACTAGCTTTGAATGCTAAGTCCTTCTCTTTCTTCTTTGTAGAGGATGAGCCATCTTGTGGTGTGATGTGCATGTACATCTCATGAGCATTGATCTTTCCCAAGATTTGTGTCGGTGTAGCGGCGGAAAGATCACCTTGATGTAGCACGGTCACAATGTGCCCATATTTGTCAATGGGGAGGACACTCAAGATTCTTCTCACAACGTCGGATGGTGACATTTGAGTAAGTCCAAGCCCATTGACTTCCTCTACAAGAACATTTAATCGAGAATACATCTCATTAGCACTTTCTTTGGGAAACATCTCAAAAGAATTTAGCTTTTTAATCACAAGATGATAGCGTTCCTCACGCTCACTCTTGGTTCCCTCATGGAGCGCACAAACGTCCGACCATAGTGCATGGGCGTCTTTGTGGTTCCTTACACGATTGAACACCTCTTTGCAAAGGCCTCTAAAAATGGTGTTGCGAGCCTTTGCATTCCATTTTTCATAATTTACTTCATCGCCTTGAAGTTGTGCGGCATTCCTAGGTGCGGGGAACCCTTGGGAGGCGGCTCTAAGAATTCCAATATCTAGAGCTTCTAAGTATGCCTCCATGCGGATTTTCCAATATGGAAAATCATCTCCCTCAAAGATAGGAGGAGGTCCATCCCCGTGAGACATCTTGCTCTAAGCGATTAAGCTTAAAAACGTGAGCACGAGGCTCTGATACCAATTGAAAGGATCAAGATGCCCAAGAGGGGGGGTGAATTGGGCTAATTCGAAATTCTCTTGCAATAAACAAATCCTACGGATAGCCCAATTAACCCCTTGTGCCTAGAAAAGTATTTCTATCAAACTAATGCACAACGAACTCACCACCTATGTTCCAACCTTACTCAAGCAAGCAATTCTATGGATGTAAAACAAGTATTGAATTGCTTAAAGTAAATACTCAAAGTAAGTGCTCAAAGTAAATAGGGAGAGAAAGGAACGCGGCGATGTTTTGCCGAGGTATCGAAGAGTCGCCACTCTCCACTAGTCCTCGTTGGAGCACCCGCGCAAGGGTGTAGCTCCCCCTTGATCCGCGCAAGGATCAAGTGCTCTTTACGGGTTGATTCTTCGACACTCCGTCGCGGCGAATCACCCAAAGCCGCTCACAACTTTGAGTCGGGTCACCCACAAGCTCCGCCGGGTGAACACCAAACTCCCAATCACCACCAAGCCGTCTAGGTGATGGCGATCACCAAGAGTAACAAGCACGAACTCTCACTTGACCACGCGAAGCCTAATGAGACGATGGATGCACACTTTGCTACTCTTGATTTGCTAGTGAGGCTACTCTCTTGGATTCTCAAATCACAAACACCTCACTAGGACCTTGCTCTTCTTGGCACTCACAAACGTGTTTCTCAGCTGTTGGAATGAGCAAAAGTCACTCCACTCACGAGTGGAGCTTCTATTTATAAGGCAGCCTGAAAAACTATCCGTTATGAGCTTCTGCGGGGTGACCGGACGCTCCGGTCGTGATGACCGGACGCTCCGGTCAGTTCTACCCGCGAACCAGTATTTAAAGAGTCGACCGGACGCTGGCAGGGTCCGGTCAGCACTGACCGGACGCGTCCGGTCGCATAAAACCCTTACTGGAACCTTACTGGACTCGACCGGACGCTGAACCCTCAGGGTCCGGTCGCACTGACCGGACGCGTCCGGTCACACTTTTCCAAGTCTGGACCCTTACTGGAGTCGACCGGACGCTAGCTCTCAGCGTCCGGTCACACGACTCTCCAGCGTCCGGTCACAACAGACTTAACCACCTCAGTCAAACGAACTGACCGGACCCTGCGGCCAGCGTCCGGTCGCACCGGAGCCAGCGTCCGGTCAGTGTTTGACCCTCCATTCACTTTCAACTTTCGAACATATGTGAATGAAGTTTGCTCCAAAGGATCTTAGGCATTCATAGGAGCTACCTAGAGCTAGTTTTAACAAGTGTGCACCACACCTAACTCACTAGACTCAACTAGGTCAAGCTACCCGTTCATACCCCCCTTCATAGTACGGCCAAAGGAAAAACAAAGTCCTAAACTACTCTAAGTGTCTCTCCAACTCCAATCGACACTTAGAACTAGTTATCCTTAACCTTGTCGTCCATCCTCTGAAAACCGAAACGATTTCCATCGTAGGGGCATGACAACCTCGATTGCCCAATCGATCTCCATTACCATGACCTAACTTAATTGCCTCTGCAAAACACACGTTAGTCATAGTAATCTTGTATTGACATTAATCACCGAAATCCAACTAGGGGCCTAGATGCTTTCACCAAGCATCCTAACCAACTAGATTACAACTGAGATATAACATGTTTCTCGAAATAATTTTTCTTGTACTATTGCTTATAAAAATGTAGAAAAAAAGATTCAGCACTGGGTTTGAACCTAGACCTTTGAGCTAAGTCGCGCGCGTTCTAACTAGCTGAACCGCAATGGCGCTGTTGCATGTTTCTCGAAACAATTATACTTGTTTCATTTAAAACGTCAAGATCTATAGGGTAACAGCTCGGCGCCAAGATCTACGGCGCCGAGCTCGACGCCAAGATCTATGGCGCCGAGGCCTTGTCCACATTGACGTTAGGTCACCGCCACGTCCGACGCCTCGCCAAGACCTCGGCGCCATTGGCCTGTTTTCTCGATGCCAAAAGTCATGGCGCCGAGATCAGGGTTCATAAACGAAAATCAAACCTCCATATATTTATTTGTGAATATTTTTCAAAAGAAGGACTGAAAAATAAAAAATTCGCCCACTGTCGCCGTGCCGCGGCCACGGCGACCAAGCTCATGTACTGCGCCTCCGTCCCAGCAATCGTCGTCACCGGCAGCCTCTCGGCTGCCTCGCTGTCGCTGCCGTGGTAAGTTGTTGAGCTCGTATCGTAGCTGCCTCCCTCGCTCATGTCATGTGTAGCCTTGACTGTTCACTGAGCCGAGTGGGTTGCCTTGTCTGTGCCCGTGTCGTCGTCAAGGTGTCAATAAGCAACATGCGTGTCAGCATGTGTGACGTTTCCTGTCGCGTCTATCTATCATCATGCGTCTGAAGTCTTTTCTTTTTCCCCTTGTCTCTCCGGCAAAAAGAAACTGTTTCTTCACCTATCACGTCGTTCTATGCTAAATGTACTCGGCTTGTTTATTTGTGTGGATGACAGTTGTGTTTTGCTCTAGTCAATGATGCTCACTTATTAGTCCCCATCCATGTTCTTGACTTCGTCTCCAAGGTCACGGAGGGAGATCATGCCGTTGACGGGTGACTAGTCAACTGAAAACTTCAATTACCTCTCAGAGTTTTTCCCCATTGAAGTATACGTCGGAATATGCCTAATAAAAAGCTAGTTGTAGATGCAAATGCAAGCGCATAAACGAAAACGTCGGAAGCAAAAGAAAAAAAAAATCACAAACCAGAGCAGATGCAGGGCAAAAAACAGAGTAAGACGCCAAAGAGAGGCGTGTTGGGCCATTCGTTTGGGCTGGGCCGGTGTGCCTCCAAGCCTCTTTGGCCCACGTGCGACGGCACAAATAATGGAAGGGAAGAATCGTTTGATTTGCCTCTCTTTATCTACAAAACCAGTTTTTTTTTTTTTTTGCACCGTTAATTTTGAAAACCGTTCACTTTTGTATTTTAGCAGTTTTGATGGTGGTTTTGTTGATGTGTCGTCACATTAGAGGGGTAAATCAGACTAAGTTAAAAGTTCAAGGAGCTAAATGGAACTAAAAATATTTTTACAAATTTTTTAAAACATTAATAAAAATAAAAAAATCATTAGAATATATTTTACATGGAAAGATAATGCAATTAAAAATTCTAAAACTTGGTTTCATCTTGAAAATTCATAGAAATTTTATTTTAGCTTGAAAAATTATGAAACTAGTTTAAGATTTCTCTAGAATCATGTTGTATATTATGGTGCCTAGTTTGAAATTGTTTGAATGTTGATGGACTCAATTTAGTGCTTATTTTCAAGTAGAAGCTCTCGCATCTATTATAATTAGTTGATATTAATCATCCGAACCACACAGAAGCGTAGTGAAGCATCGTCATGATCGTAGTGGGCACTGGTTCGCTGACCTAGATAAATTTTTGAAGTATCTATGTTAGTGTCCGTAGCTGCATGCACCCCGACGCACATATGCATGCATGCATGCACCTTTCTTTAATATATTCAATTAAGTTTTACAAACTATTAAATTTAATTAAGTTTTAGTGCAATGAATTATGGAGCATAATGTGGTATGAAAATCTAGATGGTACCACACGAGCCATGATATTTGTACAGATATAGTCAAGTGACATGAACAAGATATTTCAAGCTAGGCACAATAACATAGAGCATGATTTCTGAAAACATATTTTTTTTAATAAAATTTCTAAGATTAAACCAGGTTTTAGGATTTTTAATTGTATTATTTTTCATGTAAAATATATTTGGATAAGTTTTTATATTTTCATATGAACGTTTTGCTTTCATAAATATTCAACATATTTCACGTCAAGCCGTCAAGGTAGAATATTCTTGTCTTGAATCCTAGAAGCTTGAAATCTTTTTTTTTTCATGAACCTAGAACAGTTTTCTCATGAAGCTAAAACATTTTTCTTGTTATGCACACTTTTTTAGAAAGCTGGAACGATTTTCTTCCGACCGACCTCAGAGCAATTCTCTCATGCGAGTCATGAACTTAGAAAATCATTCCGGTCAGCAAATACAAAATGTTCCACATTGACGAGAGAACTGTTGTTCTACAAAGGTCGTCCAAATAATCTCAAGTGGGTCGTCTCTTGTTTTAAATCTTGTATATATAATGTACGTAAGGAACATATAATAATGTTATAATCCAAAATTTTAATCTGAATGATTGGTTTGGTTTGTAAGCTATGGCTGTGTTTAGTTGGGCGAAATTTGGAAATTTGGCTACTGTAGCACTTTCGTTTTTATTTGGTAATTAGTATTCAATCATGGACTAATTAGGCTCAAAACGTTCGTCTCGCGATTTCCAACCAAACTGTGCAATTAGTTTTTTTTCGTCTACATTTAATGCTCCATACACGTATCACAAGATTCGATGTGATGGCTACCGTAGCACTTTTTAAAAAAACTTTTTAGAACTAAACAAGGCCTATAGTTTGCTGACAAATTCCACGGCTCTGAAACTGTGATGTACGTCAGTAGTACCAACAGTCACGTGAGGCAGCACCTGCCTGGCCTGATTCTAATAATTGGACCATTTAGTCCACCGATTGTACTGCATCTGCATGGAAGCAGTGCTTGCATCGATCTTGTGGCATGCAGTCGCTTAATTAAGCGACATATGTAGCAACCATCCAGGAGCAAGGCGGGAGATGGCCGATTCGTATATACCGTAGGCGTAGGGAATTCTTAGCAGGGCTCGCGGAATAAGGAGGTGACGACGGGCGGTGGAGTGGAGGCACGGCCTCTCCGCCTTGACTGGAGCGTGCGATATCAAGGTACTGGGTACAGGGCCACCGGTGCCAAGCGATGGACTGGTCAGTGGCGGCGCAGAAACGGAAGATCGACGATGCGGCCAAGACGACTCAACAGCCTGCCGAGCTGTCAGTCGGTTGTGGCCGCTTCCTCTCGACGTACAACGGCGAGCAGAGCAGCCGGAACAAGCCAAGGCCCAAGGGTGGCAAATTGATGGGAAATACAAGCCTTGTGTAAAAAAACAAATGGTTTCCTTGCAGTGCGGGGTTAAGCGCGTGGCCTGCTGCAGTTGCCATGGCCGGCCCGGCTCCCCACCTACCGATGCAAGCCTTCTTCGTCTCCAGCGCCGTGGTGCCATGCCTGCGTGAACTGGGCTACGGCCCACGGCCCACGGGAAAGTGAGCGCGCATGCTCTGCACTCCTGGTCCTGGCTAGGGCCAGACAAAATACTCACGGCTCGTCAACTCGCTCGACTCGTGGCCGGCTCGTCTCATTTTAACTTTTTCTCGAGCTGAGCTGGAACTCTACCTCGCTGTTTTAACGAGTCAGCTCGCGAGCTGTTTACGAACTGAAACGAGCTGAGGCCTGTCAGCCCACAACCATGAATCCAAAAGATCATGATGCTGACCTAGAAATGTCAACATATTCTATTGATATGTAATCCTTATTTTTAGCTGTTTTATATGTATTTTGATTTTATAACTGTCGTGGTACTTAAATGTTGATTTATGGATTATTTTTCAGGAAGAAGATAATAATGCTAATATTGAATTTGTGTACTTTTCTAAGTTTGTGGTGCCAAGCAACTAGTAAATATGTTGAAACTACATGGATCATAGTTGATACTTTTGATAAACCTGATGTGTGTTAATCATGTATGGTTGCATAATAGTGAACGTGACATTCTGGAATTAATGTAGCATAAACATTATAAACATGTGTGTCCTATTTTTTTAGTAGCTCGCGAGCTAAACGAGTCAGCTCGAGCTTGTTAATGAGCCGAGCTGAGCTGCGCCTCTAGCTCATAATATTAACGAGCTAAGTCGAGCTGGCTCGTTAACGAGCCAGCTCGAGCTGAACTGAGCTGAGCCGAGCTGGCTCGATATCCAGCCTAGTCCTGGCCTGTGGACAAGGTCCGACATAGCGAGACCCCTGCTGCCTCTTATAAAGCTAAACTCCACATCTCAATAAGCAAGACATCCGCATCATTTCTCACTGTCTATCCACATCATCCCCCACTAATAACCATGTCATCCACTAATTTTCAATATCTTAATGCAAGTTGTTCACACCATCACCGCTAAGCGCAACTAAATTTTAATATATAAGAAATGTAGAGGGCATTCATGTACTGCTATTTGTTTTGTCATTCCATTGTCTTATAATTCACCCCTATCTAAACCTCACTACAAGTTTATCTTGACGTGCAAGACATCCACATCATTTTTCACTACCTATTCACATCATCTCACACTAATAACTATGTCATCCACTAATTTTCAATCTTTTAATGCAAGCTGTTCACACCATCTCCACTAAGCGCTACTTAATTTTAATATATATAAGAAATGTAGAGGGCATTTATATATTGCTATTTGTTTTGCCATTTCATCGTCTTAAAATTCGCTCACTACAAGTTTATCCCAATACACAAGACATCCACATCATTTCTCACTGCCTATCCACATCACCTTCCACTAATAGCTATGTCATCCACTAATTTTCAATCTCTTAATACAAGTTGTTGACACCATCTTCACTAAGCGCAATTTAATTTTAATACATAAGAAATATAGAGAGCATTCATATATTGCTATTTGTTTTGCCATTTTGTCGTCTTATAATTCGATCTAATTCTATTAGTTTTTTTATTGGATTCTTTCATTGTTCACACCATTTCCACTAAGCACAATTTAGTTTCAATATATAAAAGTTACAGAGGGCATTCGTATATGGTTATTTGTTTTGTCATACCACAAGAACATATAGTTTTAATTTATACATACAATAATTTTATTTCTAAGAAAGTTTCGTAGCAACACGTGGTGTATCTTCTGGTACCATAGACGAAGCAGCACCGCACCGCCTGCTCGTCTCCACGAGTCCATCGTATAGATGTCCATGTAGCCTGTGGCACGATGGCTCGGCACGAAACCCGTAATTTTGGCCCGACACGAGCACGGCCCCGCCAGGTGACGTGCAGGCCCAGGCTGGCACGGCCCGGGGTAGCAGGC
The DNA here is from genome assembly GCF_019320115.1 of Miscanthus floridulus. NCBI lineage: Eukaryota > Viridiplantae > Streptophyta > Magnoliopsida > Poales > Poaceae > Miscanthus > Miscanthus floridulus. The sequence continues at coordinate 16,775,161 of NC_089584.1, read as the reverse complement.
CGTGCCTGGGCCTTACCCTAGGCACGACATGCCAGCCCCGCCTGGCCCGGCCTACAATGGCAGGCCCGGTAGCGGCCTAACTCCCCCCACGGCCTGCTAAGAGTAAGAGGCCACTCTAATCCCTAATCCCGCACTGCACTCATTTCCCCCTCCCACGCCCCCACCCTCGCAGCCCCGCCGCACTCCCTCTCGCTCTATCTCACGACTCGCGGAGTTCTGGTCGCGCTCGCCTCCTGGCCCTCCCGCTCGGTCGCGCTCACCTCCTCGCCTCTTTCTCCCGCTCGCAGCCTTACACTACCGCACCACCGGCCGCCTTCTCCACGCCCTCCCTCGTGCAGCCGCATCGCCCCGCGGCGGCGGCGGCTTCCAGCGTCGGATCTAGCGGCGGCGGCGGCTTCCAGCGTCGGATCCAGCGGCGGCGGCTTCGAGCGCGATAACAGCGAGCGTGGTGGCCGACCTCGAGCAACTCCATTCCTCGGTAGCCAGCACACCGGCGATTGTCGCCACCTCTCCTGTTTCCCCTTTTCCTCTCTCTGTCGGTGGTCAGTGGGCCTCGGGCTGGCCCGACCCAGCCCGTTGGCCGTGGCGTGCTTTTCGGGCCAGCCCGGCACGAAAAGCAGCCCGACAGGCCGTGCCTGCGCCGTCAGCTAGGCACGAAGCCCAGTTCGGCATGGCCCGAGAGACACGGCGTGCCGTGCCGACCCGTTGGCCATCTATAGTCCACGGTGCAGAGAAAAGACAACAAGCGCGTGTTCGTTCTTGTTACTGGTGACGACAGCGGCTCGCACGCCGTCCCTGTGACGGTGGCGTGCGTGAGGACGTGCAGGCGCTATAGCAACGGGGCTGTACTATACTAGTACTAACAAATGAAAAGATGTGGGCGCGGCGAGGTGCAAGGCGTCCGCGAACCGCCAGCGGCGGCGAATCTAGACTAAACTGCTGCCGGAGTCGCATAGATTCATGAACTCAATCTGATGGGGTCGTAGCTGGTCGGAATACGCGGGGTTCCACTGATTCGTACAAAGTTATCGGGGTCGCATGACCCCGACACATGCACTGTGGCTTCGCCGCTGACCGCCAGGCAAGCTGGAGAGAGTGTGCATGCACACGGAGGTACCAAATCCGCCATGTCCGATGCGGTGGCCTGTGGCTGGTGGCAGTGGACGAGGGAGACGTTCTGGGCATGTCGCGCAAGATGGTCTGTGAATGATGGACAAAGGTATGCATGTATAATTGTCGTTGAATGTACTAATGTAGTGACATTGATGAGCTGAGAGACCAGAAAAATGCACTTGTTTCATTTGTTCTAGGGGCAAAAATGTCTTCTCCACTCTAACTTGACAGCAAATGTGGCTAACCTATATGGCAACAATGCCACGTAAGGAAAGGAAGATTAAGACTGATGGTAACAATCAAGGGAAGCTATACATACTTTTGAATGGCATATGGGAGATCCGGAGTGTACAAATTTCGATAGTGCTATCATTAAGACGTCCGGAAGGTCGGACGTTTCGTTCCACTCGCGTGGCTCGTCTAAAAAAAACACCCCCATTCCGCGCTCATGCATCGCGGCTTCACGGCTCCCTGTGGCCGTCCAACCGTCCCAATCTGGTAACAATCAAGGGAAGCCATACATACTTTTGAATGGCATATAGGAGATCCGGAGAGAGTGTACAAATTTCGATAGTGCTATCATTAAGACGTCCATCATTCCACTCGCATGGCTCGCCTAAAAAAAATCAAATCCTCACGGAAGCTCGTCTCCCCCATTCCACGCTCATGCATCGCGGCTTCATGGCTCCCTGCGGCCGTCCAACCGTCCCAATTTGTCGTGCTTCAGCCTCCATTCCACGCCGCCGCCCGCCATCCCCCGCAGCGCCCCCATCCCCGCGGCACATCTATCTCCCGCGGAGAGGAGGAATCCTCCACGTGAGGTACGCTATCAGCCGCCCTCTGCTCCATGCACATGCTCGGCGAGTGCAGCGACGCCTCTGTCCCCCGCCGCGCCGCCATCCTCCATCCTTCGCCGCGCCCAGGTCAGGCAGCCAGGAGAGGCGACATCATTGGCCAGGCCCAAGCCAGGCGCAAGCGCAATTGCCCGCTATCAGGCCGCGCCAAAAATCCTTGGCTGTTGGCTGGCCAGAACCGACCGCCCCCCGCTCTATGCTGCGTCGTATGAAAGAAGGATGGAAAACGCATGTGCAAGCATCTATTTCAAATGTTTTCAGAGGTATGTTAAAGTGTTTCATACGGTTGTTGCAAAAGTATATCGGGATGTTACACAGGTTGCAATGGTTATACACGTATGTTGCAAGCTCATGTTCTCAATGTTTCATATGTTTTTTCTTACATATGTTGCAAGTGTGTTTATCCGGATGTTGCATATATTTTCACACATATGATGCAAGTAGTTTATCTAAATGTTGCGTATGTTTACAATGGTTTCAAGTGTTTTCAGGTGTTTTTATAAGTGTTTCGGATGCATGTTTTAAATATTTCATTTACTTTCAGTCGTATGTTTCATCTAGATGTTTTAAAACTAGATTGAGTGTTACATCCTTTCTGTTGTCTCGCCTTAGTGTCACGTGCGGAAAGACGAAGGCAGTCCCCACTAGCGTGGGCGGGTGCAGCAGGCGCGGGACGGGGACAACGGCGTGGGCGCCGGAGGAGGGGCTAGGTTTGAACGTCCGGGCACTGGCCAACGATTGCTTTCGTCGACACGATCTAAATTAATAATCGAGAAATAATCTAGACGTTTGGGTACGATCGTTTACTGACCAAGGTTCAGAACTTGCACCTGTGTCTGTGCCTATGTGGGCAAACAGAGACAGCTGGACTGATCCCCTGTAGCACATACAGTAGTTAGTATTTATTATTATCTATTCTATCAGCAGCTTACCGGCCTCAAGCGTCCAGGATCTTTTGAGATGGTCCTTATCCGCGCAGCTTCGCACCGCCAAGGGGCGCGAGATATTTGCGCAAGCCATGCGGACGTGGACGGCGACGAGGACTCCGGCAGCCTGCTGCCCGTCGTAGCCGTGGGCGCGAGTGGGTCGTGGAGACAGACGCCTGCCTGCGTGGCTCTCGAGCAACTGCAGTGTGGACAGCCGCGGGGGCATGTCGCACACCTGCCCCGTCCACCTCAGCGCCTCAGCCAGCCAAACCGCCTCCGCGCCGCGTTTTCCCAATCTGGAAATTTACCACGAGACCGGGCGTGCGCGTGCCACAAACATACGAGTAGTACATCCCACTTGGTGTCCCGTCCGCCCGCCGCCACCCCGACCTCCCCGTCCCCCACTCCCTCGCGCAGCGCAGACCGCAGGCGCAGCAGCCTCCAGCAACCGCTCGCTCCCCTGCTCCTAGCTTCGTTCCCCTGCTGCTCCTAGCGCGCGTGAAGAGAAGAGAGGCCGGCAGCCCGGCTACACTGGCGGGCGGGAAAGCGATGGCGCGTCGCCGCGGCCGCGTGGAGCTGCGGCGGATCGAGGACCGGGTGAGCCGCCAGGTGCGCTTCTCCAAGCGCCGCGCGGGGCTCTTCAAGAAGGCCTTCGAGCTCTCCCTCCTCTGCGACGCCGAGGTCGCCCTCCTCGTCTTCTCCCCCGCCGGCAAGCTCTACGAGTACGCCTCCGCCAGGTGATTAATTTCAATTCCCCCTCCCTTTCCCTCCCTGCCTCTGTTACTTGCACATCCGATTAGTAAAGCTACTTGCACAAGGGCGGCCGGGACTATGGATCGAATAGAGGCCTGGAGCAGTTCGTCGGCCTCGATCCCGTTGTCCCGCGGCGAACCGCCGCCTCGCCATCCAGACTGTCCCCCGAGTTGCACCACCTTGCATCATGTGAGCATGACCCCTGTCGCTGTGCGTTCGTCCACCTGTTCCGGATCTTGCCTTAGGCCTGCTACAGCTCCGGCCGGCTCTGCTCTGCCTTAGGCCAACAGAAGCGCGCCCCTGTCTCCTCTCGCCATGCGCACGTGCTTTGCGTGCGGTGCGGATGGAACTGGGCTCGCTTCGCTTGAGACTTCCAGAGAGCGCGCGCGCGCCCGTGAGCCGTTGACATCCGACTTACTTACTGATTGCTGATGTTCGGAGAGAGGAATTTCAGTTCCGCCGCCGTCACTAAACAAATTCCATAAATGGAAAGTACGGAAAGTTGGCTGGGGATCAAGATTTGTCTTGCCTTTGTTTCGCAAAAAAAAAAAAAAAAAAAAACAAAGATTTGTCTCGCCTTTACCCTGAGTGCCCTTTATGCTAAGCCCTGCTCGCTTGAACTTATGACTTATATGTACAGTGTTTTCTCTCGCAACAAATCAGCGAGCGGTAATTTTTAGACCGGCTTTTCAGCGAAACGAACAGGGCTGGTATAACCGAATAAGCTTTTGGTAGTTATTTTCTTTATTTAAGGCATCATAGTACTACTGTTCAAAGCAAATTGTGTCATATATACTACTTCCAATATTTTAAGTAAAGTATATCTTTTCTATTGAAAGCATTTTATTTAAGATATTAGTACTAGCACTGTGTTCGTGCGTTGCAACAGAAACCTAATACGTATTGGAATCAGACTCCGTATCATCGGTAGCTGCGAGTTGTTCTAACTTGTATGAGCACGGATCATGAGTCCGAATCATATACGAGATACAGATGGCGTAACCCAATATGTATTAGAATCGAATTCTATATCTACGGGCTTTGGAATCTATTTGATTTAGTTGAATGAGTCTGGACCAGTCTTATCCAACAAATATGGCTAACTCGTTAGAGCAGGGCCCCTACTTATGTCCTTAACATAAAATTCGAGGGCCAGAGCCGCTCCAACAGAGCCCTTACTAGGTTCTACAAATGTGAGGCCCTCAAATTTTCCCTCGTCCTTCATTCCTAGGGATCCAGCTTCAGGCCCTCCCTTTCTGTGTGCTAGCGGAATAGCGCCTGCCTGTCCGCCTCCTTTGTCGTGCCCAACAAGGCCTCCAACAACGCGGCTCCACCGATAAGGCCTCCCTTTGCAGTGCGGGTAGGCGTGTCTCCCTTCCCCTAGTGGCACGAATCTCCAACGGTTGGCTCCCTCCATGGCAACCTCTCTCACCGGCAACACCCTTCCTCGGGCGTGACTCCCTGCGTGGCTCCCTCGGCAAGGCCTGCCCCTTGACTCTTCTCTCGGCGAGCCCCTTTCCATCTCGAATCCTCTCCCCTAGTGAGCCTCCTCCTGGCCCTGACTTCTCTACCTTGCAAGCCCCTTTCGGGCGTTCCACCTGACCCGACTCATGTCAACGGTGGGCCATTCCACCCGCCTTCCCCTCGCCGTGGCGTGCTCCTCCTGTTTCAGGCTCTCTCGGGTCCTCTATAGTTCAATCGATTAGAACTATGGTGGATGATGAGTGGGTCCCATATAGCAATGTCTACTGAAATGGATTTAAAGATCCCGACTTGAGAGCATCTGTTGAAGTAGATGTAAAAAACATGTCTCTACATTTATGCTTCTTAATGACAAAAGACAATAAACATTTGAAAAAGTGTTTAGACGTCGTTTCCAATCTTTAGATTTTTTTTTGGAAAAAATGGTTTAGATAATTCATTGTCTTCAATACTTAGCAACATTATTTAATAGTAGCAAAGAAGTTTCTCCTTATTGAATAATAGGTTGTTTTTCGATTTGGTAACACCATCGTATCTTCTTTTAAGATCATTCACATCATCCTGAATAGACAATAGGATTGGTATGCTATGGTAGTATTATAGGGCTATTTGACTTGGAATACAATCTTCATTAGCAATAATGGAATGTTGAAGGAAGATATGCTAATTGACAATAGTAGAATGCCCTATGAAACAAGAATAATATTAGTATGCCCACACTAGCCATGCATGTGAAGTTGTAACAACATATATAATGATAAACTGATTTTCCATTCCTTCTATGTGCATTGCTATTATGCTTGGAACCTATTTTTTCCTTAAATTGTGCTTGATAAATATGCGAGTGAGAATGCTAACTTGAGTATGGTTGTTCTCACCTCATATATTGAAGCAAGCAAAGTCAAACCAACACTATAAGCGATTTCACATGACCTCGGCTAGCAAGCAGAGTCAAATCAACACATCAAGTGATTTCACATGATCTCACCTAATCACTATTTTTGACACTCTTCTTCCACCTTTTCCACTCTTTTCGCTCAAAACTGGTTTGTGTCTAGTCAACCTTAGTTTTCTATAGTTTGAATATAGTTGTCTTTGTTGATGCACTCAGATATGTTGACCACTTGCAAATTATACTCAAGAAAGCTACCTCTTCTATATATATACAATGTATGGACATGATGTATAAAAGCTCACTAGAGTCATTACTCTTATATTTCTTAACATTTTTTCCTTGAGCATATCTAGAAGGGCTCTTTTGTTGTCCTAAAAACCCATCACTGGGTCACTCTCAAGTTATGAACATGTACTCAACTTATTCCATATGTTTTGTGTCCTTTCATAGCTATCATTCTCAACTGTCTAGGATTAAGGGGCAACACCTAAGAAGAATTTTATATTTAGCTTTCAAGGAAAGTAAAGGAAAGGAGAGAAGACAAGAAAAGTTGGTTATCAACTTCACTTACATGCATAGCAATGGAAGAAAACCAAGTGGGTAGAGCCATGTGCATCAACTGGACTCTAGCACCCCAATATAAAACATGTCATGTAAACAAAAGGCTTGCGCATCCCATGTTCTCGTATATTTCACAACATTTGAAGATGGAACTTTTTGTTGGGAGTTGAAAGTTTGTGGAAGAAAATTTACCAAGCTAAATCAAACTACTCGAACCATGGGGCAATTAACTCCCAATCCCAATATGTATAAAGAGTGCAAAAGCCTAACCAAACATTTAGTTAACAACTTCCTCCTCACAACCCACCCTACCCAACCTAAAACCTCTTGGATTTTCCACATGTGGCATATAGGTCTGGTCACTTTGAGCCTTTGACTCCTCTAGTACCTAATCATAACTTCAGAACCTAGGCGGCTTAGATGGTTGTCTTGGTATGTAGTGGTCCAAACTATAGAGTCAGATACAAGGAACATCACCTTACATTAATAAATATGATAGGGTATGTATGGTAGAGAAAAGTCTATTTTTCGGACGGCTAACTTTGATATCTAGATGACACCATATCGAGGACTCTCAAAGCTATAGATCATTTTGCATTGCAATCATTTCTTCTTCAAATGAATAGATTTGAAGCCCATCAATACCATGCTCTACTCATCTTTATCGCCCATTGGAGGTCCATGTTTTTTTCCTTTAGAATCCTTGTCCCATAGAATATATATTTTTATTGCCTTTTTGGTTTGATCCTAGAGCTTCATATAAATATGCAAAAAATCAATGATCTACATCTAAATACACACCCTTTATCTTTGAAATTATGGTAATAAAATCACATAAGGGATTTCTCCATGTTGTGATTCAAGGGAGTAAAAGGCAAAAGAATATAAATAAGAAGTTCATAAACAGAAATTGTCTTAGTTCTTTACATTTACTTGTGTAATTGCTTGATACAAGGATTGCCGTGATTATGGACTTGCATATATGTCTAGTAGCTCCTATTCGATTCATCGAACTTTGAATAGTATCTATATTCCCTCTAGACTCTGGTCACATCATGTCATTTTAGGACAAACTTTGGTCAAACCTTAAAAAGTACAAACATCAAATAACTTTTGAATCTATTAGTTTGGATACATGATAAAGTGTCATAGTTGTATTCTAAGATAGTTATTAAATCTTGAAAATATATTCTAGAAGATATTGGCGGTCCAATGTATGCATCAAAAACCATGCAAAGTTAGATGTGACAAGTAGGTTGTATCATGGCTCAGTTCTGATGTTTTTATATGATCAAGAATATAGCATTGAGAACTCTTAAAACATCTAGAGAAACAGTGGTGCAAAACCTTTATGAGAACTAAATAGAGTAGAATAGTAGTATGGAATGTGATGGACAGGGTATGAACTCAACTTTCTTGGCCTATCAAGTCAAATTCAAAACCATAAGGAAATGAGACATCATAATAATAAATTGTTTTCGACTGTAAGATTCAGGATGTAATTCATAATAATATACTCACCTCCAATAAAACTGGGTGCAGTTTTGTTCCACATGAGGTGAATATACATAAACTGATTTTTCAAGAGTACATTATGCTATGAGCTAATATCATACTCGACTTTTTCTCCTTTTCAGCATAGAGGATACATATAACCGCTATCAGCAATTTTCTGGAGAAGGAAGGAATATGAATGACGATCGAAATAAAAACAATGTAAAGATCTTGATGTGGTTTTTCCAATACATAACATGCAGCCTACAGTTGCCAGCTTTTGATCATATTTTTAGAAAGAATCAGTCTTTACATACTGTGACACTTTCCAGTTGCCAGCATCAAACAACATGTTCTGTTGGCACTATGCAGAATGTCCTGTTTGTACAGTATGCAAAATACCAGAACAAATATATAATATCAAACTTTTGATAAATGTAGCTTACTAGGGTGTTTCTGGTACAGAACAAGGATGAAGCTTCTTCAGATTTGCAGTTGATGCTGAGCGAGATTGCAGCCTGGTACACCCAGAATTCAGAATTTCCACCCACTTTTCTTTGCCACTTTTGATAAATGATTATAATTGCTTCAAACCAGCAGGTCTCCCCAGAGCAAAGCTGACGAATCAGATGTCAATGAGCTGGAGAAGCTGGAAAATCTTCTGAGAAATGCTTTGAAGGATACGAGATCCAGGAAGGTACGACATTTTTTTCTTGAAATCTGAACAATAAGCCCACAAGGCCACAAACAGGACCCTTGATTAGTTTTCATAAAACTAACCAAAACTGTTTTCTACTTCTATCTTTGTGCCTTATTCAAGTTGAGATTAGTCCAAACTGTGGTGCCTTTGGGTAGCTAGTTCAGCATCTCACGGCTTTGGCGTACCTTCAGTTTGGTTAATGACAACCCAATAATAAGGGAGTGCAGAATACCAAATTTCTTTGGATGCTTCTAGCTTTTGTTGTTTTCTTTGGATGTTGCTAGCTTCTATCTTTGCACTTCGTGTAAATGCTGCTTTGCCTGGAAGCAGCACTGGAATGGGCAAGCACTGTTAGACAAGCTGCACTCTGTTTTCTTTACTTAATTGATCTTCAGTAGGGGCTTGCTCCTCCTGTTTTTCTAAAAAAAAAAGTTAGGAACCAGCGAAAGAGCATATATATCTTACCTAGCTTTCAGTGATACTTCTGCTATGAATGAGACAACATTTGGATTATATATGCTGCTTTACTGGATTAGCTCTAACAACGGGGCTATCCGTGAGCCTTGTGTTGTAATCAAGTCTCTTTGTAGCCTGCAGTCTGAAATGATCAGTCAGCTAAATTACTATTTAATACTGGCAAATGCAATTCAGTGCTATGCTAATTCCTACTTTGGTATGGTGATCAGATGCAGATGCTGGAGAAACAAAACAGCGGAGCGAGTAGAAGCGGCCTGCAAAGCGAGGGCGCTACAAGTCAGGAGCAAGGAACGGCGTGAGCACAGATCTGTCCAGCTGATGAGTGCATGTGGGCGTGGGCGTGCACCGTGCCCCTACCTGGTATTGCTCCCTCTTACTGATCGATCGATGCTTGTACTGACTGTGGCCTTGTGGGTTGCGAGACGGTGCATTGTTGTCTTGTGTTAGCTTGGGCCTGCCAACCTGCAGTGCCCCTGGAGGCGAGTGCAGTTTGATGCTCCCCTTGTGTGTTGTGATATGCAGCCTACCTTGTAATGGCCAAAGTTTGGTGCTGCAAGCCTCTGATCAGCTTGCATTTTGTGCTTGACAGTATATACAGTAGTGAGTTACTGCATTTGAGTTGCTATACAATACGCGTTCTCAGATTAAAAAACTGGGCTACGTAGTTCCATCGAGCAAAATGATGGAATTGCAGAGGTGCTAGTTAAATAATATTCTTATCTCAAAATGTAAGTGATTCCAACTTTTTTGGAGAGTCTAAGTATCTCAAATTTAACTAAATTTATATATAATATAAAATGATACCATTTGTAATATGATACTAAATAAATATCATTAGATTCTTTATTAATTAGATTATATTTTCGTACTATACCTATATGATTTCATAAATTTTAGTAATTCTTTCTATAATTTTAGTCAAACTTGATATGCTTATGACTTATAATTCGGAATGGAGTGAGTAGTTCTTGGTGTTTACGTATGCTGTCATCGTATAACTGGAATTGTTCCTAGGTTTGTGAATTGTGATGCCTTGACGTGGTATGAGATTTGTGTGTTGACGTCTGTCTACCCATGCCACTTCGCTGTTGTTTTTGGATATCCGTTGGTCATGTTCTATGCATGCCTGGACATATCCTGGTTTTGTGACAATTTACACGATCATCATAACTGAAAACAGTGGATACAAAACGGATGCATTTTCTTGTGGACAAACAATGGATCGTGGGAGAAGGACGGGCGCCCCACAGCCGCGTCGTCAGGGAAGTGGCCCGGGCCGGCGGCGACGCGCCTGCACGCGCGCGGTAGAGTCGTCGTCGTCATCCGGGGACCGAGACGGCGGCCACGCGATTTGTCCGCCAGCAGGTGCGTCGTGTGTACGGGGCACAGGTGGATGGATACATGAAAGACGGGCGCGACCGTTGCGGGGCGACACCTAACGGCCTCACGGCACGACACGGATAGACGCGAGTCGTGTCCAGGCGCCATTGCGCGCTTGGCTCCTCCTCACGTCGCATCGGCAGGTGGCGGGCGCACCCCACGAGTCGACACGTCCTTCTACTTTTGCAGTAGTACCCAAGCGGCGAGGGCCGCCACAGGTTCGCTCTTTCGTTCCAGGGGGTCTGAATTGTTCGATGTGCACATGACATGCACTAAAGAGCACATCGTTGCACAAAAAATTCTGTCGTGCCGCTGGGACAAGCGAGGTCTTTTTTTGTGCCATATATGTAAGCTGGCTGACTTTGTGAGGCCTCCACTAATATTGCCCAGGCTATAACCTTGGCCTTTTTCAATTAGTGAACTAACAAGAAATACCTCTAGAACCATTTTTAGAGGCATTCTTTTTTATCCAACTACGGATAGAAAAACAAGACGCTCTAACATCGGTTTTTGTAGCACCATCACCTTAATTTATCATAAAATTACAATTTAGTGAACCAACTTCACATAACCTAAACTTATCTTGATAATTAGTTACCATATATATCACAAGACTTCCAAGCCGTGAAGAAAGTGCAGTTTTGTTATATGGAATGAGCACAAGCTTGTCGATTAATAACATCAAAGGACAATAAAGGTGTAGTTTTGTGATATTTAGTTTAAAATATGTAGTTTTACTACAATAATTTTTACAATCGTGTATTTTTATGATATTTACTCTATGTTGGAAACCGGAGAGTCAACACTTGCAGGGCCAAATCATTTCATCTTGACTAATTGATTTTAATATGTGACTTTCCTGTTATATATATATATATATATATATATATATATATATATATATATATATATATATATATATATATATATATATATATATATATATAGGGAGAGGCTATTCAGTAGCCGGCTACAAAATAAGTTATTCTGTAGCCACCTCCATTTACTATAATTTTATATACTAATTTACCATAATATAAATACATATTTACGATAGTTGGGTTACTATAACACATGGGGATATTTACCATAACGTTATATTAAACCACTTAGTAAGGAGTTACTATAATCTCGTAAAATAACATAGTAATTATCGTAACTCAAAGTGGCTACAGAATAAATTATTCTATAGCCAGCTACAGGATAGTAGTTCTATATATATATATATATATATATATATATATATATATATATATATATATATATATATATATATATATATATATATATATATATATAGGGAGAGGCTATTCAGCAGCCGGCTACAAAATAAGTTATTCTGTAGCCACCTCTATTTACCATAATTTTATATACTAATTTACCATAATGTCAATACATATTTACGATAGTTGGGTTACTATAACACATGGGAATATTTACCATAACGTTATAGTAAACCACTTAGTAAGGAGTTACTGTAAATCTCGTAAATTAACATAGTAATTATCGTAACTCAAAGTGGCTACAGAATAAGTTATTCTGCAGCCAGCTATAGGATAGTAGTTCTATATATATATATATATATATATATATATATATAGCTTCAATGCACAAGAGACTGCCTTATTTTTATTTGTCTTCTTCGTCATAATACCATTTTAACTAATTAAGACGACTCTCGTGCACCTCCTAAGCGGAAACCAACATTTCTGAGAAAAAACTGGCAAAACTGTATATCACATGGATTTCCTGGGTCCTCCAAAACACATGAAGAAACCATACAAAAAAACTGCTAGAACTAGGGTTCGGCTGGCGGAGACCTCGGGTAAAATGCTTCGAAACCACTAGTTTTTTCGAGGACCCTTTGCCAGCTTCGGCTGGCTACCATGGCTGTCTGCATGCTTTCCGACCGTTGTTGGAGAAGGGTGTTGTTGGAACAGTTTTGGTGGCACCCTTTTGGCATGTTGTTAGAAAAGTTTTGGTTTCTCCCGCACTCTGTGGACCTTCGGTTGTCGTCCTCACAAGCAGACTCACTGTGCCTGTCATGGAGGGATGCTTTTGATGGCTTAGTCATCGTGGTTATGCTGGCGCATGAGTTATTTTAGACCTGTGGCTGCTTGGAGGACCCCGCCGATGTGCGGCCGACTTCCGGTGCCAGTGTCCCTTCATTCGTGCGGGAACCTTTTTCCTGCTACATTGACAAGTGCTTGCATGCTGCTACCTGTTGCATGGGAAATTGCATTTGTTACATGTTGTTTACGTTGAGCACATCCTCTGGGTGTGGCTCGTCGGCTCTAGAGCACTTGTGGCGTTGCCTTGTGCTGCCGTCCACCTAGGTAGGCACCACCAAGGACACCTCGCTTGCATGTTTGGTCGTGGATGCGGCTGAGCTGAAGGCTAGAGGGCATTGGCCTCCTGTACCGAAAAAACTCAGTCTGTTTGGAAACAAAGACAACCAGCTTGGATGATGCCTCGTATGGAGGCCGATGCCGGCTCGTTGGTGAGGACGTGCTACCTAGTTGATCCTACCAGTAGTCGTATGCTTGTCTCAAAGATTAAGCCAGGAAGTTATATGCCAAACACAGAAAAGCATCGATTGAGGGGGATGAGGTAGAGGAGGAGAGGAGGAGGCAGAGGAGGAGAGATGCGCCTGGAGGAGGAGGAGTTGCCGACACGGGGGCAGTCACCGAACCTAGAGGAGATGCCGTCTGAACCCTAGCGGAGGGGACGAATCGGAGGGGAATGATGAAGCGGAGGTGCCTATAGACGTTGATTGGCTAGAGGTCGGTGATGGGCCTGTGCACCAGTGAGCCCAATAGGTTTTTTTGAGTGGAGCGCAATAGGTTTTGTTGGGTCCGAGCTGCAATGGGCCACGAACAGGCCGCGGGACCCAGTGACATCGGGGTGGCCCCATGGCCCTAGGGACCCATCCATGGGGCCCCACATAAAAAATCCAAGGTTCACTCTATCCACGAAACACGACGACTCTCGTGCACCTCCTAAGCGGAAACCAACATTTCTGAGAAAAAAACTAGCAAAACTGTATATCACATAGATTTCCTGGGTCCTCCAAAACACATGAAGAAACCATACAAAAAACTGCTAGAACTTCTAGGAATAGGGATGCCTCTCAGGTATAGTAGGGGGAGAGGGTTCGGCTGGCGGAGACCTCGGGTAAAATGCTTCGAAATCACTAGTTTTTTCAACGACCCTTTGCCAGCTTCGGCTGGCTGCCATGGCTGGCTGCATGCTTTCCGACCGTTGTTGGAGAAGGGTGTTGTTGGAATAGTTTTGGTGACACCCTTTTGGCCTGTTGTTAGAAAAGTTTTGGTTTCTCCCGCACTCTGTGGACCTTCGGTTGCCGTCCTCACAAGCAGACTCACTGTGCCTATCATGGAGGGATGCTTTTGATGGCTTAGTCGTCGTGGTTATGCTGGCGCATGAGTTATTTTGGACCTGTGGCTGCTTGGAGGACCCCGCGATGTGCGGTTGACTCCTGGTGCCAGTGTCCCTTCATTCGTACGGGAACCTTTTTCCTGCTACATTGACAAGTGCTTGCATGCTGATACCTGTTGTATGGGAAATTGCATTTGTTACATGTTGTTTACGTCGAGCACATCCTCTGGTTGTGGCTCGTCGGCTCTAGAGCGCTTGTGGCGTTGCCTTGTGCTGCCATCCACCTAGGTAGGCACCACCAAGGACACATCGCTTGCATTTTTGGTCGTGGATGCGGCTGAGCTGAAGGCTAGAGGGCATTGGCCTCCTGTACCGAAAAAACTCAGTCCGTTTGGAAACAAAGACAACCAGCTTGGGTGATGCCTCGTATGGAGGCCGGTGTTGGCTCGTTGGTGAGGACGTGCTACCTAGTTGATCCTACCAGTAGTCGTATGCTTGTCTCAAAGATTAAGCCAGGAAGTTATATGCCAAACACAAAAAAAGCGTCGATTGAGGGGGATGAGGTAGAGGAGGAGAGGAGGAGGCAGAGGAGGAGAGATGCACCTAGAGGAGGAGGAGGAGCTGTCGGGGCGGGGGCAGTCGCCGAACCTGGAGGAGATGCCATCTGAACCCTAGCTGAGGGGACAAATCAGAGGGAAATGATGAAGCGGAGGTGCCTATAAATGTTCATTGGCTAGAGTCCGGTGATGGGCCTGTGCACCAGTGAGCCCAATAGTTTTTTTTGAGTGGATCACAATAGGTTTTGTTGGGTCCGAGCTGCAATGGGTCACGAACAGGCCGCGGGACCTAGTGACACCGGGGTGGCCCCATGGCCCTAGGGATCCATCCATGGGGCCCCACATAAAAAATCCAAGGTTCGCTCCATCCGCGAAAACACAACGCTCTCGTGCACCTCCTAAGCGGAAACCAACATTTCTGAGAAAAAAACTAGCAAAACTGTATAACACATAGATTTCCTGGGTCCTCCAAAACACATGAAGAAACCATACAAAAAACTTCTAGAACTTTTAGGAATAGGGATGCCTCTCAAGTATAGTAGGGGGAGAGGGTTCGGCTGGCGGAGACCTCAGGTAAAATGCTTCGAAACCACTAGATTTTTCGATGACCCTTTGCTAGCTTCGGTTGGCTGCCATGGCTGGCTGCATGCTTTCCGACCGTTGTTGGAGAAGGGTGTTGTTGGAACAGTTTTGGCAACACGCTTTTAGCCCGTTGTTAGAAAAGTTTTGGTTTCTTCCGCGCACTGTGGACCTTTGGTTGTCGTCCTCACAAGCAGACTCACCGTGCCTGATGCGGAGGGATGCTTTTGATGGCTTAGCCATCGTGGCTATGCAGGCGCATGAGTTATTTTAGGCCTGTGGCTGCTTGGAGGACCCCACCGATGTGCGGTCGACTCCCAGCGCCAGTGTCCCTTCATTCGTGCGGGAACCTTTTTCCTGCTGCATTGACAAGTGCTTGCATGCTGCTACCTGTTGCACGGGAAGTTGCATTTGTTACATGTTTACATCGAGTACATCCTCTGGGTGTGGCTCGTTGGCTCCAGAGTGCTTGTGGCATTGCCTTGTGTTGCCGTCCACCTAGGTCGGCACCACCAAGGACACCTTGCTTGCATTTTTGGTCATGGATACGACTGACACTGAAGGCCAGAGGGCATTGGCCTCCTATGCCAAAAAAAACTCAGTCCGTTTGGAAACAAAGACAGCTAGCTTGGGCGATGCCTCGTATGGAGGCCGGTGCTGGCTCGTTGGTGAGGATGTGCTACCTAGTTGATCCTACCAGTAGTCATATGCTTGTCTCAAAGATCAAGCCAGGAAGTTATATGCCAAACACAGAAAAGCGTCGATTGAGGGGGATGAGGTAGAGGAGGAGAGATGGAGGCATAGGAGGAGAGATGCACCTGGAGGAGGAGGAGGAGCTGTCGACGCGGGGCAGTCGCCAAACCTGGAGGAGATGCCGTCTGAACCCTAGCGGAAGGGACAAAGCGGAGGGGAATGACGAAGCGGAGGTGCCTATAGACGTTGATTGGCCAGAGGTCGGTGATGGGCCTGTGCACCAGTGAGCCCAATAGTTTTTTTTGAGTGGAGCGCAATAGGTTTTGTTGGGTACAAGCTGCAATGGGCCACGAATAGGCTACAAGACCTAGTGACACCGGGGTGGCCCCGTGGCCCAAGGGACCCATCCATGGGACCCCACAGAAAAAATCCAAGGTTTGCTCCATCCATGAAAACACAACAACTCTCGTGCACCTCCTAAGCGGAAACCAGCGTCTTTGAGAAAAAACTGGCAAAACTGTATATCACATGGATTTCCTGGGTCCTCCAAAACACATGAAGAAACCATACAAAAAACTGCTAGAACTTCTAGGAATAGGGATGCCTCTCAGGTATAGTAGGGGGAGAGGGTTCGGCTGTCGGAGACCTCGGGTAAAATGCTTCGAAACCACTAGTTTTTTAATGACTGTTTGCCAGTTTCGGCTGGCTGCCATGGCTGGCTGCATGCTTTCCAACCGTTGTTGGAGAAGGGTGTTGTTGGAACAGTTTTGGCGACACGCTTTTTGCCTGTTGTTAGAAAAGTTTCGGTTTCTTCCGCGCACTGTGGACCTTTGGTTGCCGTCCTCACAAGCAGACTCACCGTGCCTGACGCGGAGGGATGCTTTTGATGGCTTAGCCATCGTGGCTATGCTAGCGCATGAGTTATTTTAGGCCTGTGGCTGCTTGGAGGACCCCGTCGATGTGCGGCCGACTCCCAGCATTTGTTATTTTATACCTGAGAAGAATACAAAAAACTGACAAATCAAGAAAAGGCAGCGCGAGTGTCCCTTCATTCGTGCGGGAACCTTTTTCCTGCTGCATTGACAAGTGCTTGCATGCTGCTACCTATTGCATGGGAAGTTG
Organism: Miscanthus floridulus; assembly: GCF_019320115.1. NCBI lineage: Eukaryota > Viridiplantae > Streptophyta > Magnoliopsida > Poales > Poaceae > Miscanthus > Miscanthus floridulus. The sequence continues at coordinate 16,758,179 of NC_089584.1, read as the reverse complement.
CATTTGTTACTTGTTGTTTACGTCGCGTCGGCTCCAGAGCACTTGTGGCGTTGCCTTGTGTTGCTGTCCACCTAGGTCAGCACCACCAAGGACACCTTGCTTGCATTTTTGGTCGTGGATGCGGCTGACACTGAAGGCCAGAGGGCATTGGCCTCTTGTGCTGAGAAAACTCAGTCCGTTTGGAAACAAAGACAGCTAGCTTGGGCGATGCCTCGTATGGAGGCCGGTGCTGGCTCGTTGGTGAGGACGTGCTACCTAGTTGATCCTACCAGTAGTCATATGCTTGTCTCAAAGATTAAGCCTGGAAGTTATATGCCAAACACAGAAAAGCATCGATTGAGGGGGATGAGGCAGAGGAGGAGAGATGCACCTGGAGGAGGAGGAGCTGCTAGCGCGGTGGCAGTCGCCGAACCTAGAGGAGATGCCGTCTGAACCCTAGCGGAGGGGACGAAGCGGAGGGGAATGACGAAGCGGAGGTGCCTATAGACGTTGATTGGCCAGAGGTCGGTGATGGGCTGGTGCACCAGTGAGCCAAATATGTTTTTTTTGAGTGGAGCCCAATAGGTTTTGTTGGGTCTGAGCCGCAACGTGCCACGAACGGGCCACGGGACCCAGTGGCACCGGGGTGGCCCCATGGCCCTAGGGACCCATCCATGGGGCCCCACATAAAAAATCCAAGGTTCGCTCCATCTGTGAAAACACAACAACTCTCGTGCACCTCCTAAGCAAAACCAGTGTTTCTGAGAAAAAAACTGGCAAAACTGTAAATCACATGGATTTCCTGGGTCCTCCAAAACACATGAAGAAACCATACAAAAAAAACTGCTAGAACTTCTAGGAATAGGGATGCCTCTCAGGTATAGTAGGGGGAGAGGGTTCGGCTGGCGGAGACCTCGGGTAAAATGCTTCGAAACCACTAGTTTTTTCGATGACCCTTTGCCAGCTTCGGCTAGCTGCCATGGCTGGTTGCATGCTTTTGGACCGTTGTTGGAGAAGGGTGCTGTTGGAACAGTTTTGGCGACACACTTTTGGCCCGTTGTTAGAAAAGTTTCGGTTTCTCTCGCTCTGTGGACCTTCGGTTGCCGTCCTCACAAGCAGACTCACCGTGCCTATATAGGGACTGATTATTTTCCTATGCTATATTACAGTTCCCAGTTGGCCGCATCCATCGTCAGCTGAAGCAAACGATTCAGGCGAAAGTCCGTGTTAGTCCTGCTGCGGCTATCTACTCTGCTGCTACTCTGGAGTACCTGACGGCTGAGATTCTGGACATGGCTGGGAAAGCTTGCAAGGATGCAGACCTGAAGCGTATTACCCCTCGCCATCTTCAGCTGGCGATCCGTGGAGATGAAGAACTTGATACCCTCATCAAGGGTACCATCGCTAGTGGAGGTGTGCTCCCATACATCGAACCGAGCCTGATTAAAAAGTCCTCCAAAAAGTGAAAAAATAGCACCCGTGTGTGAGATGAACTGACGAGAATGCCGTGGTGCGTAGGGTAAACTACCTGGCGGTGCTAGCAGACTCATTCGTCCAGTGGTTATGCAATATATGAATTGTCCAGATGTTCACTTGTGTTATATCATTTATGTATGGATTATTTTTGCTTATGCTTGTCGTCAATGTCCATATAAACAAAGGAGGTGCATCGAAAATTCAGAGTATCCGTTAGTTTGGTAGTAGTTAGAGCCAACGGCCACCAGCAGTGCATCAGGAAACTATCTGTAGCTCAAGTTTTATTCGTGTATCTCTGAAACTACCACCTCACTGTAGAATCGTCTCTTTGCTCTATCCGTGTAACAATGTATGAGGCTGGTTAGTACTAATGTTATCTCTCGCATTGATGAAAGTGTAGCACAATTAGATCATAGGACTGGTGGAATAGGAACATAAGGTGTGTACAATCACAAAGGATGTGCATTTCCTCTTGTTCCTGTTGCACCAGCTCTATCTTATGTGTGTGTGCTTCCAATTCTGACGCTGTCACAATTCTTTCTTTGCTATTGTTGTGATGCAGGCTATTGACGTTGGCGCTCCACTGGAGGTTCCTCAGCAAGAGGGTTCGGCGAAGAAGAAAAGAGGAAGGAAGGCAAGGTTGGGCACTTCCGTGAAGAGCCTGGCCCGGAGCACTTCATCAAGGTGCCCTTCAAGCCAACAATGGGGATGCTACCCATCCCTAAGGCCTTCAAACGCTACTTCGGCCCTGTCTTGGGGAAGGTGATCCTCAAGACCTACACTAGATGCAGCTGGGAGATGACCAAAGGTAGAATGTGCGACACTCACTTCAAATATAATTCCATGTTGAACTGCAATTCAAGTAAATACAAATTTAGTTTCTGATAAATAATGCAACTGGCATAACAAATGATTGAAGTACTTCACTTACAGTCCTAGGAACTGAAAGCATGTTCAAACTTCTTCACCAGAGATTCGTGTCCTTCATCTTCACAGATTAGGCAATTCGGCACTGCTTTTTTTGTATATCAGCTTATTTAACTCAATCAATTGGATTGTTTCTTGTCTCAGTGCAGAAGCACATTCAGGGTCATACCAGTCACTATGAACCTGCAAAAGGGAGAAACTAAATGAGCCAGGAGCAAACCTGAACATATATGACGGGCCAGAAAGCGGTCGAGCACACAAAACCTCTTCCAACGGAAATGCAACATCGACATCTGTAATGACTTTCCGCACATTATACAAAGCAAAAAAGCCACAGTCGGGTTTTCCTCCTTGCTGTGGAACCTGGCAGTAAAAGGTAAGATGAACAACAAACCATCAAGCATATAATTTGAATTTTCAAATGCAAGGCTGAGGAGCAAACTCGCCGACCAGGTGGACTCTACCTGTCTACTCGCCGACCAGGTGGACTCTACCTGTCTACCCGTGGCGCCCCTCCAGACCATCCCGGAAGAAGTTCCGGGCTCCGAGTCTCAGGGCTCTACGGAGACCCTCGCCGAAACCTTCTCCGAGCAATTTCTCCTTCCACCCTTTCGGGGTGGTGCGATCTTCAATGTCAGCATCGACAGCCCTCCTCGGAACGGCGAAACCGAGGAGGAGCGCGTTTCTCGGGAGAACCGGAACATCAACCGCGAGCAGCGGCGAGAAAACGAGGCAGCCATCGCGAGGGCCGAGGCTGCTCTGAATAATCGGCTCGATTCTCAAGGAAGACCGCTCCCGCTCCACCGCGACCTCGACGAGGAATTTCTTCTGCGAACAACCCGGATAGCCTCCTCTTTTTCTGCTGGCAATTTATTCTCTTTGATATAATCAACAAAAACCTGGGTCCACGAGGTGGTGATTACCAAAATCTGGGTGCCTTTATCTGGGAGTTCAGGGGTTATCTCACCGGGTTGTTTGATAGAGGGAGCTGATAACTCCTGTATGAATACGCCAGGTGGGACCTTCGCCATGTCCGATCCGAGCTTGGCGAGGACGTCTGCCGCAATATTAGAATCGCGCAGGACATGTAGAATTTCCAATCCTTGAAAATATTTTTTGAGTTTTCGTATTTCAGCATAGTAAGCGCCCATGTTCGACAGTATAGAAGAAGTCAGAGTAAACGCTACCCTTCAATCAGCCATATACCTCCAAGATTTAAGACGCCACTACAACAAGAATACCCAGCCTCGATCACTCCAAATCGGAGACATAGTACTAAGAAGAATACAAAAAACTGACGGGCGCCATAAACTACTCAGTCCATGGGAAGGTCCTTTTATTGTCATAAAAGTCACCGGACCAGGCACATACAAGTTGATAACTAAAGATGGAAAAGAAGTCAACAATACATGGCACATCAGCCAACTAAGAAGATTCTACGCATGAAAATAACTCAAGGAAGAATATATATACAAGCCACAAGAGATCAACCTTCATGATCAATAAAGATGGTGTTCCTCGACAACATATGTCTTATTATGACTTTCCCAAAGTTGTTTTCACTAAGCATATCAACGTTCATGATCAATAAAGATAGTGTTCCTCGACAACATATCTTATTATGGCTTTCCCTAGTTGTTTTCACTAAGCATACCGGCCGAGAGCAAAAGAGCTGAAAAGATGCTTGAGCCCGCCGATGAGGGTAGCTAATAAGCTAACACCCGAACAAAAAAGCAAAATGGCTGAAATTATGCCTGAGCATACCGGCCGAGAGCAAAAGAGCTGAAAAGATGCTTGAGCCCGCCGATGAGGGTAGCTAATAAGCTAACACCCGAATCAAAAAGCAAAATGGCTGAAATTATGCCTGAGCATACCGGCCGAGAGCAAAAGAGCTAAAAAGATGCTTGAGCTCGCCGATGAGGGTAGCTAATATGCTAACACCCGAACTAAAAAGCAAAATGGCTGAAATTATGTCTGAGCATACCGGCCGAGAGCAAAAGAGCTGAAAAGATACTTGAGCCCGCCGATGAGGGTAACTAATAAGCTAACACCTGAACTAAAAAGCAAAATGACTGAAATTATGCCTGAGCATACCGGCCGTGAACAAAAAAGCTAAAAAGATGCTTGAGCCTGCCGATGAGGGTAGCTGATAAGCCAACACCTGAACCGATCCTAAAATGTTTTTACGACCAGGGAAAGAGCCAGATGCTGGCCACATCTTGAGTTAAGCAAAAAAACTAAAAAGAAAAAGATGAAGATACTTGAGATCGTTGGTCCCAAGTCTCTTCAGTACTAACAAGAACAAAAAGGTTGTCAGGACAAAGATCTACTTAACCCGAGTTGTTTACACGGCAGCCAGAAAAGCACTTGACAAATCAAGAAAAGTTTGTCAAGACAACGATCTACATATACCGAGTTGTTTACACGGCGCAGACGAAAGCCTGACAAGCACTTGACAAAATCAAGAAGATTTGACAAGACAACGATCTGCATATACTGAGTTGATTACACGGCGCAGATAAAAGCCATACAAACGCTCGACCTATCAAGGAGCGATCCAACAATGGATGAAACAACACGACCACAATAAACTATGGATGTGCACCACGACGAACGAACGACTACTCGAAATTTTTTAGATCACTTGGACAACTCATTTAAAGAATAAACAAGGCAAAGACATCTAGGAAAAGAAGAAATCAACAAAAAATAAAGAATCTTCATTCAAAAAGAAGTATAATATTCTATTACAGAGGCTAGAGTACAAAGGTCAATTACATCAAGCATCGTCATCATGAGAAGAAATATCAATATTAAGATTATCCACAATCCTCCTGGCTAAATCTTCGACCTCAGGCTCCACCTTTTCAACGGCATCCAGATATTCTTGACTCTCGGCTTCCTCTGCAATCTTGGACAAAGGCACATTCGGAGCAAGAACCCGGACCTAGGCAAGAACATTTCTGGTACATAGTTAGGCGCACCTCTTCACGAACTCCTGGAAACGGGTCGAAACTTGAGGAATAAACTGAGCCCAAGATTGACCATCATCTGTTGGAGTCCGGAGAAGATCGGCTACTGACCGAAATGATTTCCACAAAGCATTCTAGTTCTCAGTAGCCATCGTCAACTTGCCAGTCAAGACTTCAATAGTTTTTTGGACCTGCACAAGATCGCTGTCAGCTCCACGCCTAATCAACTTGGCAAGCGCGAGTTCTTCTTCAGCACGAGTAATTACCTCCTCAGTCCTGTTGTGACTATTGCGAACAAGTATCTTCATTTCCTCAATAACCTTTGAGGGCTTATGCTTTTCAACTCGGAGAGCTAGACCAGGCATCAAAAAACAAGTCAGCAGAAAGGGAAATTTGAATACAAAAGGAAACAAAAAGAACCTGCAATACCATTGCACTCATTCTTCATGGCCTCCACATTCTTCAAGGCCTCCTGGACAGCAACATCCCTCCATTTTTCTGCCTCAACCACCCGAACACGGAGAGCCTGTTCCTCCCTTTGGTGCGTTTGACGCTCGGTCTCCATCTCGGCCCGACAGAGGTCAAGCTCTATTTTTAGGGCACTAACCTCAGAAGACAACTTTTTCTCGGTTTCAGACAAGAAAAAGAAGCCGGTATGATCCTGAGAAAAATACTGAACAAAAAGAGAGAGAGAATAAGAACAGAAGAAAGACGAACATCCAAAGAAAGAACTTCAGAAAAACTAACCTGGAGTTTTTCCCCAAAAGAAGTTGCAAAGGTTCCCCAGGCAGCGGTCAGCTCTAACAAACGATAAGTGGCATCGAATTGTTGCAACACATCATCATCCAAACACTGACCACCAGTAGCAAGAGGAGTAGAGGGAGAAGCTGGCCGATGCAAAGCTACCTCTGACAACTAATAAGTGGCATCGAAGGAGAAGCAGAACACACCCGAAGATTAGAACTCAATAGTACAGAAGAAGTCAGAGTAAACGCTACCCTTCAATCAGCCAGATACCTCCAAGGTTTAAGATGCCACTACAACAAGAATACCCAGCCTCGAACACTCCAAATCGAAGACCTAGTACATGTTGCCTTCTTTGCATCGGTCGGTCTTCGATTCGGTGTGATCGAGGCTGGATATTCTTGTTGTAGTGGCGTCTTAAACCTTGGAGGTATCTGGCTGATTGAAGGGTAGCGTTTACTCTGACTTCTTCTATACGGTCGAGTTCTAATCTTCAGGTGTGTTCTGCTTCTCCTTCGATGCCACTTATCGGTTGTCAGATGTAGCTTTGCATCGGCTGACTTCTCCCTTTGCTCCTCTTGCTACTGGTGGTCAGCGTTTGGATGATGATGTGTTGCAACAATTTGATGCCACTTATCGGTTGTTAGAGCTGACCGCTGCCTGGGGAACCTTTGCTACTTCTTTTGGGGAAAAACTCTAGGTTAGTTTTTCTGAAGTTCTTTCTTTGGATGTTCGTCTTTCTTCTGTTCTTATTCTCTCTTTCTTTTTGTTCAGTCTTTTTCTCGAGATCATACCGGCTTCTTTTTCTTGTCTGAAACCGAGAAAAAGTTGTCTTCTGAGGTTAGTGCCCTAAAAATAGAGCTTGACCTCTGTCAGGTCGAGATGGAGACCGAGCGTCAAACGCACCAAAGGGAGGAACAGGCTCTCCATGCCTAGGTGGTTCAGGCAGAAAAGCGGAGGGATGCTGCTGTCCAGGTGGCCTTGAAGAATGTGGAGGCCATGAAGAATGAGTGCAATGGTATTGTGGGTTCTTTTTGTTTCCTTTTGTATTTAAATTTCCCTTTCTGCTGACTTGTTTTTTGGTGCCTGGTCTAGCTCTCTGAGTTGAAAAGCAGAAGCTCTCGAAGGGTATTCAGGAAATGAAGATACTTGTTTGCAATAGTCACAACAGGGCTGAGGAGGTAATTACTCGTGCTGAAGAAGAACTCGCACTTGCCAAGTTGATTAGGTGTGGAGCTGATAGGGATCTTGTGCAGGTCCAAAAAACTGTTGAAGTCTTGACTGGCAAGTTGGCGACGGCTACTGAGAACTGGAATGCTTTGTGGAAATCATTTCGGTCAGTAGCCGATCTTCTTCGAACTTCAACAGATGATGGTCAATCTTGGGCTCAATTTATTCCTCAAGTTTTGACCCATTTCCAGGAGTTCATGAAGAGGTGCGCCCAACTATGTACCAGAAATGTTCTTGCCTAGGTCCGGGTTCTTGCTCCGGAGGTGCCTTTGTCCAAGATTGCAGAGAAAGTCGAGAGTCAAGAATATCTAGATGCCGTTGAAAAGGTGGAGTCTGAGGTCGAAGATTTAGCCAGGAGGATTGTGGATAATCTTAATATTGATATTTCTTCTCCTGATGACGATGCTTGATGTAATTGACCTTTGTACTTCAGCCTCTGTAATAGGATATTATACTTCTTTTTGAATGAAGATTCTTTATTTTTTGTTGATGTCTTCTTTGCCAGGATGTCTTCGCCTTGTTTATTCTTTAAATGAGTTGTCCAAGTGATCAGAATTTTTTCCAAGTGTGCGCATACACAGTTTATGGTGGTCGTGTTGTTTCATCTGTTGTAGGATCGCTCCTTGATAGGTCGAGCGTTTGTATGGCTTTTATCTGTGCCATGTAATCAACTCAGTATATGCAGATCATTGTCTTGTCAAATCTTCTTGATTTTGTCAAGTGCTTGTCAGGCTTTCGTCTACGCCATGTAAACAACTCGGTATATGTAGATCGTTGTCTTGACAAACTTTCTTGATTTGTCAAGTGCTTGTCTAGCTGTCGTGTAAACAACTCGGGTTAAGTAGATCTTTGTCCTGACAACCTTTCTGTTCTTGTTAGTACTGAAGAGACTTAGGACCAGCGATCTCAAGTATCTTCAGCTTCTTCTTTTTAGCTTTTTTGCTTAACTCGAGATGTGGCCAGCATCTGACTCTTTCCCTGGTTGTAAAAACATCTTAGGATCGGTTCAGGTGTTGGCTTATCAGCTACCCCCATCGGCAGGCTCAAGCATCTTTTTGGCTTTTTTGTTCACAGCCAGTATGCTCAGACATAATTTCAGCCATTTTGCTTTTTGGTTCGGGTGTTAGCTTATTAGCTACCCTCATCGGCGGGCTCAAGCATCTTTTTAGCTTTTTTGCTCTCAGCCGGTATGCTTAGGCATAATTTCAGCCATTTTGCTTTTTGGTTCGGGTGTTAGCATATTAGCTACCCTCATCGGCGGGCTCAAGCATCTTTTTAGCTCTTTTGCTCTTGGCCGTTATGCTCAGGCATAATGCTTCAATGAGGATGCAAGCACCCAGCGCCTGCCTCACCGCTACGACGATCGCCCTAATGATCGACGTCACAGCGACCACTGCCCTGACGACCGTAGCTACCATCACGATAGCGGCCATGATCGGACAGGAGGACACAGGCCTAGCCAAAATCACCGCCGCCGGCCAGAACACATCATCGCCACCGTCAGTCAACCTCGCGCCAAGCGCAACTATGACAAACAGTATCAAAAGATCCTCGACGGCCCGTGCCCCCTTCATAAGAACACCAAACACAAGATGAAGGACTGTATTGGTTTAGCTAGGGATTTCTAGGACAAGAGGCTCAATGATGACGCCAACGATGGAGCCGGAGGTCGCCGACCACCTAGGGGCAACAACAATGCCTTTCAGGACCACGATAAGGTGGTCGCCATGATCTTCGGTTGCCTCGCCTCCACTGAGAGTAGAAGGGAACAAAAGCTCGCTAGCCGACGAGTGCTCGCTGTCACTTCAGAGGAAACCACCGCTGACCCCAGCTATCGCCCATGGTCCGAGGCCCCATCACATTCAGCAGGGCTGACCAGTGGCAGACATACCCTACACAGGGCATTTCCCCCTTGTCCTCGATGCAACCGTCTAGAAGGTGCTCTTTAGAAAAGTCCTTGTTGACGGTGGTAGCGCTTTGAACCTACTCTTCGCCAGGGCCCTAAGGGAGTTGGGCCTCGCGATATCAGATCTCACACCCTCGGACTCCTCCTTCTGGGGTGTGGTACCTGGAAGGGCATCCAAACCACTTGGAGAGATCACTCTACCAGTACAGTTCGGCACGGCAAGCAACTACTGCGTCGAGCATATCAACTTTTACGTCACCGACTTCGACACCGCCTACCACGCCATACTTGGCCGGACAGCTCTGGCCAAGTTCATGGCTGTACCACACTATGCATATCTGGTGTTGAAGATGCCTTCGCCTGTAGGAGTCCTAGCTCTGTGGGCCAACCTCTTCGTTGCCTACGCCTGTGAGACAGAGAGTCTCGCTCTCGTCGAAGCCACCGACCTCTCCATCAAAATGGCTAGCGTGGTTGCCGAAGCCAAGACAGCACCCACCGATGACATGGAGATTCCAAAGCTAGAGCTTCCCCGCGCCTTCGCCAAGTCCAAGGAAATCAAGGAGGTCGGCCTCGGCCTCGATGACGTCTCCAAGATCATGAAGATTGGGGCTCACCTTGACCCCAAATAGGAAAGCACGCTCATCTCCTTCCTACATGCCAACGTCGATGTGTTTGCTTGGAAACCTACATACATGCCGGGGGTACCACAGGAGAAGATCGAGCACTCATTGAATGTCTCGCTGACCGCCAAACCGATCAAGTAGAAACTCCGCCGATTCACGCCAGACAAGAAGGAGGCTATTAGGGTAGAAATAAAACGGCTTTTAGCTGCCAGGTTTATAAAAGAAGTATATCATCTAGATTGGTTAGCAAACCCTGTTCTCGTTTGAAAAAAGAATAAAGAAAGGAGAATGTGCGTTGATTATACTGATCTTAACAAACACTGCCCTAAAGACCCTTTCGGTTTGCCTCGGATAGACGAGGTTGTATACTCTACCACCGGCTGTGAACTACTCTCCTTCCTTGACTGTTACTTCATCTATCATCAGATCTCCCTCAAGGAAGAAGACCAGATCAAGACGTTGTTCATCACGCCTTTTGGTGCATACTGCTACAAAACTATGTCCTTCGGACTCAAGAACGCTGGGGCTACCTATCAAAGGGCCATCTAGATGTGCCTCGACCAACAGATCGGCTGCAACATCAAAGCCTACATCGATGATGTGGTCATCAAGACCAAGACAACCGACAACCTTAGCGCCGACCTCAAAGAAACCTTCGCCAACCTGAACAAGTACCTATGAAAGCTGAACCCTTCAAAGTGTGTCTTTGGAGTTCCATCCGGTATACTGCTGGGCTACATCATTAGTGCTCGAGGCATCAAGCCTAATCCTAACAAGGTCTTCGCCATCACCAATATGAAACGGCCAACATGCGTCAAGGATATAGAGAAGCTTATAGGTTGCATGGCTACTTTAAGTCGCTTCATATCATGCCTCGGTGAAAAAGGGCTACCTTTCTTTAAGCTCCTCAAGGCCTCCGAGCGCTTTTCCTGGTCGAAGGAGGCAGACTCAGCTTTCGAGTAGCTCAAGTTGTTCTTAATAAAGCCATCGATCATGACAGCGCCAAGGCCAGATGAAACTCTGCTAATATACATCACCGCCACTTCTCGCGTCATGAGCACAGCTATTGTCATCGAACGTGAAGAGGTCGGGCATGCTTATAAAGTACAATGTCCGCTTTACTTCATCAGCGAGGTACTTAATGAGCCCAAAACTCGTTACCCTCAGGTACAAAAGCTGTTATACGCCATTCTTATTACGTTACGCAAACTCCGACACTACTTCGAATACTACAAGATCGCTATGGTCACTAAGTTCCCTCTAGGGGACATTCTCCGCAACAAAGAAGCTAATGGCCGCATCATTAAATGGGTTGTTGAGCTCGGCACCTATTCCATCGAATTCAAAAGCAGACCTACCATTAAGTCACAGGCAGTCGCTGACTTGGTCGCTGAATGGACTGAGATCCAAGAGCCTATCGCCGCTGCTTGCCCCGAACACTAGGTGATGTACTTCGATGGTGCCCTTAACATCAACGGTGCCGGTGCGGGCATTCTGTTCATTACGCCAACCAAGGATAAGCTACGTTATGTTCTCCGAATACACTTCCCGGCTTCCAACAACGCTGCAGAATACGAAGCGTGTCTCCATGGTCTTCGTATAGCCATCGAGCTCGGTGTCAAACGCCTCATGGTTTACGGGGACTCCGCGCTGGTTATCAACTAGCTCAACAAGGACTGGTCCTATTCCAGCGAGAAGATGAATGCTTACTACGCTAACATCAGAAAGCTTGAAGGAAAATTCTACGGCATCGAGTATCACCATGTGGTACGTGACCAAAATCAACTCACCGACCACTTATCCAAGCTGGGTTCTTCTCGCGCCACGATCCTACCGGGGGTCTTCGTTCGAGATCTCCCAACGCCATCTATTAAAGAAGATAAGGAAGTCAAAGAGGTTCCCCTTGCCGAGCAGTTGGTACTTACGGTACCCTTGCCGTTCGCCAATTGTAGGGAGGAATTCATCAAGTACCTCACTAGCACCGAGGTACCCATAGACAAGGTTGAAACTGAATGCCTAGTTCGTCGAAGCAAGCTTTACGTGTTGGTGGACGGCAGCTTGATGAGGAAAAGTGCCAAGGAAGAGATACTACAGAAATGCATCCCCCAAGAGGAGGGAGTGAAGCTACTTCTTGAAATTCACTCTGGTTCCTGTGGCAACCACGCGGCCTCGAGAACACTAGTCGGCAAGGCTTTCTGAGCTAGTTTTTATTGGCCCATAGCCATCACTGATGCAGAAGACCTTGTCCGATGTTGTGAAGGATGCCAATTCTTCGCTAAGCAAATACACGTGCCGGCACAAGAGCTGCAAACCATCCCAGCCTCTTGGCCCATTGCATGTTGGGGACTGGACATGATCGGGCCTTTCAAGCCAGCTCCAGGTGGTTTTCGATACGTATATGTCGCCATTGACAAGTTCTCCAAGTGGATTGAATATAGACCGCTCGTCTCGGCTACTACAAAGAAGGCAGTTGAGCTCTTTGAAGATATCATCCACAGATTTGGTCTACTAAACAGCATCATCACCGATCTCAGAACTATGTTTATTGGCCATCAATTCTGGGACTTCTGTGAAGACCGTTGCATCTCTGTCAAATATGTTTCTGTTGCCCATCCAAGAGCCAACGGTCAGGTCGAATGGGCGAACGGTATGATCCTTGATGCCCTAAAAAATGACTATATCAGAAAGAAGAAAAGCACCCGGGCAGATGGCTCAAGGAGCTTTCAGCTGTAGTCTAGAGACTGCGTACTCAAGCTAGTTGCAGCACCGGTGTAACTCCATACTTTTTGGTCTATGGCTTGGAAGCCATACTACCAGCGGACATTACTTTCTGAGCACCTAGGGTGGAAAATTATGATGAAGAGCAGGCCGAGGCCGTTCATTCTGAGGACATCGATAGGGCCAAGGATGAACGCCTAATCACCTATGTCTGTACAGCTAAATATCTAGAATGCTTGCGGAGGTACCTACAACCAAAACGTCAAAGGTCATTCATTTGTTGTCGGCGATCTCGTTCTCCACAGAAAACAAAAAACTAAAGGGTTGCACAAGCTCTCTTCCCCATGGGAAGGGCCTTATGTCATCAAAGAGGTTACTCGACCAGGTTCTTATTGCCTAAGTGACTTAGAAGGAGTCGATGTTCCCAACTCGTGGCACATCGAACACCTTATACGTTTCTATCCTTGAAACACTCCAGATATGTACTCTACAATTTTATATTCAGTAAAGTTTTTGGTCTCCATAACTTGTCTTCGTTTTGTCTTTGTTGTGGTTTACCATCCACTTGTGGTCACTGAGCTATATGCTACTTCATGACGAACTCCAATACGTAATCGCCATAACTGCGCCGACCACATATCTCCAAATCATCGAACACGATTTCTCCAAATTGCCGAACACGATTTCTCCAAATTGCCGAACACGATTTCTCCAAATCGCCGAACATGTTTTCTTCAAATCACCGAACACGATTTTTTCAAATCGCCGAACACGTTTTCTCCAAATCGCCGAACACGACTTCTCCAAATCGCCGAGCACGTTTTCTCCAAATCGCCAAACATTTTCTGATCGGAGAGCAACATCCTTTCTTTTCTATTCTCTTTAGAGATGACCCAGTCTCCGATCTCTCCCTACACGTGCTACGGGCTTCGTGCTCTGCGTTATGGGTGGTCGGTTGCAGTCCCTTGGTCACACCTATTTTTCCTACATGTCTATGGGCTCCGCGCTCGACGTTATGGACTATGGGTCAGCCAAGGCCAAGAGTTCAACATAGAATACATTGCTCGGACACCGTTTATGTTGCCTTTATCTCCAAGTTCGTATAACAACTGTCGAGCAGCACACGTTCTGCGTTGTTTTTTATGGAAAAGACCTAGTTACCGATTTTTTTTCCTACACGTGCCACGGGCTCTACGCTCTGTGTCATGGGTGGTCGGCTGCGGTTCCTGGGTCATGTCTGTTACTCCTACACGTGCACGTGCTCTGCGCTCGACATTATGGACTATGGGCTAGCCAAGGCCATAGGGATCAGTAACAGACCAATTGTTTGGATGTTATTTGAACTACGCATAATCGCGTTAGGTCTATATCACCAGCCAGCATCTTCGCTACGTCCTCCACTTCATCCTCCAGCTGCTGTGTCCCGTGTGATCTAGTCCTTCGGCGAACCCACCCCCTATCGACTGAAGGTCGATGGTAGGGTAATGGGACCAAACAACCGCGAGGACATGGGTAGCGACGGTCGTAATGTCATCGCGGTTGAAGGTTTTGAAGTTCTCCCATGCTGCCTTGCACCTCTAGATTATGGTGTCGGGACGTTGACGCCGATCGTCGTGCTAAGCGGCCGGTTCTAGATAGATGCAATCAAGCACCAGCTTAATTGCGACGATTGCAACATCGAAATTCTCCTTTTGGACCTTGGCGTCCTGCACCAGCACGTCAAACTACGCTTTGGCTTTATGACGATAGCCTACGCGAGTTACAATGATCCATTATACAAGGAAGCTACTCCAACAATAATTCTGACCAGGAGGAATTCACCTTTTAGCTCCTCAGCAAGTTTGTCCGCTCGCTCTGCTTCCTTTGCTTTCTCCTAGCGAAGTTGATCGACGGCCTGGTGCATCTGGCCGAGCTTAGTGTCTTGCTCTACAAGCACACCAGTTGTTAACGAAAATGCGGTTGTTCAGCAATACCAAAGTACATTCATTGATGTACCGTACCTGCTTTCTGTTTGGAAACACTATTGAGCTGTTCGCTTTTCCTCTCCAACTGCTCGAAAGCACTTTTTATTTGGTCGAAGACAGCGGCCAGCTGCTCGGACTAGCTCCACACTTGCTCGGACATAGCCGCCAGCTTTTCGGTAAAGACCCCCTTCTGGTATTCCAAGTCCCGCGTGTTCGACTCCGCAAGGTCTCATTCGCGTTGGGCCCTCTGGATATTCTTCTCCGAGAGGTTCCTGGCCTCTTTGAGTTTTTCATTCTCTGCAACAAGGGGCTCCATTCGCTTTATCAGCTGGCGGCGCTACTCGGCAACTCGAGATATTTCCTGCAAAATGCATGATGACATTATCGTTAACCAATTCCAATAAACAATTAGGACCTTTCCAGACGAAGTATTCACCTTGATCTGTTTCATCACACCAGTAAGGGAAGTCTCCAGTCTCCTAAACTCCTTGGTGGTGTCCTTCTCTTCGACAATAACTATTTCATCACCGCGCTTTCGGAGGATCTGGACTGCTTGGGGTCGAGGTTTGTCACGCACGATCTTCTCCACCTTGTCCTCCTCCATTATAGCTGGGGGACCACCTTGGGGCTCGATGGTCGGATAGCAGGTCCGACCACGGCCTCTAAAGTATCGGGAACCGTCGTTTGCTCCTTCGGCGTCGAAAGCTTTTCCGCTACTGATTCCACCATTGCCGAAGGCACCATCGCCGACTCATTTGCCATAGTAGGTAGTTGCTTGTGGCTATCAAGCCCACTAGGGGCAGCAATTGGCTCCCCCGCGTGCTCCCGAACACTCGGGGACTCCTGGATGTGGTCTACTGGCATCACCACCACTCCAGGGTGCTCAGTCTGAGCGGGTAGGGCTGGAGCAGTTGTTGGCTTTGCACTATACCAAATCAGTTATTCAGTCACAACATAAGTAAGGGAAATACAACAAAGTAATGTCAGCACAAGGACACTTATGGTTTGGTCTGACGGTTCAATTTCTTGAACCGACGGTGCCGGCCTGAGCCTCCGGGCGCAGCCGCGGGGTCGACTTCTATGCTCGGCGAGGGAATTCTTGGCTCTTCCTCGGTTAGCTTTGGTTCCGCCTACTGCTCTGGGGCCGCTGCCGTTTGTTGCTCGGGGATCTCCGTTGCCCGCCCCGCGGGGATTTCCGACGTTTGCTGCGCAGCAATTCCCTCCGCTCGTTGCTCGGGGACTCTCCTTGTCGGAGCTTCACAGACTTCTTCACCTACCCCAGTTTGTTGCTCCGCATGTGGGTTGCGTGGAGGCCCTTTCGTGCTCGGGGGCGGGTTCTTGAGAGAGGCCAGAAATCCTATACAGGAACGACGTCAAAGAGCGGACTGCCGAGCTATTCGTGCTGCTAGCCTCCTTCAGGTTGTTAGGGTACACAAAACCCTTTAATTGCAAGAATATGCCTCCTCAGGTGAATATCCTAACTATATGTTTCGTAGAAGTTTATTTATACTGTCGAGCAATAAACTGATCCTACTCATGTGAAGATGCATTCGCAGGATAGGGCGGTGTATTTCTTGGGTGTGCCAAGAAATGATTGGCCGCCGTCAGTGGATGCACGACGACCAGTTCAAATTGAAGAAAGCTCCGTCGGCATCTCCTCGGAATCCAGAGGAATGGATACTGGTCGGACGGAGAGTCCTCCCCCGGTGTCGGTGAAAAACCGGGGGAAGAGGCCGGTGGAAGATGAGCCGGCCTAGAAGAAGAGGAAAACAGCAGCGACTACTGTCCGCAAACTAGGCGGGATCTCTCTAGATGATGACCAGACCAATCGAACACGAAGAACCGCGGTGTACTAGCTTTTATTTGGGCCATATGCATTAGGGACATGCCCGGTGGCTGGAGCCCTGTGTAGCGTACCCATAATTTCCTCGAAGGGAAATCCATAGATACAAACAACAATGCGATAGTCCCCGAAGATCATGCCATCACATTATTGAATCACAGTTGTTATCAAAGTGCATACATCGAATATATACTTGTCTTAGAGAGTGCAATAGTAAGGTTTACTTATTATTACATCGCCACTTGGCGAATCACATAGAGCACACAACATCTTGAACAACGTCAAAAGGCACGATCACGGGCGCAAACTCCAACTTCATCGTCCAACTTGAGGCTAGAACGAGACCTCTAGTCTTCTCAACCATCGCCCGCGTATTCGTAGTCGGGCTCATCACCTGTCATACAATTATCAATACGATTTGTACTGGCCACTAGCTCCCACCCTATGCATTGCGTTTGCTTTGTGGTAAGTGGAATGCAAAGGTAAGAGAAAAAGCCTACTATTTGGCTATAGTTTTCCTATGCAAGTTCAACAACATTTTACTAATAATTTGTCAAGTTTTAACCCATCCTTTCCACACATCCATCCATCCCACACATCTCACCACACTCTTGCTCTCTAGGCGACAAGGACAACTCCCTCTCATCCTTGCCTCAGCGGCTAACAGATGGAACACCAACAAAACCCAGGGGGAAAAGAAGAAAGGACACCTCTC
Organism: Miscanthus floridulus; assembly: GCF_019320115.1. Taxonomy (NCBI): domain Eukaryota; kingdom Viridiplantae; phylum Streptophyta; class Magnoliopsida; order Poales; family Poaceae; genus Miscanthus; species Miscanthus floridulus. Next base: position 16,741,082 of record NC_089584.1, on the reverse strand, counting down.
TCTAATCAAGTGAAGCGTAGAATCATAGGAATGTCCGTAACCGTGGATACAGCTATACACATAGATCGATCAACTCTACCGAGCGTGTACACCTAGAACCACAAGATCACCATCCTCGGCATGTGCACTGCCTAGGCTGATACCGGGCTACCTCCTAACAGGTACGATGCCACCCTATCACTCAACCCTGGGGCACCCCAGATTCCACCGGCACGCTGAGACTGTGAGACGTAGTACCGGGCCACCGAGGTCACCACGCTGTCCTAGGAGGGTGTGGGCAACTAGCCCGTACCTCCGTACACTATCCACTTCCATCCTAATAGTAGTGAGCATCGGGTATGGTCCTTCACAGACATTGGGTCCGGTCATCACTTGCCCCCTACGTCTAGGTGGCGGCAACCACCAAGAGTAATAAGAAATCCGCAGCTACAACGATCCCCATGTGCCACTAGATGCAATCACTCAAGCAAATGCACTAACCACAATCATTTCTGCAAAAATAACAATGTGAGCACGCCCCTAGTACCTTTGACATATTCGAAAAAGGTCATTTCATTGTAGAGTAAGTAAATAGCGAAGCAAATGCCAAAATGTTAGTACAAGAGGTCGAGTAACACCATGAAAATAGAACCATGTGAAATAAAGAAGTTTTCTGAGAAATTAGAAAAAAATCACTTAATTTGGACAACAAATGCAAAATTTAAACATGTTTAAAGTTTTTATTATGAATCAAAATAAAAAATAAGAAGATCCCCATGAACCGAACTAGAATAGGAGAAGAACTCAGCACCAACATGTGGGACCCACTATCAGTCGCACATAAAAAAAATTGCACGCAGGGGAAGGCTTCTTCGCGCCGTGCCTCCCGTGCGTTGTGGGCTTGGCCGTTGATGAGTTTAGGCTCAGTCATGTTGGCGCTCGGCACGCTGGGAGCGCTGGCCGACTCATTCATAGGGCCTTAAAACAGGCGACACTACCTCCAAACCCTATCCACGAGGGCTCTTTCCCAAGACATGCCAAATGTTTGTTCGTAAGTCCTCAAAAGAGGGGACACTACCTCCAGACCATAGGCCTAGGGGCCGTTCGCCATGACACCAATACATGTTCGTTCTTAACGCCTCAAGAGTCAAGACGGATGACACTACCACCAAATCCTATGACACGCCCTTTCCCATCGCATTAAAGCGGGTGATACTACCTCCAAAACACTCGCACAGGTTCGTTCTTAAGGCGTGGACATACCCAAGGTACTTTCCATGCCATTTAAGCGCGCGAAACTAATGACACACGTAGGTCATTCATAATGCCTTAAAACGGGCGACACGGCAACCTAACCCGGTACTAGGGGGCTCATAGCCACGACACAAAGACAGGTTAGTTCATAAGACCCTTACACCGGCGACACTACCACAGATGACGGACAATTGTTTGTCATGACACATACTCTGGCTCATTTCTAGGGCCTTAAAACAGGTGACACTACCTCCAAACCTTATCCTCGAGGGCTCTTTGTCATGACACGCCAAATGTTTGTTCGTAAGTCCTCAAAAGAGGCGACACTACCTTCAGACCATAGGCCTGGGGCCGTTAGCCATGACACAAACACATGTTCGTTCTTAACGCCTCAAGACGGATGACACTGCCACCAAATCCTGTGACACGCCCTTTCCCATCGTATTAAAGCAGGTGATACTGCCTACAAAACACTCGCATAGGTTCGTTCTTAAGGCATGGACATACCCAAGGGACTTTCCACGCCATTTAAGTGTGCGAAACTAATGACACAAACGTAGGTTCATTCGTAATGCCTTAAAACGGGCGGCACGACAACCTAACCCGGTACTAGGGGGCTCATAGCCACGACACAAAGACAGGTCAGTTCGTCCAAGGCTTCAATAGGACAGGATCATTGGAATGGTTACAAAATCAGTCATCACAAACCACCTGACAACCGTGGCAAGCAGCATGACCTGCACAGGGAGCTTGCATGGCTTCAATAGGTCAGGATACAAGGCCACATTCCAGTCCCTGAAGATTCAGGCACCATTTACGGAAGCTACACTTCTGTAAGTGCCATCCATTTAATTTTGGACCAGTGAACTTTAATTTTGCCAACCATAATACAAAAATGAGGAAACATGCTGCAGAGACCAATGCAATGCTTTCGGAAGAGTGCAGAGAAGGTCGACTCTGATCAGCTGGCTAGTGTTGTGTCAACCTGCTCTTGGGGTAATCATGCAGCCATCGGCACTGGCACCAAATCCTAAATTCACTGGAAGGATGAGATCCAGGTACTTTGGCCATTTCACTTATCTATGTCTGTTTTGACAAGTGGGCTGGCCGCAGGCCTAGGCCCACGAGTAGTACTGTAGCTCGTAAATAGTACAACGAGGGGAATAAGATTGGTTTGTTAGCAGGTCATTAGAGAGATAAGGTTATTTAGATTAGATTGGGTTTGTTTGGTAGCTGGCTATATAAGAAAAAATACTATAGAACATGTATGTGGCACTTAAATAAAGTTGAAAGTGCAAACTTGGTAGAGGACAATGCAACTTTTGTTTCGGTAAATAAATGTTGTTCAATAGTATTTTTGATAGCCCAAGGATTGAAGTTGGAATTTAATTCCAGCCTCTAGAACTGAAATGATCGAGTCTGAAAACCTAATGACGATGCCATTTTGGCATTTAAATTTTGATTAAATTTCTTAAACACTAGATTCGTGTTTTTGCACTGTTGGTTGTACCAAAGTGAGTACATGAGCATGGTGTAGGTCGAAGTCAGGTTGGTTGTCACGTGGAACTCGTAAAAATTGCCCAAGACCCCTTAGAACGAGTAATGGATCATGTTTCGGTGATCCGTTCGCAAACTGACGTCGGCGCGACGAGCTCGTTTTGGCATTCTTCTATCTACCTCTCCAGTTGCTCTCGGGGCATAAGATTTGCTTCGCTAGCTAGTGAGTAGTACCGGCCTCGGGTTAGTGTAATTAGTTGGACTCTAGTTGAGTTGATCGACAACTTTTGATTCACTTTAAAAATCGTGCAAGTCACTGGTAGCAACCGCTCTATCGGGGTTCGCGGTCACCGCGTGCACGGCGCAGCTAGCGACGAGCTCAAGCGTGGTCGGGCGGTTGCCATTTCGTCTGCGCGCGCGTGTCCGGTCGTTGCCGCGCGGCATTCCAGGTTTTGCCCGCCCATTCCCAGCGGGGCCGCGATCTTGCTCCTGCCGTTGTCCGTGAGCTTGACAGGCTCGGGCAGCTGGCCGTCGTGCCGCACACCGGGTCAGGTCAAACCTGCGGCCATCGTGGTTGGGCCGATGTGGCGACCGTTCCGCCCCTCATTCCACCTACCACAACGATGGTCCGGTCACCCTAGAGATGGGACACCTCCCTACCCCGCTTTGATTAGCTCCGATTCAAACGTGTCGTGCCGATTCAAACGTGTCGCGCCAAGCACCCACCTCGCGTTACTGAGGCGCAAGTACTTGCACTGTCACCACTGGTTGGAGTTGCCCCGCCTTAACTTGCTCGGCTCGCTCGGGCGCATGCTCCACGGTCGCCCGTGCGCTTGACCGCCGCCACTCCGTCCCTTGATTCGCTTAGCTAGAGCTTCTCAGTCCGATTCCTCGCAGCTGTGTGTAGTCTGGGGAGTCGGCTAGCCAGTCAATTCCTATCAAGGCCCTGCCGTGCCTAGGCATGGTCGAGCTTGGCGTTTCCGCGGTCGCCGGTCATCTCGTCGCCGTGGATGATACGATTGGGGGTAAGGCCCGTAGGGCTGGTAGAAGTTCAATTACTTGTAGCTGGAAACTCGTCTTGACCTTCTCTAGCTGGTGCTCGCGTCCTTCTGGCCAGGGGCCTCGTCGGAGATGCTGTGACGCGCCAGTGTCTGGTTGGAGAGCCGTCGTCCCATCAGCTCGCACGTGGCCAGCGTTGCGGGGGCCGTCTTCGACTTCACCACCACCTCGACCATGTTCGTTGTAAGCTGCTGATGCTCAATCGCCCCTTTTAGTCCATGAATTGTGTTTGGTCACCAGACCGCTCATGTCGCCGTGGCGGTTGGGCCGCCGCCGTGCCGGAGCCCGTGCCGACATCCTTCCCCTCCTCAACGGCAAGTGATCGAACCATGCTTAAGCTTCTAGGAAGGTGTGAGGGAGTGAAATGAAACCACAGATTAGGGTTTTGAAATGGGAGAGAGTGAGTGGAGAAGCCCTTTCAACTTCCACAATTTTCCACCGTTATGCCATGTACTGAACTTTCATTTAAACTAACTAGGATTAGGAGTTTGGGTGGGGCGCTGGAGGCTGCGTGTGAAGCGGAGGAGGTGGTCGTTGAGGCTGTTGGGCGTGGGGCGGGGGGGGGGGGGGGGGGGGGGGGGGGGGGCTTTCGGGTTTTCTAGCTTGGATTCTTCTTTTTTCAGTACGGATTCTTGTTTTTTCGGGATGGATTCTAGTAAGGAATATAATAGTTTACATAGCTATAAGATAGAGCAGCTGAATTCCAATGCATTTTATGGGTCACATGATGGACCGAGTATATAAAATTCTAATCCATGAACAGATATATAAGAAAAGCTGGTTTCCAATAAAGATATATAAGAAAATTAAGGGAACGGTAAAATCTAATAGTTAACCGGTACAATCTGTCTTTAAGGGATGGTAAAATCGCATGGTACGATAAAAACATAAGTGCACTGAATGATATTTTTACGCTTGCAATTCCTATAGAAGGCCTCAGCCACAACGTCGTTGTCCTCATAGGCCTCATCTGTAAATGATTACATAAAATTTTGCAAATCATAAAGGGAGCATGTATTGAAAGGCCAGCAAGACACTCAATGTTTTAGCACATAGGCAACAGTAGATGTCAATAAAATATGCCAACAGTGTTTGAGTGGAAAAATCAACATAACATAGAATTTTAAATGTGTGTTATCTCTCTTTAGAAAGACCTCATTGTATGACACTAAATGTGTGTTTCAGCAAGTAAAACAAGCCAATGGAAACGAATCTAATGAAGCTCACCTTCTTGGTTGCCAGAAATGCTCTGCATTTCTTTCACCAGTGCATCTATCTGAACTTGTTGATTGGCAACAATGCTCCTCAGTTCAGCATTCTCAGATGGTAGGATCTCCAGATGTGGAATAGCAAAAACATAATCAACATAGTATCAAAAAAATCAATCTTGACTAACATTTCGTTCACCTGACACTTGAAGAACACTTTCCCATCATTTTCTGGTTTTCCATTTCTGCTAGTCCGCTCTACAACGTGTGCATTTCTGCAATTGAGGCACCGGATCAGGGGCAAACCGGTGCTCCACCCAGTCCTCACCTCTGTCCACACTAACATTGCTGAATAAACCAAACAAAGAAATCAGCATTTTGCTTTCATTTTTATCTATAATCGAGGCCGGCGCGGGATTAGGAGAGGGCATAGGTGGACCCACCTATGGGGCGAGATAGGGCCACTACTTAAAAAATGATTTTTAGCAACGGTTCGATTTTTTTGTAGGGACGGCTGGTGATGGAGCCGCCCCTACAGTGGCGTGGTCGGGTGCCCAGACACCAGCCGCCCCAACAAATGGAACAGCAGGGGCGGCTGGTGTTACGAGCCGCCCCTACAAATGGGGTCTGATTTGTAGGGGCGGCTCAATTACCAGCCGCCCCTGGAAATGCTATTTGTAGGGGCGGCTGGTGATTGAGCCGCCCCTACAAATAGCCCCGTATTTATAGCACCGATTTGTAGGGGCGGCTCAATCACCAGCCGCCCCTACAAATGCCCCCCATATAAAACAGATATAGCACATTCTTCCTTCTCGGGTCACTCACTCCAACCCGTGAAAAAAGGTGGGGAGGCCTTGGGCACCTCTCAAAAATTGCTCTACTAAGGGGGAATGTTTTGGTCTCAAATCCTTTGATGGAGAGGTTGTAGAAGGTAAAAAAATGATATTCCATATTTTTTTGAAGTTTTAATGGTTGGTTAGCGAGTAATTAGAGTTTTGTTTTTCTCTCTCTTCTATGGTGCTTGAGCTATTTATGAAGCAAATTAGACCCGACTTTTAAATGGACTAAGGTAAATTAGGGAGAGGAACAAGATCATACCCTTATTTGGTCCATGTTTCTAGATTTTAGTGAACAATTAGTTAGTTTTATGGATGTTTCATGTGCATGTGGATCTAGATCTAGGGTTTGTTTTTTTTTATTAATTTTGTTTTTGTAAATTTATGTTTGATGAAATTGGACTAGGGTTTGTATGAAAGATATTGGGTAAAGTATAATTCTTGCTAATTGTTGTCTTTAAAATTATTTATTGTAATCAATAAATATATATTTTAATTATTTATGGATAAATGGGTCGTTAATTAATTTTCTTTTACCATGGTGTGTTTGTATGCTTCATGTAATTATATTAGATTTATATTCATATATATCTGAAGTATATACAATTATTCTCAAGTAATTATTAATTTGTTTCATTTTTCTATATATCTGAATAAGTACTCCTTTAATGTTTGTTTTGTTGTTGTTTTAAAAGATAGAGTACAGGAACTCTTGGATGTCTGGTTCATTAAGGTTCAAGGCAGGTTTCCGTGAAGAGGTGGATAAATTTATTGAAGCCGCAAAGAAGCATGCAACGATATTGAAAGAGAATAAGGATACAATTATTTGCCCATATAAAGATTGCAAGAACCGTATGGCATGGACAGATGTGACTATCATCAGATCATATTTGATTATGCGAGGATTTGTTGAGGACTACAAAGTGTAGATTCATCATGGTGAAACGGTTATTGTTAACGACGAGGATGAGGAGGAATACGACAACGAAACCATAGAATCCCTGTCCCAATATTCAGCAGAGCTTGATGCACGAATGGATTTTGAGTTTGGCAATGAACAAGGTGGTGATGCTGGTGGTTGGGATGGTAACGACAAAGGTGGTGCTAATAATGATGGTGGAGCACGTGTCGGGGATGAAGATAATTTGGAGGACATGATTCGAGCCCTTGGACCAGAGATTTTACTAAATAGCCCGAAAGGTCTAAGAAAATTTAGAAAGGGTGACAAAAGCATCGAAGGAGACTGTGTATGGTGTTGAAAAGGGTTGTCTGATACATTGGACATTGCTACGTTTTGTGCTTGAGCTACTCATCCTGAAGGCTAAGTATGGCTAGTTAGACTGTAGTTTCAATAATCTATTGCATCTCCTGTCATGGGTGCTGCCACAACCAAACTCAGTTCCCACAAACACATACCAAGCGAAGAAGGTCATAAGTCCATTGACAATGGGGGTTGAAAAAATCCATGCATGCCCCAACCACTGTATACTTTTTCATGGCGAAACGTTCAAGTCACTGGATAAATATCCCTGGTGTGGGGCCAGCCGGTACAAGAACAATGACCTTTACGGTGGGGACGAAGCCTCCATGGGGAAAAAGAGGAATAAGAAGGGTACCAAAAAGGTGGTACAAGAATCTCAGCCCCCAGAGGACACTCCATTAGGCAACGATGCAAAGCAGAGAAGAATTCCTGCCCTGGTAATGTGGTACCTGCCAGTGACCAACCACTTGAGATGTATCTTCGTAAACCCTAAAGAAACCGCACTCATGACATGGTGGGATGATGAGCGCAAGATGGATGATGATAAGATTGCACACCCGGCTGATTGTAGTCAGTGGCAAAGGTTTGATGAGAAGCACAAAGAATTCAGCGATGACCCAAGGAATGTACGGTTTGGCTTGAGCACCGATGGAATGAATCCCTTCAATGAGAGGATGAGCGACCATAGCACATGGCCAGTGATCTTGATCATGTACAACATCCCAACATGGTTGTGTCAAAAGAGAAAGTACCTTCTCCTCACTATTCTTATTTCTGGCCCTAAACAACCAGGCATTGATATAGACGTGTTCCTCGAGCCCTTGATGCAAGAAATGGAGAGGCTATGGAGGCATGGGGAGCAGATGTACGATGCGTTCTGAAAGGAGGACTTCATATGTAGAGCAATAATATTTATTACTACCAATGATTACCCCGCACTGTTTGCTTTGTCTGGACATATCAAAGGGAAGACAGGATGCTTGGTTTGCTTGGATGGTACTACATGGGTGTACCTTGGATGCATCCAAGAAGATAGTTTACCTAAGGAACCGACGCTTCTTAAAGATAAGTCACAAGTACAGCAGCAAATTGTTCTTTAGATTTTATGACAACGCCCCGGAGATTGAACCCCCTCCGGAGAGACGTCATAACAGAGAACACGTGTACAGAATGGTGAAAAACATACGCGTCGTCTATGGAAAGAAGAATCTGGATGGGACGAACAGAGATAGAAGCACACCTCCTGTCGAAGGCGTACGTTTCAAGAAACAATCGATCTTTTTTCAGTATCTGCCTTATTGGCCAGACTTGGAGGTCCCCCATGCCATTGATGCTATACATGTGCAGAAGAATGTCTTTAAGAGTCTCATTGCTACCTTGATGGACACAGGCAAGTCAAAGGATGGTCTGAAAGCACGGAAAGACATGGTGCAGCTAAACGTGATGCCACAGCTAAACCCGGTACCTGAGGCTAATGGAAAATACACTCTGCCCGCGCCGTGCTTCAACCTAACACCAGACAAGAAGAGAGCTATATGCACTTTCCTGAGAGGGATCAAAGTCCTGACTAGGTTTTCAGCAAATGTGAAGAAGCTAGTGTCGATGAAGGACTTGTCAATAACACACTGCAAGGCTCACGATTGCCATGTGATGCTGACAATATTTCTACCTATTGCAATCAGGGCTATAAAGCCAGAGTTCTTGAAAATGGCCATCACCCGCATGTGCTACTTCTTTTCAAAGATCTCACAGAAGACGATTGGCAAGGAAGAGCTGAGTGACCTGCATGAATTTGTGGTGGAGACACAAAACCAACTGGAGATGTGTTTACCTCCTGCTTTTTTGATATAATGCCATACCTCATGATTCACATGGTTCATCAAATACAGGCGCTTGGCCCTTGCTACTTGCATGAAATATGGTCCTATGAGCGGTTCATGTCGGTTCTAAGTCGATACATGCATAATCGAGCATACCCAGAGGGCTCCATGATAGAGGGTTACAGTACTGAAGAAGTCATCGAGTGCTGTCAAGAGTATCTAAAAGTATAGAAAGGGATTGGTAAACTCGATTCTCATCACAAGGGTAGGCTGGCTGGGAAGGGCACCAGTGGTAGAAAAGTGTTCATCGACCATGATTACAAAGAGGTGAGTCGGGCGCATTACAGTGTCTTGCAGAGTACACAACTGATGCAACCGTATATTGATAAACACTTGGCTATCATTATGGCAGAGAGAAAATGGCCGTTCGGATGATTGAGTCATGAAACAACACAAGCAACGACTAACTCCATGGTTGAAGGACCAAAATATACCGCCTGGAGAAACCATAGACTCTATTACCATCAGTAGGTTGGTGGAGGGGCCATCGAGACAAGTGACATCTTGGAATGCTTATGACATCAATGGGTATATGTACTATACCCATGCAAAGGATAGTAAATATGTCAACCAAAACAGCGGCGTTCGAATAGAGGCTCTCGATGGATTAGGGCGAAAGATCCAATACTTTAGCATCATTGAGGAGATATGAGAACTTGACTATGGAAGGGATATAACGGTGGCCCTGTTTCGATGCCGCTGGATCAAACAACACCAACTGAACGAGATCGGATTGAGAGTCCTGGACCTCGAGAATCTAGGCTACCAAGATGACCCTTGGGTGCTCGCTTCACGTGTCGCACAAGTTTTCTATATGTCTGACCCACAAAGTAACCTCCCCCCAAAGAAGAAGACAAAGCACGTGGTTGCCTCTAGGAAACAGCACATTATTGGAGTTGATGGCGTGGACGATGTTGAAGCTTACAATAACTACGATGAGATGCCGCTATTCACAAACTTTCCTAAGAAGATCAGTGTTGTGGAAAAGAACCTCTCCAAAGACATAATGCCATAGGAACGAAAAGGTGTCAAGGAAAAAGTCGTTACAGCAGGCTAGCTAGTTGTTGAACGTGGAGTGTTTGTGTAAGTGTGTGTTTGTAAGACTTCATTTATGCATGCGTGTGAGACTATATATTTATGTACGTGTGTAAGACTACATATTTTTATATGTGTGTGAGACTACATTTTATGCATGTGAGACTACCCTTTGCAAAATCCAGATGACTCTATTTGAACATCCACTCTATTACTACTAAAACTTTATGAAATCACTTAACACTTTATGAAATGAAGAAATGACCAAAATAAAAGTAGGAGATCTTGATGAGTTATACAACTCTTATATTCATCACCATTACAGTTGAAATCATTTAGTGTTTGAAAATCAGGTTTGAAGCTATCATTTTTTGAAATTTAAAATTTGAATTGTCACATGAAGAAGTAATCAAAATAAAAGTTATGGACAGTGAGTTGTACAACATTGGTATTCATGAGTTTTTCATCTGAAATCATTTACTCTTTCAAAATATTGTTTCAAGTTGAAATTGTTTGAATTTCAAAATTTGAATCGTTCAAACAAAGTCACATAACAAGATAACCAAAATAAAAGTTGTACATGTCGATGAGTTATACAACTTTTATGTTTACAATATTTTCATTTTATTTAATTTAAAGTCATAAAATTGTAGTCGAAGTTTTAAAATTCAAATTTATAATTTTTATTTTTTTGTTTTCTATATTGTTTTGACTACAATTGTTTTTATATTACTTTTATTTTGTTCATAATTGTTTTATATATACACAATTGTTTTTATAATACAGAATTAACAATTTAAAAAAATAAAAATATATTTCTAGGGGCGGTTGGATCAGGAACCGCCCCTACAAATGCATTTGTAGGGGCGGCTGGATCAGGAACCGCCTCTACAAATGCATTTCTAGGGGCGGCTGGATCAAAAACCGCCCCTACAAATCAACCTGTCTATATATACGAGGGCGCACGGGTGTTGTCTTCATTTGGGCGCTCTCTTCTCCTCCGACGCCGTCAGGCTGCCCCGCCGACGCCGGCCCGCGCCCCTTCCCCGCTGACGCCGGCCCGCGCCACTTCCCCTCACCCGCGCGCCCCATCTCCGCCCCCGCGTGCCTGCTCCTTCCCCGGACCCGCGTGCCTGCTCCTCCCTGCCCTAGGGTTTCTGACCCCACCGCCGACGCCAGCCCGCTCCCCGGTGGTTGGCCCCCGCCGGCCGGCCGCTTCCCCTCACCCGCGCGCCCCATCTCCGCCTCCACGCGCCTGCTCCTTCCCTGCACCCGCACGCCTGCTCCTCCCCGCCCTAGGGTTTCTGACCCCGCCGCCGACGCCCGCCCGCTCCCCGGTGGTTGGCCCCCGCCGGCCGACCGCTTCCCCTCACTGCCCCAGTGCCTTGGCGCCATCTGCGACGTGGGGCTCGTCAAGGCATTCCAGAGCGCCTACTTCGACAGGTACGGCGGCGGCGCCAACTCGCTCGCGTCGGGGTACTCCCGCAGGACGGGGCTCGGCGCAGAGATCATCGGCACCTTCGTGCTCGTCTACACCGTCTTCTCCGCCACCGACCCCAAGCGCAGCGCCCGCGACTCCCGCGTCCCGGTGAGCACCCGACCAACGCCACCGCCTCTTCCTTTTTTTCTTTCAGCTTTGTGTCTCGATCTGCTGCTACCTGCTTAGTTGAGAGTATACTATTTTGTAGCTTAAAAGTTGGCTTGTTTTAATACTTGGCATCACTCGTAAGTTGAGTTCTTGGCGAGCTTAATTAGAGCTCAAGTCATGCTAGCTAATCACATGCTCAAATCTTGGCAACGTACATGGCAGACACTCAAATTTCAAATCTGGCACATTACATGATTACAACAGATAAGTTTCAATCCTCCTCATGGCAAACACTCTCAAATTTCAGCTTCCTAAGAAGTAGTTCTCATCTGATGAGAGTGTAACCAAACTGTGCAACAATGTCAGTTTCAGTACTAGGGAACATAAACGTTGTCCAGCACTAAGGAAAGAACTGCTGACGACATAGAAATAACTCTTGAAAATTTATCCATGCCAGCCTGCATGACAAGTTTCCAAGAGACAACAATAGCATCACAGTGGCAAAATTATGCATTCAAAATAGATAAATATATTTCCCATCATGCATTTTATTGTAGCTCTATGTCAACTAGGAGGAACCTAACTTGACCAGTTTAATAGATGGTGATTCACAGTGGCTACAGTAAACACCTGTTACAGAATTGAAATTGAAATATCTAAATTTTTCCAATCCCTTTAATCATTTAGGATGTCATGTGAACACAGTGCTCTAAAAAACTTGCTCCACCTGCACTGTGAGTATGACCTCTGACACAATAAGCCTATAAAACAGAGAAGTCAGCATATAGATCTTGGACCTATCCTGTCCTGTGCCCTAGATAACCACTTCAACAAACGAATCAACTGATTCCATGTGGCAGACATGTATGGTAATAATGGATGTTGTTTACTAGTATTACACACCTGGTTTCTCTTCTTCCCAGCATGCCTAGTCGGCAGAATGGGAACTGTCCTCCTAGCATTGCTAGATGAAGCCACTCCAGTAGGCTGATTATGCTGCTTTTGCCGTACATCAACAGGGGCTATACTCCCATTCCGTAGACCACATAGCACAACTTTCCCCTTAATAGAGTGAGAAAATTCAGTGAGCATAGCAGAGACAGGAATAGCATGTCATAGTAAATTCCGAATTAATCATAACACAGATACAGGGTCAACAAGAAAGAATAAAATCCATATTACTTAGTTCTGCAGATTATCACATATGCTGCAATAGGAATGGCCACATTGGTAGCATATTGCTTTCCTTTCAAAACTTTGAGAATCATGTAGTCATGCATTAGACACCACCAAATTTAAGCTAATTGAGAAGTGGGAGCAAAAGGTCGAGGCAAGCAAAATTTTCAGTAACTCTCATTTGACAACAAACCATAACAATATCTGAACCGGTTAAAACTACAAAGTGAGAAGAAGTTTACGTAGATTTAGATTATTACCGAGTGCACAAATTTTAGGGAAAGAACGTCACTTTTAGATCGACATAGCCACGATAATCCCCTTGTTTCCAAATCGAGTAGACCAGCACCAATGTCTGAACCTAGAAATAAGATGAACAAGTGAAAAGTAAATCCCAAGCGAAAAGGATGTTGTATTGTGCCAGTAACATAAGCAGGCTGCGAATTGTAAAAACTGTAAGAATGAGAACATCTTGTTATCCATCTATCACTAAGAGTAACATGCCTAATTCCTATTGAGACTGCATATCCTAGGTAATGTCTGACTTCCAAAGACGACGTTCTTCATTCAGTCCAGAGCTCCAGCAAACCCAGTATGTTCAGTGGTCTCGCGTTCTTTCAGAATACAGCCACCATTTGCTCCAGCCTCCACGGCTCCAAGTTAGTAGTGTAGTAGTACTAGTCCAGAATCAGATCACTCAAGTACCATGCATATAAAACAGCCCAGCACGTGATCCCAACCAAGCTCCCCAGCTGTGGTTTAGATCAAATAGCGAAGAACTGCACAAGTCATGGCTGCTTTCGGGCCAACAAAATGCCGTGATGAGAGTGTCTGCCATGCTCTGTGCAAATAGTAGCTCCCCTGTTTTGATGCTCCAAATGTGAACAGTGCAGTCTTGACAGGATAAACATGCTTCATAGATTTTTTGTCGACTGAAAGTGGCAAGCTACACCTTGGTAAATTCTTTTAGCTTTATAGAAATATATGGATAGAACATTGGTACCTTGACAAATGGATAATCGACAAGAAGTCGAGAAGAAACAGATGGGAATGATCGGAGCAATCCTTCATACATCTCCTTTGATGCCCAACTAGCTATAGATTCATGCATTCTGTATTGTGTTGTTAATGTCGTAGTGAGCAGTCCATCATGTAGTGATGAAGCCCTCTCTAACAAAGACATTCCTAGCCCACCTTCCATAGCCTCTCTTGATAATACTACTGGTGCAAGCTGACGGTGATCACCAACAAGAATGAAACGCTTTCCTTGTAATATAGGGATCCAACATGAGTATTTTTGGTGTTCTAACAGATGACAGATTTTTGGTGTTGTTAGTTTCTGTAACTATTGTATTCCAGAGTTCTGGTTAGGATGATGAGTGCAAGTCTTCATGATCTGGAGGTTATCTGTGCGTTTGAGTATTGAGTGGCATTTTCTCTTCTCGTTTTACTGTGGGTTCCAATTAGGGGCACACAATACACCCCCTCAGTGCATCCTCCCTGTCTAATTAGCACTATTTTCTAATGGTATCTGTGGACTGATTAGTAGCTTTGATGAGAACTTGGGTTATTAATTGAGACCTAAGGCACTTTGTAATGATGTTTCTATACATTCTTAATAGTATTATTTCCCATCTGTGAACTGTTGGTACTCGTTTCCTGCCATTTGCAACAGCTCATTAGCTCATTAATCCTAGCTATTCTTTCATTGTATGCTTGCAGCCTTACACTTGTTTGTTTAATTAGTGGGACTTCGATTCATCCAGTTTTATTTTTTTGGGAATAAATATCTGCTGACTAGAAATAATCCTTGCATTTATATTATTCTTCTTACATTGTCATTTGTATGATTGCAGCCTTGCACTTGTTTGTTTATATTATTGTGGCCGGTGGCTACTAATCTTCTCTGTACTTGCTGTCTTCTCTGTACTCCTCTTCTACTACTACTCTTCTCTACTCCACTCTACTCCTCTCCTCTCCTAAGCAGCTGTTGCTTTTTTTGCTACTTCTACTACTTCCCTACTACTACTGTCTACTACTTCTGATTGTCCAATCTGCTTATCAGGTTCAGAAGATATTAAGCATATGATGTTCTTACATTATCATGTTGCTTTTTCTGGGAAGCAGCACCTGCTTTTTTTTTTTTGCCAAATCTCCCCTCTCCTCTATTTGTTGCCACTTTTCCTATCCTCTATGTTTTGGAAGCAGCACCTGCTTTTTTTTTGCCAAATCTCCCCTCTCCTTTCCTCTCCTTTGTTTTGTCGATGATGAAATCGTCTAAGTCCATACATTATATGGAATATGAGCTGATGATTAAGAACTTGTGAGGAACTTGGCATCATTAGCAGCCGCCCCTACATTATCTTCTCCTCTCTTCTCTGTTATGATGCCTTGATGCTCCAAGTTCAAGATCAGATGATGTTTGACATGTTTCTGAGGCCTCTACCACTGCTACTTCTCATTTTTTTATATTGTTGTTTTATAGGACTACTTTGGTTTATAGACCTTTTTGATTTCTTATACCTTCTCGCGTACCTAAAGCACACTTTCTTGCATCTATTAGAACAAAGCGTGAAATAATATCGCGGACACCAGATAGTGCAGCCCGATGCCCCGAACATGATGAGCAGCCAACCCTTGAGGAGCAAGCACTAGAGGACCAGCTTACTCAGGAACGGTTCAATAAGGAGGTACACAATGATCTAGAAGTGATGCTTACTCAGGAGCAGTGTGACGAGGAGGAAGGCCCCGAAGGAGAGGCTGCTGAAGGCGAAGAAGAAGAGGATGATGCTGATGATGACTCAGAAGAGGGATATGTAAGTCCTAAGGATCCTTTCCCACGTGAAGCCAGAAGGAGACCAACGGAGGAATATTTGGACAAGGACTTTGACCCGAATGAGGAGGTAGGGAAAAAGCCTTAGCTTGTAAATTTTGCTAAAACTTTGGCTGTGTTACCTCTGCTAACACTTTGACCTATCGTATATACAGGTCCCTCCTAAAACTCGGAAAAGACGACGTCGACGTCCGCGACATCTCGCTGGACAAGACGGAGTAGAGGAAAGGAGAGCAGAGGCAACAGCCACAGAGATGGATCACGATGCCTCTGCTCCACAACCTGAAGACACAACCACGACTACCAAGCCTAAGAGAAAATGAGGGGATAGAAAAGGAAATCTATATCCAGATAAGGCATGCTATGTGATAACAGAGGTCGGGCCAGCAGGGGAGGTCCTTGAGCCAAAGGAATTAAGAGAATGATTCCGTAATGCGATCGGGGCCCTAGTAAGAGATAAATTGAATCCAGTAATCCCTAACTGGAAAGAGGTACCAGAGAACAAAAAGAATGAACTATGGGATAGGCACCGGAGGGTCAATTTTATATTTCCGGAGGATAAGCACGAACTGGCAAAAAAATGCTTTTAGGATGATGGGAGAGGTATTCCAATGTTGGAGGTCGGAGCTCAACACGAAATATATCCAAAAGGGGTTAACTCCCTTCAAAGAGTTCGACAAAATAACTCCTAGTCAATGGGAGGAGCTCGTGGCTCAGAAGACTTCACCGAAGGCATTGGAGCTCAGTGCCCGTAACACCGAGCTAGCGAAGAGGAACAAACACCACCATCATCTAGGCCCCGGTGGCTACTATGCCAAGGAAGAGCAGTTTAGGAAGATGGATGAAGAGGCCGCAGCTGCTGGGAATATCGATGTGACGAATCTAAAGGTACGCTCAAGGAACTGGATATATGCGAGGAGTACAGAATCATCCGGCAGTAATCATAAGTTTGATAAGCCAGAGACCCAAGAGGCGGTATCAAGGATACTGAAATATGCTGACGACAAGGAGAAGGGCTCCTTCAATCCTTCCAGAGAGAGAGACGAGCTTAGCCTTGGCTTGGGAAACAAGGAGCACACAGGCCGCACCAGGGGGCTAGGGAAAAGGACGACTTGGAAGCAAGGATTCGAAGAGGACAGACACATGTACAAGAAACATGGCCGAGACCAGGAGACTAGTCTTGAGCTCCAAGTGAAGGCTCTAGTTGTGAAGGCGCTGGAGGAGCAAGGACTGTCTATGGAGCCACGGATATTAGTGACGTCGCCGGAAGAATTAGCATTAGTTGGCAGCCCTCCGAAAGTTCCTAGCAGCCAAGGTTCCACTGCAGTCTCAACCCCCATCGATCGTATACGGGAACCAACTAGTTGCACCTTGGTGTTTCTAAGCGACCGACAGAACACTGTGATGGAGGTGGCAATGGGTGTGGCACATCCTCCCGGTGGCTTACACCACAATAATAAGATACCGCTGGACTACACTAGGGTCGAGGTGCATACCGTGAAGCCCGAGTTCATGCAGTGGAGGATAGACTACGCAACTCCCAAGGGGCTGGTATTACTCGGAGACATTATTGGGCAGTTCATCCTCTGGTACAAACGGGACATTATATTGACTGCTTCTTCGCCGCCTCCCCCTCTCCCAAATTTGGAGCGAGTTGTTGAGGTTGGGGAGATATTTTCACCGTCTCATGACCACCACGTACCTGAGATGCCACATTCTTCCCCGCCTCCTAGCGAGCATGTGCCTGATGAGATGCCACAACCTTCTCCAGCTCATACCAAGCAAGTGCATGATGAGATGCCACAGTCTTCTCAACAAGCACAGCCGATACATGAACAATGAGTGCCTCCTGAAGAAGGTGATGCACAAGAAGACGATGATGTGCCTGAATGGGAACTTCGAAAGAAGATTCCAATCAACATAAGGCCAGTTTTTGTTCCGGTGAAATACGTCTCGTCGGTGTCCAGGTGGTATTCACATGACTAGTTCAAGCCTGAGAACCAAGTTAAACAAGTCCCAAAACAGGGTTCTGAGGAGGCCGTAACTAGCAAACTCCACCAAATTACAAAGTAGTATCCAAATGTTGATGACATCAAATGATCAAAGGATTGCCCGAAAACATATGAAAGAGGCAAGCCCTTTATACCAAACTAGGACATCCGGCGCCTACCACTTGGAATGAGAAGGTTCCATGATTGGTACTTATGTGTTCTCCCAACAAGCATAGATCTCGTACAAGCATGCTTCCCCACCGGCACATTTGGAAGCCCAGCCGGGAAATTGTCTTTGACTTCAATGACATGCACACATGCTTTCACCTGAGAGAAATGGAGATGAATCTAATTCGCACGTGGTGCTTGTAAGTCCTTGTCCTTCCGATATGATATGAATGTAATCTTTGAATTTTGTTGTAACTAACCAACGCCGTAATTTGTAGAATGCAAGTGCACATTGTCAAATAAATGCCAAGTCTGAAAGCTGGGTATGTAGACCCTCAAGCTATAGCCCAACCAAATTTTAATTACCCTAAACAGTGGACACTGGATGCCAAAGAGCTAGCTGCTGCAAAGACTCTTCGGGAGAAAGAGCGCATCTGTACGGCGAAACTAAAGGAAGAGTCCCTTAAGGTTGCGGCATACATTGCTCTGGCTTTCAAAAATCTACAACAACACTCTACTATATGGCTACCATATAACTTCGAGTAAGTTCAACTATATACTTAAAGCTTTGTTCGATATATTTTATTCGATGCAAAAGAGCTTAGATTAAATCCATGCAGCAACCACTGGATTTGTATAGCCGTCGATGTCGGGAGGAGCATGTCATGGGTCTTTGATTCAATAGATAAGGACCCGGCGACATACAAAGACTTCATATCGATTCTCAAGACGTATACATATCGACAATCCTCATTAGCTTATATGTTTGTATACATACTTGTAACGTTCACTTATGGATACTAACAAGTTATATTTGCTAAAATAATTCGATCAGGGCATTTAGGTTCTATGTCACTCATCATCACGGAAGGCATGATCCAGCGAGAAAGGAAAAGCTGGCTATAAAAACACTATGTGCGGTAAGTGTAACTTACTTCTTCAGTACTCCGTTACATGGCTGTCAAAAGCATTACCTAACATTTTAATATGCAAAACACACAGTGCCCTAAGTAGAGACCTCGGAGTGTACATTGTGGATACTATATATGTTCTATGATGAGTAACACCAGTGCCTACAGGAGACACCCCTTAAGGGTAAGTTTGAACCTCTTCATCAGTAGTATAAAAACTTCGTACATGGTATAAAATACTAAACCGAAACTTGTTCTCTTGTAGTGGTGAGAAGAGAAAGGAATGAAAAAAGATCCATACAAGGATGACCAACTCTTAGAGCTCGTCGGCGACCTTTGTAACTTCATATTGGACCAGATTGTACACGTTAAAGGCGCCTACCATGACTGAGAGTCTGACTTAGGTAGAAATCCTCAGTACCAACACCTTCGTGAGACTGAAAGGCTAACTCTAGGACGTTGATAACAATGTTTATGAAATTTGTATATTAAATGATGGATTGTATATATCCTTACGAATTAGACTTGTAATTGTAGTTTATATAATACTATTGTGCTGGTAGTCGCGTTCGGAACGTTGGTCGCGGGGCGTTCGGCAACGCGAACGCGGTTCGGAATGTTGCTCGCGGGACGTTCGGCAACGCGAACGCTGGATGGAATACGCGGAAACAAACAGTTCTGGTTGAATTTGAATTGTAAATTTGAATTTTTTTTTTTGCGGGAAAACGTACTGTAGGGGCGATTCTAGATTGAACCGCTCCTACAAATAGGTATTATAGAGGCGGCTGGCACTACAGCCGCCCCTACAAATCGATTTGTAGGGGCGGTTGGTGATTGAGCCGCCCCTACAAATCGATTTGTAGGGGCGATTCGTAATACCAGCCGCCCCTACAAATTGATTTGTAGGGGCGGCTCAATCAGCAACCGCCCCTACAAATCAATTTGTAGGGGCGGCCTGGGACCGTCCCTACAAATGCATGATTTGTAGAAACGGTTCGGTAGGGGCGGCTGGCCAAACCGCCCCTATAAGGGTTACCAGCCGCCCCTAAAAATGCTTTTTGCAGTAGTGGGCGACCGCCCTACCTGCCCTACGGCAAGTACCACTACCTCCTACTCCTAGTCCCAGGTCGGCGAGGCGACGACACCGTGAGACGTGAGCACGACGAGTTCGCTGTCCGCAAGAGCGAGCGAAGCTTGAAGACAGGCGGCCGTGAGGCGCGATGCGTGCACTAGGCCTTGGCGGCTTGGTCCAATGGCCCATCAGCGAGTGCGCGCACTAGGCCTTAGTGGATTGGCCCTTAGGGCAATAGAGCAGGGGCAATGGCCACACGCACGACACAGGACCACAGGTCACAGGTGCACGCTGCAATGCTGCACGGCCGCTATTTGCTGATGCTGGATTGAGTTTTTTAGACCCAGCTCCTTCAGGGATGGCTAATATTTGACAGACTGCATAGGGCTTTAGGACCACATTTCGGCCAGCCTTGAAGGTTGCACGATCCTCATCTTCAGAGAAAAAATCAGGACTTATGTATAAAAAGTCATTGACATTATATGTAACCTTTCTGTAGACAAAGCTGGTCTCCGAGAGCACTTTCAATCCATCAGAATCTGGCTCTATCTGATCACCAGAGCTACATACACCACTACCAAGACCTATTTTATCACGGGGGAGGGCAAAGAAGGCACCCTTCTCAGGCCAGTATAAGCTTTTGCAGAAATATACCATGGGCAGGCCCTTTTTCTTTCTCTCTTCTGCTTTGGCCTGCTCAACTTTATCAGCTTCAGAATTTTCTTTTCTATACTTGTGACCCCAAGGTCTCTATTGGATATCAACAGTTACTAATTCCTTGATGTCATCTAAAAAGTTGAAATTTTTAGTAATTTTTAAACCAGGTCAAAATTCAGGGCCTGAACCCGAGGGCCAAACTCACGGGCCCCAAACCGGCCCGAGGACCAAAAGGAAAATAGTTCACAACAGAAGCTGACAACATCATCATCAACAAACCAGATTAAAGCATTCGAGATGGAGTGCTGTGGAGTATCGAGAGGAGGCCAGAGCATTCTGGGTCAATCGTCGTTTCACCGGGTCAATACACGATTGACCCGATCGGCACTCAATAATAACTTAAACAAAGTTCATCCAGTCATAAGTTGGTTTACAAAAGTTCCAACCAATGTCGAGTTGGAAGGCTTGTTCTCATGAAAGAAGTCACAGTCAGGGAGTAAATCATCTACAAATGTTATTTACAACCACACTAGCAACATGTTTCATCATTAGCTGGAATGCTTGTTCAGCGAAGGAGTCAACAGATTCTTAACATCATCAGATAACTGCACTTGATTCACCGTGCTAGATATCATGTAGTACAGAGGCTTTGTCCTTAATTCCTCACTTGCTTTCTGTATTTTGAGACATGGAAACACAAGTGTTACATATATACTCTGTATATGTGTGCATGAATCAATTAGTCATTTGTATAAAACGGAGTTAAGAAATTACCGGGAACTCATAATTCAAAGCACGTGTATCAGCATCATAATGCTCCAAATAGATCATAACATGAAAACAACTGTCCTCATTGTCTGTTATCTGATGAGGAACTTTGATAAACGTACGATTGTACTTTGAAAAATCTGGGATTTTTGATCCAGTGAAGCCATGCAAATGATAATAAAGATTTTTGATTAACGTTTTGGCGAATCCAGAGTGGTACTCTTTTTTATGTTTTATTTGTTCATCTTGATTGACACTCCTAAGCTTGGGATCAAATATATCAATTTGTTTATTTCGGAAGTTGATGACATACAATGTCCACTGCTTTATTTGTAACATTGGTACAAATATCTGTAAAAGGTCAAATATACAACAAAAGAAAAAAGGAACATGGTGGAAGGAGTCAAAATTAAACAAGAAGGGAAGAACATGTCACAATTCAAAGAATATACTTACATGATGGGCAGATTCAAATTCATTGACCTTGTAACGTTTTTCAATCAATGATGCCACCATTTTTTTATACTTCCTTTCAGCTAGACCCCCCTATGATTTATACCAATAAAGAAAAATGATGAGTGTATGCAAAACAAAAGAATCAGAAGATTTAGATGAAGTAAAGATGTACCGCAATTTGTGGCTCTATTATCACCCTGTAACCAATGCTCGCAGATCTATACTGTATGTCATCACTTCTCAAGCAATAAATGAAAAACAATAAGGACGTAGCTCCACAATGAGAAGCAACACCAAATTCTTCTTTGATAGTTTTTCCAGAAATTGATACACGAAACTTCAGATCTCCAGAACCTTGATTGTCATCTATGAATATTTTGCTGTGAATTGGAAACAAAAATAAATTAAGTCTCCATGAGATCCTGCATGATACAAGAGCTAAGAAAAAAACAGTGGGTTGTCGAAAGCGTATGACAAAATAAAGCATATACCTGTCATTGCCATAGTTGTCAAATATATGCTTCATGAATTTGATAGCGGGTTGTCGAAAGCGTATGACAAAATAAAGCATATACCTGTCATTGCCATAGTTGTCAAATATATGCTTCATGAATTTGATAGCTTTGGCAGGATCTGGTTCAGAGCGCTTATATAGTTTGAAAGGGGATGGAATTTTCGAAGCCTTTATCCTCGGCAAGAGCTCATCATCAGCCAAATTAATCCTATCCACATATACCTGTTTCCAATGGTTCAGAGCGATGTTTCTCCCCTTTCGACCTTTACGAAGGACACTTTCTATATACCTCTGAACTTCTTAGCACCGCTAACATCTGCTGAGCCAATGGTCTCAGGATGCCTCTTTCTTTGACTGCTTCTTACCTCTTTTGAACTGACCCTTCCATCAGATTCTACATTGCTACTATTCTCAGTCTCTCCACTTCCCGTCTCATCACCATCGGTACTACCGGTCCCTGTCTCTCCACTTCCCATCTCATCATTGGTACTTCCATCAGATTCCTCATTGCTACTATTCACCTCTAATCCAATTCCATCATCATTGGCCCTTCCATCAGATTCCTCATTGCTACCATTCCCAGTCTCTGTAAGATCAGTTATATTGATGTCTTCATTGTAATTGAAGATGAACAATGCGAGCTGTTATGTGTGTGTGTGTGTGTGTGTGTGTGTGTGTGTGTGTGTGTGTGTATATACATGTTTCCAATGGTTAGTAAAGTCCATATTATATATAATTCACGCATGTGTTGTACCGTCGATCTACTAGTATGGTTCTAGTAGGTGCTATGTGTTATGCTATTCCAAGGAAACATGAGTGTATACATGCATACTCCTAGCCAGTATACCGTATAAACAATGCACTCATCATTTCAAACACACACCTAGCTCTATGAATAAGCGCTTTCTCGTATCCATTTTGTTCAGAAACGAAGTATACATACACAAGTTCTGGTTCTATATATGACTCTGCTATTTGGTACCTAGGATATTAAGTAAACCACACCTCCCTCCCACCCCAATCCAAGGCCGTGTAGCTGGCCACCAATCCACCCTCCCCGTGCAATACTGGATCGTGCAGCCACTACTACGGAAACCATTTTTAGGTGCGGCTCGTAACCCTTTGTAGGGGCAGTTTAGCCAGCCACCCCTACCGAACCGTCTTTACAAATTATGCATTTGTAGGGGCGGGGCGGCTCGTATTACCAGCCGCTCCTACAAATAGATTTGTAGGGGCAGCTGTAGTACCAGCCGCCCCTACAAATCGATTTATAGGGGCGGCTGTAGTACGAGCCGCCTCTATAATACCTGTTTGTAGGGGCGGTTTAATCTAGAACCGCCCCTACAGTACGTTTTCCCGCAAAAAAAAATTCAAGTTTACAATTCAAATTCGACCAGAACACTGTTTGTTTCCGCGTATTCCATCCAGCGTTCGCGTTGCCGAACACCCCGCGATCAATTCAAATAGACAGCAGATTGACTTATTTGTGAAATAGACAACAATAACA
Organism: Miscanthus floridulus; assembly: GCF_019320115.1. Classification (NCBI taxonomy): domain Eukaryota; kingdom Viridiplantae; phylum Streptophyta; class Magnoliopsida; order Poales; family Poaceae; genus Miscanthus; species Miscanthus floridulus. The sequence goes on along the minus strand of NC_089584.1, from coordinate 16,717,432 downwards.
GACTGCTAACAAAAGGTAAAACCAAAAGCTTCAGAAAATATGAGGCACACTTGAGACTTCAGTTAGTTGGCACTAAGAGCAGATTATGCTTCAGGGTAGGAAAGGACTGGAAGATAGCTATGATACACATACATAATTTATAATACAAATAAATTCAATTAATCTACAGGTAGTACCGTAGAAGCTCATGTAAAGTGCCTAGGGTCTGGACAACAACAAGACGCCAAGGAACTTTACCAAAGTGTTTACAGGCTAGCATCAGCAGGCAATTTCAATATTAATTCATTAATAACAACTCAAAAGAATACAATATCAGTATAACAAATGGAAGTGCATATGCATATATAGTGTAACAAAAGTAATGCAACAATCTAATCCTAAGAGTACAATGAAGAGGCAATCTAAAGCAGCATCCGTACCACAGCACCTGGTGTGCACCAATACTTACTCCAAAATATCATGTATCCTAGAAGCTACAGGGAAATGGAAAGCAACAGCCAGCTCATAAGACCTAATAACATGCGATAAAGTGAAAGAACCACCACACATTGGAGTAAATCTCGGGTCTAGGATAGAGGCTAAAGTTCATCCACGCACTGGAAATTGTCTAACAAGATCGAGACATGAAGATCCACAATGCAAAGCTTTAAATATAGAGTTGAAGATGAACAGTCAGCTTGAACGTATGCTAGCTAGACAGACGCCTAGACCCGAAAATCCAATACGTAACAGCTCCCATCAATCAATGTCACAAGAACATAGGCTTAAGAGAACGCATCATTTGGAGGTAGTATAACTGCAGCCTGGTTCCCAACCCAACCTATGAAGGTAATACAACATAAGCATGCCCTTAAAACAATGTCTACTGGTTAATTTCCTATGCAAAGCAGAGAACCCTAGGTTGATTCAGGTTATGGATGAGCACAGAAATACTGAGAAATGGAGTACACAAAACAACAGTCAACATACATTTTTCCTATTGTTGCATTTAGATTATGTGATGTGCTCATGTACATCATGAAACGAGCACCTAGTACCTGAGAGGCTACACTCGTCAAAGGCTAATGCTAAGCAAGAAGATTGCACTCATAAGATAAACTTGTGATAGGTTAGATGCAGCCTGGTTCCAGGCTTAAAGAGCAGAACTGCATCCAAATGATGAATATGAACAAATGCAAACCCTTGTCACTATGAAAACATGGTAGACCAGAAATTGTCACAAAGATGACCAGAAATTGTCACAAAGATGTATGCTATGCCTCTGCGCCATCTAGAGGCAACCGCAAATGCAGCCGGATCCCCAAATCCAGTTTATTAACATCAGTAACAACTGCAATCCCCGTGAAGTTGATTCCAAATACCCTATTTGCATACTAGCCCATCCACGCCGAATCCGGATCTTTGAGCAAACAACAGAAATTGAATAGAGGAAATTATTACACACCAAAAGAAATAGCTTTGCATATACTCTAGACAGTATTTTCCCTGCAACAAGCACCATTTCTTTTTCAACCCCAGCATCCCTCCAGCATCGCAGGCAAGCATACACCGGTGCATAAGAATAATACACCAGATTTTTCCATGATGGCCAAAGTGACTTTCTTTCCAACATCCAATGGTCAACCAAAATTTTCCATGACAGCCAAAGTAGTCAATGAAAGTACCCAAAACCATCACGGATGGTCTTCCCTGATGGTAACTGTCAGAGATAAGACAGATAGACTGACCGGGAAAGCCGATGTTTGCTGATCGACGTCGGTGGAGGTGCGCGGACGCCGGTGGAGGGGGCGTGGGTGCAGGTGGAGAGGGCGTAGACGCCGGTGGAGGTGCGCGGACGCCGGTAAAGGTGCGCGGAGGCCGGTGGAGGGGGCGCGGAAGCCGGTGGAGGGGGCGCGGATGCCGGTGGAGGGGGCGCGGATGCCAGTGGAGGTGCGCGGAGCCGGTGGAGGGGGCGCGGACGCCGGTGGAGGGGGCATGGGTGCGGGTGGCGGGGGCGCGGACGCCAGTGGAGGTGCGTGGACGCCGGTGGAGGAGCGCGGACACCGGTGGAGGGGGCGCGGGTGTGGGGAGGGCACGCGAGTGCGGAAGTGGGGGCGCGCAGGTGCACCGCCAGCCGGGTGCGCCGCGGCACCTCAAGGTCGGAAACCCTAGCGCCGCCGGTCAGTCGGAAACCCTAGGGCGGGGAGCAAGCGCGCGGGTGCGGGGAGGGGGCGTGCGGGTGCGGAGATGGGGCGCGCGGGTGCGGGGAGGGGGAGCGGGCGTCGGGAAAGGGCCAGGAGGCGGCGTCGACGGGGCAGCCTGACGGCGTCGGAGGAAGAAGAGAGCGCCCAACAGGCTAACACCCGTGCGCCCTTGTATTTATACTCGGGACGATTTCTAGGGGCGGTTCCTGATCCAGCTGCCCCAACAAATGCATTTGTAGAGGCGGTTTCTGATCCAACCGTCCCTACAGATATTTTCTATTTTTTTAAATTATTAATTCTGTATTTTTTATATCATAAAAACACAAAGTAATATAAAAACAATTGTGTATATGCACAAATATAATATTTTATATTATTCTATATATGAAGAAATATATATATATATAAACAATTGTAGTCAAAACAATATAGAAAACAAAAAAAACAAAAATTAAAAATTTAAATTTTAAATTTTAAAACTTCGACTACAATTTTATGACATTAAATGAAATAAAATGAAAATGTTATAAACATAAAAGTTGTATAACTCATCAACATGTACAACTTTTATTCTGGTCATCTTGTCATGTGACTTTGTTTGAACGATTTAAATTTTGAAATTCAAACAATTTCAACTTGAAACAATATTTTGAAAGAGTAAATGATTTTAGATGAAAAACTCATGAATACCAAAGTTGTAGAACTCATCAATATCTACAACTTTTATTTTGATCAAATTTGAACAGTTAAAATTTTGAATTTCAATAAATGACAACTTCAAACAAGATTTTGAAACATTAAATGATTTCAACAATAAAAGTCGTGAACATAAAAGTTGTTGAACTCATCACTATCTACAACTTTTATTTTGGTCACTTCTTCATGTGATAAAGTATTAGTAAACATTGTTCATAAATTCACATATGACTCATAGTTTCATGAACTATACGAGAAACATGTTGATTTGTGGACAATGTTTACTATCACTTTGTCAGATGAAGAAATGATCAAAATAAAAGTTGTAGATCTTGATGAGTTATACAACTTTGGTATTCATCACTTTTTAGCTGAAATCATTTAATGGTTAAAAATCTCATTCGAACTTGTCATTTTTTTAAATTTAAAAATTTGAAGTGCTCAAACTTTGTCAAATTAAAAGAATGACCAAATCAACACACTAACTTGATACGGCAAGATTTTAGAAAATTTTAAGAAAAAAAATCATCACATTTGAAGTTAGTCTGAGGAAGAAAGACTAGTTATAAATTTTACCTAGAGATTAAAAAGAAAAATCACAACTGTTCATGATGATCAATGATGAACGAGTGTGATTTCTCTTTTTAATCTGTGGCTGAAACTTGTAACTAGTTTTTCTCCCTCATACTAACTCCAAATGTGATGGTTTTTTCCTAAAATTTTCTAAAATCATGCTCTATCATTTTAGTCTAGTCATCTATCTTTGTCACTAATTTTGAACAATTCAAATTTTAAATTTTAGAAAATGACAGCTTCAAACCTGATTTTCAAATACTAAATGATTTTAGCTGTAAAGGTGATGAATATAAAAGTTGTATATCTCGTAAAGATCTCCTACTTTTATTTTGGTCATTTCTTCATTTCATAAAGTATTAAGTGATTTCATAAAGTTTTAGTAGTAATAGAGTGGATGTTCAAATAGAGTCATCTGGATGTTGCAAAGGGTAGTCTCACACACATGCATAAATGTAGTCTCATACATATACAAAAATATGTAGTCTTACACACGTACATAAATATATAGTCTCACATGCATGCATAAATGAAGTCTTACAAACACATACTTACACAAACACTCTATGTTCAACAACTAGCTAGCCCGCTGTAACGACTTTCCCCTTGACATATTTTCATTCCCATAGCAATATGTCTTTGGGGAGGTTCTTTTCCACAACACTAATCTTTTTAGGAAAGTTTGTGAATAGTGGCATCTCATCGTAGTTATTGTAAGCTTCAACATCGTCCACACCATTAACTCCAATAATGTGCTGTTTCTTGGAGGCAATCACGTGCTTTGTCTTCTTTTTCGGGGAGAGGTTACTTTGTGGGTCAGACATATAAAAAACTTGTGCGACACGTGAAGCGAGCACCCAAGGTTCATCTTGGTAGCCTAGATTCTCGAGGTCCAGGACTCTCAATCCGATCTCGTTCAGTTGGTGTTGTTTGATCCAGCGACATCGAAACAGGGCCACCGTTATATCTCTTCCATAGTCAAGTTCCCATATCTCTTCAATGATGCCAAAGTATTGGATCTTTCGCCCCAATCCATTGAGAGCCTCTATTCAAACGCCACTATTTTGGTTCACATATTTACTATCCTTTGCGTGAGTATAGTACGTATACCCATTGATGTCATAAGCATTCCAAGATGTCACTTGTCTCGATGGCCCCTCCGTCAACCTACTGATGGTAACAGAGTCTATGGTTTCTCAAGGCGGTATGTTTGGTCCTTCAACCATGTAGTTAGTCGTTGCTTGTGTTGTTTCATGACCCAATCATTCGAACGGCCATTTCTCTCCGCCATAATGATAGCCAAGTGTTTATCAATGTACGGTTGTATTAGTTGTGCACTTTGCAAGACACTATAATGCGCCCGACTCACCTCTTTGTAATCATGGTCGATGAACACTTTTCTACCACTGGTGCCCTTCCCAGCCAGCCTACCCTTGTGACAAGAATCGGGTTTACCAATCCCTTTTTGTACTTTTAGGTATTCTTGACAGCACTCGACGACTTCTTCAGTACTGTAACCCTCTATCATGGAGCCCTCTGGGTATGCTCGATTATGCACGTATCGACTTAGAACCGACATGAACCGCTCGTAGGACCATATTTCATGCAAGTAGCAAGGGCCCAGTGCCTGTATCTGATGAACCATGTGAATCATGAGATATGGCATTATATCAAAAAAAGCAAGAGGTAAACATATTGGTAGTAACAAATATTATTGCTCTACATATGAAGTCCTTCTTTCGGAATGCATCGTACATCTGCTCCCCATGTCTCCATAGCCTCTCCATTTCTTGTATCAAAGGCTCGAGGAACACGTCTATATCAATACTAGGTTGTTTAGGGCCAGAAATAAGAATAGTGAGAAGGTACTCTCTCTTCTGACACAACCATGTTGGGATGTTGTACATGGTCAAGATCACTAGCCAAGTGTTGTGGTCGCTCATCCTCTCATTGAAGGGATTCATTCCATCGGTGCTCAAGCCAAACCGTACATTCTTTGGGTCATCGCTGAATTCTTTGTGCTTTTCATCGAACCTTTGCCACTGAATACAATCAGCCGGGTGTGCAATCTTATCATCATCCACCTTTCGCTCATCATCCCACCATGTCATGAGTGTGGCTTCTTTAGGGTTTGGGAAGATACGTCTCAAGCGGTCGATCACTGGCAGGTACCACATTACCAAGGCAGGAATTCTTCTCTGCTTTGCATCGTTGCCTAATGGAGTGTCCTCTAGGGGCTGAGATTCTTGTACCACCTTTTTTGTACCCTTCTTATTCCTCTTTTTTCCCGTGGAGGCTTCATCCCCACCGTAAAGGTCATTGTTCTTGTACCGGCTGGCCCCACACCGGGGACATTTATCCAGTGACTTGAACGTTTCGCCCTGAAAAAGTATACAGTGGTTGGGGCATGCATGGATTTTTTCAACCCCCATTGTTAATGGACTTATGACCTTCTTCGCTTGGTATGTGTTAGCAGGAACTGAGTTTGGTTCTGGCAGCACCCATGACAGGAGATGTAATAGATCATTGAAACTACAGTCTGACCAGCCGTACTTAGCCTTCAGGATGAGCAGCTCAAGCACAAAACGTAGCAATGTCCAATGTGTTGGACAACCCTTTTCAACACCATATACAGTCTTCTTCGATGCTTTTGTCACCCTTTCTAAAATTTCTAGACCTTTCGGGCTATTTAGTAAAATCTCTGGTTCAAGGGCTCGAATCATGTCCTCCAAATCATCTTCATCCCCGACACATGCTACACCATCATTATTGGCACCACCTTCGTCGTTACCATCCCAACCACCAGCATCACTATCTTGTTCATTGCCAAACTCGAAATCCATTCGTGCATCAAGCTCTACTGAATATTGGGACAGGGATTCTATGGTTTCGTTGTCGTATTCCTCCTCATCCTCGTCGTTAACAATAACCGTTCACCATGATGAATCCACACTGTGTAGTCCTCAACAAATACTCGCATAATCAAATATGATCTGATGATAGTCACATCTGTCCATGCCATACGGTTCTTGCAATTTTTACAGGGGCAAATAATTGTATCCTTATTCTCTTTCAATGTCGTTGCATGCTTCTTTGCGGCTTCAATAAATTTATCCACCTCTTCACGAAAACCTGCCTTGAACCTTAACGAACCATACACCCAAGAGTTCATGTACTCCATCTTTTGCAACAACAACAAAACAAACATTAAAGGACTACTTATTTAGATATATATAAAAATGAATCAAATTAATAATTACTTGAGAATAATTGTATATACTTCAGATATATATATGAATATAAATCTAATATAATTACATGAAGCATACAAACACACCATGGTAGAGAAAAATTAATTAATGGCCCATTTATCCATAAATAATTAAAATACATATTTATTAATTACAATAAACAATTTCAAAGACAACAATTAGCAACAATTATACTTTACCTAATATCTTTCATACAAACCCTAGCCCAATTTTATCAAACATAAATTTATAAAAACGAAATTAATAAAAAAAATCAAACCCTAGATCTAGATCTACATGCACATGAAACATGCATAAAACTAACTAATTGTTCACTAAAATCAAGAAACATAGACCAAATAAGGGTATGATCTTGTTTCCCTCCCTAATTTACCCTAGTACATTTAAAACTTGGGTCTAATTTGCTTCATAAGTAGCTCAAGCACCATAGAAGAGAGAGAAACAAAACTTTAATTGCTCACTAACCAACCATTAAAACTTCAAAAAAAATGTGGAATAGTATTTTCTTACCTTCTACAACCTCTTCACCAAAGAATTTGAGACCAAAACCTTCCCCCTTAATAGAGCAATTTTTGGGAGGTGTCCAAGGCCTCCCCACCTTTTTTTCACGGGTTGGAGTGAGTGACCCGAGGAGGAAGAAATTGCTGCAGTTGTGCTATATGTGGATCATTTGTAGGGGCGGCTAGTGATTGAGCCGCCCCTACAAATTGGAGGTATTTTATATGGGGGCATTTGTAGGGGCGGCTCAATCAGCAGCCACCCCTACAAATAGAAACGTCGAGGGCGGCTGGTGAGTGAGCCGCCCCTATAAATCAGACCCATTTGTAGGGGCGGCTTGTATCACTAGCCGCCCCTGCTGTTCCATTTGTAGGAGCGGCTGGTGTTTGGGCTCCTGAGCACGCCACTGTAGGGGCGGCTCCATCACCAGTCGCCCCTACAAAAAATTCGTTCCGTTGCTAAAAATCATTTTTTACTTAGTGAGCCACATGCCCTCCAAGAGAACATGACTGTGACATGTCGATATCCTTCCCCTGTGCGCTCGCTCTACAAAGTCTACCGTGCGATCTTCCTCCCTCGTATGCTCTCTAAAGTAACTTTGCAAGAATCAAAGGCTCTGGTCAAGATCTAGCTGCTCGCGTCCGTGCGGCAGTAGCTTGCCGGCGAAGCTAGGTGGCTTGTGGGGGATAAGGACGCTGCGGCAGCCCTTGGGGAGATGGACATTGGCTGGCCCCATAGGCATCTGCCATGTTCTGCACATCACTATTTAGCACCCGGGTTCAAAGTTTTAGGTTTGGTTCCTTCACTCACTACTATCGTTAGACTCGGATTGGGTCCCTTCAACAATGAGTTATCGCTTATTAGTATATAATTTTCTGAATGCTTGACCAATGACAATAGTAGTTTTGTAGACATGGATCGCAAAAGCATGGCATCCAGAAGGCTGCAATTTTAGGAAGGAGGTACTGGAAGGGAACAAGAAAAAGTCTAGAGATGCAGTCCAATCAGGAGTCCAAAGATTATTCTTTGATCGAGGCTAGTTGAGCTGCATATTTCTTCAATAGAAGTCAAAAGGAGGCATGCACATTCTTGACAAAAGAAAACACATGCAACGAGTCATACTCGAAAATTATTGAGCACAATCTCCATGGGAAATTTTTGAGCACAATCTCCATGAGATTCAGAAGTTTTTGGCTACAGCGCAAGTTATATGGTTGAAGAATAAAGATAAGACATCTTTTATTATAGGAGAGAAGACTTTGTCAAGGCACACCAATCTTGTGAGAATAGATGTGGGCGTCTAGAAGTTCGATTCGAATTAGTCGCATGCAAGAGAAAGCTGATTATTAATTCCTACTCACCATCACACATTAGCTCAACCACAACTCTTATGGAGGGAACAAGCAAGCGATCTAGCAAGAAAGGAGTTTGAAAGAGAAAAGGCAAAAGGGTTGAGCGTCAAGAAGGGAATGTTAGAACTGGTTATAGCTTGCATGAATTCAGTGGGCTTTTATTAGAAGTGTTGCGATGAGTATACTAAAAAATTCCATTTCACACAAGAGATTTCAAAGCAGAATGAAGATTTTCAGCCCGGCTAGTGGCATGCAATAGATGATATCAATTGAATATTAGGAGTTGTGCCTAATTGACGGAGAGTTACCACCACTATTGTTATGGAATGGATCAACGAAGGTTGAGATAACGTGTGGTGAGTGTTGATGCACATGGATTTAGTTGATAAAAGGCCATATTCACTGAGTATATAAGGTAAGAAGAATTGATATTCTATGGTCAAAAAAATAATACAGGATGTGGTAAAGATTGAGGCAGAAGAGGTCACAATTAAGATTAGAGGGAAGAAGAGCTGTCAAAATTTAGAGAACAACGAATTTGAGCAATAAGATAACACTGTTTTGAAGGCGACTGATGTTCATTGAGATATGTGATAAGCAATAACTATTACTAAAAGGAAGTGGAAGTGCAAAAAAAATCATCGTGTAAAAAGTATTTTATTCTTTGTAATGCATTTGAGGGTCAATACTGATGAAAAGTTAAATTAGTTTAGGGAGAAGGATCAGATAGTATTTGTGTTCTTATGAACAAATTATTGTGTTTGCATTAACAAGATTATGTAAGATAGGCGTAACTGAGACGAACATGTATTGTGGTTGCAAAAATGGGAATGGTAGAAGAGAAAGAATACACTTGTGATAGAAAATAGAAGGAAGCCTAAATATGAACAATTAATAATTGCACCTATCTTGCACAATCCTGTTTATAAAAAAACATAAATACTTTCAATTTAACTTTTCATAAACATAAATACTAGCCAGCCGTTTGCCCCAATACAAACTATATTCACCCTCAAATGCATTGCAAGGAATAAAATTCTTTTTACATGATTTTTGCTTCCGCTCCCTTTGATAATAATTATTGCTTATTACAAATCTCAAAGAACATCAATCGCTACTCAAATTCATTTGTTTTGTTAGCATTTTCAACAACTCTTCTCATCTTACTTGTAACCTCTTCCCTTGCATTATTTTTTTCACAACACAATATCAATTATTCCTACCTTATATACTCGGTCTATATAACCTTTAATTAACTAAAGTCATGTGGATCTACACTCATCACGGTAATATCAGCCTCCATTGACTCATTCCGTACCAGTAGTGGTGGTAACTCTCCGACAACTAGGGATAACCCCTCATATTCAATTCAGCCCTTTTCCTTTTTAACAAAATTCTTTCTGCCCATGAAATCATCCATTCCATGCCAGTAGTCGGTTCTAGTTTGAAACCTCATGTTTGAAATGAAACTTTTTTAGTCTAATACTCGTTGCAACACTTCAAAAAAACCCAATGAATTCATGCAAGCTATAATCAATTCTAACATTTCCCTTCTTGACTCTTGATCACCCCATTTGCCTTTTCTTTTTCACAGATTCTTTCTTACTAGATCACTTGCTTGCTCACTCTATATCGAGTTGCAACTAAACTAATGTGTGAGTATGAAGTAGTGTTTGATGGTGAGTAGGAATTAATAATTGGCTTTCTCTTGCATGTGACTAATAAGAATTAAATTTCTTCAAGCTTGCATCTATTCTCGCAGGATTGGTGTGCCTTGACAAAATGTTCTCCCATGTAAAAAAGATATGTCTTACCTTTATTGTTCGACCACAAAACTCATGGCGCAACGAAGAGCTTCTAAATCCCATGAAGTTTGTGGCTCTATGCCTTGGCAAATTTTGAGTATGACTCATTGCATGTGTTCTTTTGTCAATAGTGTGCATGCCTCCTTTTGTCTTCTGTTGAAGATTATGCATACATCTAGCCCTTCAACCGCAAGTGCTAAATGATGATGTGCATAACATGGTGGAAACCTATGGGCTAGCCGATCTGCATCTCCCCAAACGTTGTCGTGACATCCTCCTCCCCCACCAGCCTCCTGTCCCCGGCTCCCCACCACTCCACTCAGACTTGGCAGGCTACTGCCACACGGACACGTGCAGCTACAGCTCAACCGGAGCCTTTGATTCTAGCGAAGTTACTTCAAAAAGTGTACATGGAAAATGTTTCACACGGGGTAGACTTTGGAGAACGAGTACACAAGGGAATGAAAGATTTGGATGATGTAGTTATGTGGCTCACGGTCATGTCACTACTGCAGGATAGACTTGTTGTCCCGGGCAGTAACGGCCTTTAGTCCCGGTTACCGCGCCGGGACAACGATCCCGGGACTAAAGGTGGAACCTTCAGTCCCGGGTCATCGAGCCGGGACTAAAGAGGGACCTTTAGTCCCGGTTGGTGTTACCAACCAAGACTAAAGGCCTCCAGCCGAGCAAACGTGGCCGCACCCTTTAGTCCCGGTTGGTAACCCCAACCGGGTCTAAAGGTTCCTTTTTTTTTTGTTTAATTTGTTTTTAGTTCAGTTACACATATTTGTTTAATATATAATATGTTTTTATGTACGTATTCTACGCTGCTAATATAAATACTAGCACGCATATAATTATATCTAATTCTCATCTCGAGCATTATTATATTCGAATAAAGTATGAAACTATACATATTATAGATATATATGTATATATACAACACTTTCGTAATCTTGTTCTCGAAAATAACAATATCAATAAACATTTAATTTACATCATTAGTTCCTTAGGATCAAAGTAGAACTTGCCGTTGGAATTTAGCACTTTTTCTAGAAGATATCCTGCTATTGACTCTTGAACTGCTTTCAGATGGTCTTTTTGCATGACCCTTCGTTTCAACCATTCAGTCTTACATTTGAAATAAAAGGAAAAGTATTAATACACACACATATATATATATATATTTATTTAAAAATAAATAAAAAAATTGATATATACATACTCTGAGGACATCTTCAGGAGTTCTTCTTATGTGTGTGGTGATAAATTCACAAACGTAATATCCACACAAGTTATTACATGGTTGCTGCCGCAAACACCACTGTACGAGAAGAAGATTATTCTCATCATCTCACATGTAAATTGAAGTACGATATAGTAATTAAACACGTGGGGATGTATATATATTACTACTTACTGGTATTTCAACTACATTAAGTGGTGCCTTGCAATCCTTGCGGTGTTGCCGAATAAACTCTTTCCAAACCCTGTGCGACCAATAATGTACGATCATTAATAAATTATGGCAAAGTCTATTCAATAATAGTAATGCGCGAGAGATTAAAATTACCCCTGAATAATGTCTATCATATCTTGGTATAGTGCCCGCTCTTTTCTTAATGAGTCCAAGATTACTAACCGACTTGAGTTTAACTCAATGACAATGAGTATCTAGTGAAACCTGCATTGGTTTATACACACACGTACATTCATATAAGTTGTATTAATATTACATAAAATATGTAGACTACATTATTATTAACACTTACTCAAAGTTGTACGGGAAAAGTATTGTTGTCTTGTCGTGCTGCTTCACGAAGAACTTCATGATATTCGTCTGTGCTTCAGATACCCAGTGCTCCTTGACAATAATATCGGTTTTGAATACGATATAAGGATCAATGAAGCCAACACTGGTGTCTTGTATTCTTTAGAGCTCTGACATCTGAGATCTGTATATAAATATAAGTTATATGTGAGGATAATTATATACAAGTACGTATGGAAGTGAGTTTATTAAATAAAAGTAAGAATTATTTACAAACAAAAGAAGCTAATGATTGATTTGTCCAGAGCGTCCAAGTGGTATAGTTGATGCAATTCTTCGAAACTAATATGTAAGATGTCATCGCCATGGAAGTAATGATGGTCTCTAAATCTGACAAAGATCCACTACTCACCTCTGCCACACGCTTGCATGTACCACTTGTTGAGCAAGTACATTTACGTACCCAATTTATTTAGAGCTGCAGGGTTGTATAGACTTTTGCCAAATTTATAAGTCTTCCAGGTATCAACTTCTAGGTTCTGGATTGGAGCTTTGCCCGTCAATTGATCCAAGGTTAAACCAGTTTGTTCAAAAAAAGCACTAAGGTCTTGAACCGACACTTCTCCAGAGTTGTCTGGTCGATAGACTTCTATGTTGGAACCATACTCATTAGCAACAACAAGATTTTGCATTGGTTGCTTCTGTTATCCGAGCTGTGGGACATCCTTCCCTGATACTCTTTTCCTTTTCTTATGTGCATCATGTGACTTCATGAGGGAGCGGTCATAGTCTGATAGTGGCGGAGGCTTACAAACTTCAAGCATCTTTTTCTTGTGAGTTTCAACCTTCTGCCTCAGCTGATCTCGTGGTATGTAAAAGTACGACTTCTCCTTAAGCTTCGCTTGTCTCTGCTTTTGGATATATAAAAAAAATCTTTTACTTTTTTGTCTTCTTCAGCTGCTATTTGCTCATCAGTCTTTTCAGTAAGTATTTCTTGAGAAATAATTCTTTTTTTTGGTCTTCTTTGCCGCCGGGACCTTAGACGTCTTTGTAGTGCGTCGCTGTAGAGGGGGTGAGGGTGGTGTTGGAGACCGGCGTGGAGGCGATGAGCCCGGTGTTGGAGTCCGGCGTGGAGGCGTTGGAGATCGTTGTGGAGGCGGTGGAGCTGGTGTAGGAGTTGGAGATCGTTGTGGAGGCGATGGGGCCGGTGTAGGAGTTGGAGATCGCCGTGGGGATGAAGTCGTCTCGCCCCCCGTGACGCTGTGATGAGATGGGGAATGAATGATTGGGCTAGGATGGGGGGAGACCCTGCTACAAAAACAAGTTGTGGGTCAATTATTTTTGAAGTCAATATAAAATTAATGGAAAATAATATTTTATTCACTTTCATTCGTACCTAGGGTGAGGTAGGGGAAGCGGTGGCGCCCCAGGAATGATGATGAAGAGTTTGCGCCATTGAATAAATGTCTTCTCTGCTTCTCCTAGTGTCTTCTCCCCATCATTGCCTTCAATGTCAAGAGGAACATTGATGTAACCTTTGAGCACTCTATCGACCGAGACGCTAGCATATCTAGGTTGAATAACTGACCCATGGATTCTTGGTGTCTTCGTTCGGTCTATTGGAGATACAACCCCGACAGCCACCATGATTGATGCATTATTACCATCTGGAATGTATAGCTCACATGTTGTTAGAGGCTTGGTAATGTCATCAACAGGGAAGCACAACCCAGTGTCACCTTAAATAACTGGCAGCTCCGTGGAAGCACAACTGCTTTTCATCTAACCAACGGGGCTAATGGTGACTCTCGGCGTTGATTGCGATTGTATTTGACTCATTGCTAGCTGCACTTGCCTCTTGATCTCCTCCTGCATTCTTGTCTCAAGAGATTTTTCTCATTCACGTGATTCAAGCAATGCTTGTCGTGACTCATTAACAAATTGCTCTAATACACGGATTTGGTCTGCCTCCTCATCCTTCTTTCTCTGACGGCTTCTGTAGGTATCCTTGTCTGCTAGGAATGCTTGTAGCCACGGAACCACCCCATAGCCTCTTGTTCGACCACCGTGTTCGGGATTCTCTAGGGCATATGTCAATTCATCCTTTTCTCTGTTGGGCTTGAAAACACCACTATCAGCTTCTTCCCTAGCATGAGCTAGTCTCTGTGTTGCTCTCTCAATTTTTTGGTCAAAAATTAGCTTGCCAGTGTCTGGGTCTAGGCTTCCCCCATGAGCGTAGAACCAATTCTTCGCGCGTTGAGGCCAGTTCTTCTCTATTGTTTCAGGTATGATTCCCTTGGCAGTAATCTCTGCTTCTAGGTTCTACCACTTGGGAATAGCACTTCTATAACCACCTGATCCCATGCGATGATGGTATTGCTTCTGTCGGGCATTCTGCTGATTCCTCATCACACGTTCCTCACTCTCTTGAGATGTCTTGTATTGTACGAAGTCATCCCAATAGGACTTCAACTTGACAAACGCCTTAGCATTGAAATTTGGCGTTTCATTCTTCAAGATAAACTTTTTATACAATGTCTTCTTCCAACTCTTGAACAATGTTGCCATCTTCTTCATTGTCCAATCCCTCACTAGCTCCTTCAAAGCATCATCTGCTTGTAATGTGAAATGTTGAGTGATATCATTCCAAGCTAGGTTCTTGTCACGATTAGATACAAAACTAACATTAGGAGCAGATATCTTCTGCTTTCATTCATGAGCACTAACTGGGATCCTATCCCTTACAATGAACCCACATTGATTGACATATGTCTGAGCATGTGGTCCCAATGGTTTGCCGATGTCGGTGTCGAATTATGATATTATAAAACGGCCCTCTAATGGCTTTTTTGGCCCTCAGACTTTCCTACTCTTGCCGGTGGTTGATGTAGATCCAGAGACCAGCTACATGAGTAGAAACACAATGATTAACAACAAATATACGTACGCATGCATCTATAAGAGATGATAGATAATCGAATATATCTCGCCAGTATTTTCTTGCGCGACAATTTGTTGATCTTCAACCACCGAGATATTCAGGATATCCTCATAATCAGTAAAGTACTGACTCGTGTCATCTACATCCGCATTGGTGCCGGCGTTGATAATATCCACCATTATGTCATCATTCAAGTTATCATCCGGAGCAGCCATTTGTATCTTCAAGATAACACATAGATAGAATTACTATGGCACATAACATAAGTACATGTGATAACATATATAGAATTACTAAATCCAATTAAATATAATAACACATAATATTTCATAAGGATAAACAATAATAAGGTATAGGCTTTGGAATCGAATCAAAAACACTTTTGATCCAAAAACATGGAAATAAGTACATGTATATATACACATAGAATGATACAATTTTCTCTCTCTCTCTCAACACATAGAATAAGTGCATATGTATATATCTCTAGATATGCATGTGATAACACATAGAATGTCTCTCTAGATACAATTTTCTCTCTCTCTCAACATATGGAAATAATTAAGTACATGTATATATACACATAGAAATAATTAAGTACATATATATATGTATACATATAGAATCTCTAGATAGAATTAATTACTAAATCTAATTAAACCTAACATATATACATAGATAGAATTACTAAATCAAAATTAAATCTAACACATATATAGAGAGAGATAGAATAATAATTACTAAATATATCAAAAACTATAATAAAAAACTATCTAAAAAACTATCTAAATAAAGTACTAATTAAATTTTAATACATTTAAATCTAATTAACATATATCAAAAACTATCTAAAAAACTAAGAATAAACTACTAATTAAATTTTAATACATTTTAATCTAACATATATATCAAACACTACCTAAAAAACTATCTAAAAAGTATCTAAAAAATATGGCCGAGCGCTATAGCTAGCAACAGGCTAGGGGCGGATGGCCATGGCAGGCGTGCTGGCCGGCCACGGCCGAGCTGAGCCGCACGAGGACAACGTACGGTGGAGACGATCTCGACGGCCGTCGAGCGGGGCTCGACGACGAGGCCAGGCGGGGGTAGACGACGACGGCGGCGCGGCAGAGCTCGACGTGGCCGAGCGCGGCAGAGACGAGATCGACGTTGTAGATCGAAAAGTAGAAGATGAACAGAGGAACCGTTCGATATATATAGGCCGGGACCCTTTAGTCCCGGCTGGTAACACCAACCGGGACTAAAGATCCTTTAGTCCCGGCTGGTAAGCCGAACCGGGACTAAAGGTCCAACCCTTTAGTCCTGGCTCGACTTATCAGCCGGGACTAAAGGATCTTTAGTCCCGGTTGGTGTTATCAGCCGAGACTAAAGGTATTTTTGGACAGGTAAGTCCGCCCACCCTTTAGTCCCGGTTCCTGGCCTAGGCCGGGACTGAAGGCGTGAAAATTTTGGTAGCCCGCCAAAGTAATTGGAAATGCCTGAGATTTTGATTTTGTTCTCCTTGTTTAATACTAATTAATTCTATAGCAACTTCAATACTTTGCAATATTTATTTTAAAAAATACTATTGATTAAATAATTATTTATTGTAAATAGGAAAATTTTGTAACCTAAAGTTTTTAATTTCTTTTATGAATATAGAATATAAATGTTACTAATACTAAGTATTTTGTTAATGCAAAAATATATTTGTAACTTAAAATTAATAAAACTAATATTATTCGATAGGAAATTTATTATCACATTATTGTAACGTCAATGTTTCAATTTTTTCTCGATTTTTTTACCAAAATGACAGGAAATTTTTGTTGAACCTATAAAAATAAAGAAAATATAGCATTTTTATTCTACAACTTTTTCAAATGAAAAAATAGCCTATATAAGGATTGTAGATCTTGATGAGTTGAACAAATTTAATATTCAAAACTTTTCAATTTGAGACAATCTAGGGTTCCGAAAACTAGTTTGTAGGCGTCGAAATTTAAAAATCATAAATTTGAATCATCTAAACTTTCTCAAATGTAAAGTTGACCAAAACAACAATTGTATATCTTGATGAGCTGAACAAACTTGGTATTCAAAACTTTTTAATTTGAGACAATCTGTGGTTCCGAAAACTAGTTTGTACGTGTCAAAATTTAAAAATCACAAATTTAAACCATCCAAACTATCTCAAATGGAAAGTTGACCAAAATAATAATTGTAGATCTTGATGATTTTAACAAACTTGGTATTCAAAACTTTTCAATTTGAAGTCATTTAGAGTCCATAATACTAAAGTCAAAGTGTTGTTTTTTCATTTGACCAAATTTGACTTGGTCAAACTTGCTCAAATGAGACACTAAATGACCCCAGATGAAAAATCTCTGAATACCAAGTTTGATCACCTTAGCAAGATATACAATTGTTGCATAGCTCATTTTCCCATTTGAGAAAGTTTTATCAAACACTAGTCACAAATTCTTGAATCTCATATAGACTTTCTAAAACTATGTCACACACTTGTGAAATTTGAACTACATTTTATTCAAACTTTCTCAAATGAAAAAATAGCCTATATAAGGATTGTAGATCTTGATGAGTTGAACAAACTTGGTATTCAAAACTTCTCAATTTGAGACAATCTAGGGTTCCGAAAACTAGTTTGTAGGCGTCAAAATTTAAAAATCATAAATTTGAACCGTCCAAACTATCTCAAATGGAAAGTTGACCAAAACAACAATTGTAAATCTTGATGATTTTAACAAACTTGGTATTCAAAACTTTTCAATTTGAAGTCATTTAGAGTTTATAATACTAGAGTCAAAGTGTTATTTTTTCATTTGACCAAATTTGACTTGGTCAAACTTGCTCAAATGAGACACTAAATGACCTCAGATGAAAAATCTATGAATACCAAGTTTGATCATCTCAGCAAGATCTACAATTGTTACATAGCTCATTTTCCCATTTGAGAAAGTTTTATCGAACACTAGTCATAAATTCTTGAATCTCATATAGACTTTCTAAAACTATGTCACACACTTGTGAAATTTGAACTACATTTTGTTCAAACTTTCTCAAATAAAAAATGTCCTATATAAAGATTGTAGATCTTGATGAGCTGAACAAACTTGGTATTCAAAACTTTTCAATTTGAGACAATCTAGGGTTCTGAAAACTTGCTATGACTAGTGCTCTGCTCCCCAAAAGGATTTATACCATCTGTACTTAACGCGAACCTTAAGTTTCTAGCCTCATTTGCAAACTCTAGAAATTCCCTGTCTATCGCTCTCCACTGGGACCCATCAGCTGGGTGTCTCAGCATATTATCTACCTTACGGTCTTCTTTATGCCACCACAACAACTTTGCATGGTCTTTATTTCTGAATAAACGTTTTAAGCATGGTATTATAGGAGCATACCACATAACCTTGGTAGGGATTTTCTTTCTAGAACATTGTTCACCCTCGACATCACCAAGATCATCGCGCCTGATCTTATACCGTGCTGGTTTACATATTCTCGTATTCATTGCCATGGTAGAGGATGCAGTCATGAGGACATGCATGTATCTTTTGAATTTTTAATCCCAAAGGGTAGACAACCTTTTTTGCTTCATATGTAGTGGTGGGCAATTCATTTGGCTTTGGAAGCATCTTCTTTATGAGGTTCAATAAATTCTCAAATGCCTTGTTGGATACACCATTCTTTGTCTTTCACTGTAGCAATTCTAGTGTTGTACCCAACTTTTTTTGCCCCTCTTCGGCCGTCGGGTATAGCAACTTCCTATGATCCTCAAGCATGCGCTCGAACTTAACTTTCTCTTTTTCACTTTCGCATTCTTGTTGTGCATCACGAATGGCATCGCCAAGAGCATCACCGAGATCATCTTCTATCGCTACCTCTTCTTCATCTCCCCCCATTGTAGTATCATCAAAGGCACCATACTGAGCAATAATATCATCAATGTCTAAATCTTCTCCTTCACCTTCTTCCATCATGACCTTCGTTTTCTCCATGCTTAGTCCAACATATATAGTTTGACATGAAACCTGACTTAAGCAAATGTGAATGAAGACTCATTGAGCTTGAATATTCCTTTAAATTCTTACATATGGCACATGGACAGCACATGAAACCATCCCGCTTATTTGCCTCGACCACACCTAAGAAATAGTGCATGCCCTCAATAAAGTCTTTAGAGGCGGCGATCGGCATTGTACATCCAATGACGTGACATAATCTGCATTACACGACTAAATTATGAAAACCTTGAACATAATTAAGTATTTTATTACACAACATAGATGACACACACACGGTTGATTAATTAACTAAGCCTGGCTACAATGTAAGCAATCCTAACTATCACTAAACAAACTAAAACTACAATGCACTTCAGTAACATAATTATTTCGTGACCGTACGCAACTAAAACAGACAAATCATTCTTCTGTTGAATATCAATAAGCTTCTCCTGCTGGCTCACTGTCTCATCATCAGCAGCCGACTACCTCAAGCGCACCCGAATTCTGCACGTATGTAGCATAATCTTCCTCCCAGTACCAACCATCGCATCCATTGCCCTCCCACTAAAATTAAAGCCAAAAAATATTTAGTCAAAAATATTCAAGAAAAGCAGGTCAATTAGACATAATAATCAAATGACGTAAGAAACTCACATCGCGATCCGGGCACTTGTAGAAAACACGACCCTTGTTGGGTCCCTGTCTCTTGACTCGGTACTCCATCATAATCTTCTGCTTACACTTGGCGCAGATAATGAGAGGGAGTTCTGGCCTCAGTCGTTTCGCAACCGAACGAGAGGCCGAGGATCCAAGTACCAGTTGTCATCTACTTTCTATACTTATTTTTGCAAAGTAGTGTAAATTTCACATTTTCTAAAATAATATATTTAAACAAAACTAAAATTATTTATTTATCTAACTAAACCATGAAATATGTACTATGTATAATAGTAAAATACCAAACTATCAAGTAATTTTACTATTGTAAATCATCATGTGATTTTGAGCTAAAAGGACATAGAAATCACATAGCTCAAAAACATGTTTCAATAAATAACCATCCGTACTAGTTGACCTTGCTTACGTGATCATCTCAGCGAGCATTTCTCCACCGTACGGCACCGTACTTGGCCAAGGAAGAGCTCCGATTCTACGAGAAAGGGAACACGGTCTTCCACGACCGTTGCCGCTCTCCCTCGTAGAATCAAAGCTCCTCCTTGACGTCCGTTACCGCTCGGCAGAGAACATGCTCGCCGAGCTGAACACGGTCCGCAAGTTCAACTAGTATGGATTTTCTACAATTTTCTAACTATTTTCTAAGTTTTTCATTTCATGGAAAAAATTAATTCTAAAAAATAAAAGGCATGATTTCTAAGTATTTCATTTTATGGAAAAAATAATTCTAAGTAACCTGCTCAATATCGGTGAGCTCACGGGCGTTTAGGTTGCCGAGGATAGTAACATTTGTAGATGACATTTGTAGGTCTGAAGTTATCAAATATCCATCAAATTATAGCTCAAAAATATGTTTCAATAAATAACCATCCGTACTAGTTGACCTTGCTTACGTGATCATCTCGGCGAGCATTTCTCCACCGGACGGCACCGTACTTGGCCAAGGAAGAGCTCCGATTCTACGAGAAAAGGAACACGGTCTTCCACGACCATTGCCGCTCTCCCTCATAAAATCAAAGCTCCTCCTTGATGTTCGTTACCGCTCGATAGAGAACATGCTCGCCGAGCTGAACACGGTCCGTAAGTTCAACTAGTATGGATTTTCTACAATTTTCTAACTATTTTCTAAGTTTTTCATTTCATGGAAAAATTAATTCTAAGATCACGTAAGCCGCCGGGGACGAGGATGGCGCGTGCTCCACCGAGGACAAGCGAGGCGTGATTTTGATGAACTAATTTAACTTTTGTTTATCCAAACATATGCAAATCATCATGTGATTTTGAGCTAAAAATGACATATAAAATCATAATAAGTCCAACATATAAAGTTATATATGCATCTACATTGCAAAATGAGATAAGCTACTGATAAAACATAAGAGGATTAAGTTTGTTACCTCCAAAATCGAAGAGTAACACCAATGGAGAGGGAGAGAGCAAGAATAACAGCAAGCTGAAGAACAGAGGCAGTGAGTTTGAATGGAATGGCTCGGGCTCGGAGAGAAAGAAATGAGCTGGTCTATAGGCCGGGATAATTAGTCCCGGTTAGGGAGCCAAACCGGGACTAAAGATTAATCTTTATTCCCGGGGCATCACCCTAAACCGGGACTAAAAGCTTTAGTCCCGGCTGGTATTACCAACCGGGACTAAAGGTAAACCTTTAGTCCCGGTTGGTAATACCAGCCGGGACTAAAGATCCCTGCCCCGCAGATGACCGTTGGACAGGGACCTTTTAGTCCCGGTTGGTATTACCAACCGGGACTAAAGGGTCCTTTAGTCCTGGGGGCAAAAAATGCCGAAGCTAATGCTAAATTGGGACATCGTTCTAAAGTATGTTCTCTAGTAGTGTGTTCTCCTGGAGGGCATATGGCGCACGGCAGCACGTGCTGTGCTGCGCGACCTAGAATTGCACAGAGAGAGGATGGATGGGAGGCCGGCTACACAGCCCAAGATTAGGGTAGGACGGAGGTTTGCTACTGAATAACTATCTAGTACCTAGGCACCAAATAATAGAGTCCTATATATACATACATACACACACAAATGTGCATCTATGGGTTTATCTAATTTTGCAAAACAATAAAATCACAATGGCATATTCTTAATCCAACAAGTTTAATAATAATGATTGATGAACAATGCCAGCACTTAAAGAACTTGGTATATGACTAAATTGGCAATTGAATAAACTGATCTTCTAGTCTCTTCGTTTTCTTTTCATAGCACCAGACGAATAATGTTTCTTACATTCCATGGCAAAATTCGAATAACATCGAAATTAGATTAGAAGGAAAGAAGAAATAACTCTAACCAATTAGCAACCACCAGTATCTAGAATGTACTCTACCTATAACAAAGATTAGATAAGAACAAACAGAAAAGAAAATCCCAAACCTCCGTTGGAGATATGATGCTAGCCTTCTTCAGCCTGATGCCTAGATCTCTATTACGGATGGCCTCACTGGTCCGTGGATGCCACGCTCCCCATGCCAAGTCGACAGTCGAGGGTCCCATCAGCGTGTGATCTTGATTGCGTTGATCATGGGCTCCTCGCGACGTCGCGGCCGCGGCCTCGCTCACACCTCCTGATGACGACGATCGACTTGATCGCGATCGCTTGGTGCTTATATTGGGAATTTGGGATTAGGAGTCAAGGAGACGCGGAGATAGCATCATGCAGATTGTCCAACAGCAAGGCAGAACCACAGAACCAGTCATAATCGCAACTTAGGACTCGGGGACGGACCGTTGCTTGATCCGTGATCTCGCCTTCCTAGGTTCTCGTCTCGGATCCTGGCAATTGGGCCATGGGCTGAGAAGTTTTTTTTTGCGACAAATGGGCTGCAAAGTTGGGGGTTGTGTGATTGTGTCTAGCTAGGCCTACGGCTCTAGGCAGTCGCGCCCGATAGCTGTACCATTGTGGCTAGGGTCGGCCCTAACACTCGTTTGTGCCTATATTTAGTACATCTCCTTTGATGCCAACTAGCTATAGATTCATGCATTCTGTATTGTGTTGTTAATGTCGTAGTGAGCAGTCCATCATGTAGTGATGAAGCCCTCTCTAACAAAGACATTCCTAGCCCACCTTCCATAGCCTCTCTGATAATCTACTGGTGCAAGCTGACGGTGATCACCAGCAAGAATGAAACGCTTCCTTGTAATATAGGGATCCAACATGAGTATTTTTGGTGTTCTAACAGATGACAGATTTTTGGTGTTGTTAGTTTCTGTAACTATTGTATTCCAGAGTTCTGGTTAGGATGATGAGTGCAAGTCTTCATGATCTGGAGGTTATCTGTGCGTTTGAGTATTGAGTGGCATTTTCCTCTTCTCGTTTTACTGTGGGTTCCAATTAGGGGCACACAATACACCCCCTCAGTGCATCCTCCCTGTCTAATTAGCACTATTTTAATGGTATCTGTGACTGATTAGTAGCTTTGATGAGAACTTGGGTTATTAATTGAGACCTAAGGCACTTTGCAATGATGTTTCTATACATTCTTAATAGTATTATTTCCCATCTGTGAACTGTTGGTACTCGTTTCCTGCCATTTGCAACAGCTCATTAGCTCATTAATCCTAGCTGTTCTTTCATTGTATGCTTGCAGCCTTGCACTTGTTTGTTTAATTAGTGGGACTTCGATTCATCCAGTTTTATTTTTTTGGGAATAAATATCTGCTGATAGAAATAATCCTTGCATTTATATTATTCTTCTTACATTGTCATTTGTATGCTTGCAGCCTTGCACTTGTTTGTTTATATTATTGTGGCCGGTGGCTACTAATCTTCTCTGTACTTGCTGTCTTCTCTGTACTCCTCTTCTACTACTACTCTCCTCTACTCCACTCTACTCCTCTCCTCTCCTAAGCAGCTGTTGCTTTTTTTGCTACTTCTACTACTTCCCTACTACTACTGTCTACTACTTCTGATTGTCCATCTGCTTATCAGGTTCGAAGATATTAAGCATATGATGTTCTTACATTGTCATGTTGCTTTTTCTGGGAAGCAGCACCTGCTTTTTTTTTGCCAAATCTCCCCTCTCCTCTATTTGTTGCCACCTTTCCTATCCTCTATGTTTTGGAAGCAGCACCTGCTTTTTTTTTGCCAAATCTCCCCTCTCTTCCTCTCCTTTGTTTTGCCGATGATGAAATCGTCCAAGTCCATACATTATATGGAATATGAGCTGATGATTAAGAACTTGTGAGGAACTTGGCATCATTAGCAGCCGCCCCTACATTACCTTCTCCTCTCTTCTCTGTTATGATGCCTTGATGCTCCAAGTTCAAGATCAGATGATGTTTGACATGTTTCTGAGGCCTCTACCACTGCTACTTCTCGTTTTTTTATATTGTTGTTTTATAGGACTACTTTGGTTTATAGACCTTTTTGATTTCTTATACCTTCTCGCGTACCTAAAGCACACTTTCTTGCATCTATTAGAACAAAGCGTGAAATAATGTCGCGGACACCAGACAGTGCAGCCCGATGCCCCGAGCATGATGAGCAGCCAACCCTTGAGGAGCAAGCACTAGAGGACCAGCTTACTCAGGAACAGTTCAATAAGGAGGTACAAAATGATCTAGAAGTGATGCTTACTCAGGAGCAGTGTGACGAGGAGGAAGGCCCCGAAGGAGAGGCTGCTGAAGGCGAAGAAGAAGAGGATGATGCTGATGATGACTCAGAAGAGGGGTATAGGTAAGTCCCAAGGATTCCTTTCCCACGTGAAGCCAGAAGGAGGCCAACGGAGGGAAGATTTGGACAAGGACTTTGACCCGAATCGAGGAGGTAGGGAAAAAGCCTTAGCTTGTAAATTTTGCTAAAACTTTGGCTGTGTTACCTCTGCTAACACTTTGACCTGTCGTATATACAGGTCCCCTCCTAAAACTCGAAAGAGATGACAGCGACGTCCGCGACATCTCGCTGACAAGACGGAGTAGAGGAAAGGAGAGCAGAGGCAGACAGCCACAGAGACTGGATCACGATGCCTCTGCTCCACAAACCTGAAGACACAACCACGACTACCAAGCCTAAGAGAAAATGAGGGGATAGAAAAGGAAATCTATATCAGAGAAGGCATGCTATGTGATAACAGGAGGTCGGGCCAGCAGGGGAGGTCCTTGAGCCAAAGGCATTAAGAGGAATGATTCCGTAATGCGATCGGGCCCTAGTAAGAGATAAATTGAACTCCAGTAATCCCTAACGTGAAAGAGGTACCAGAGAACAAAAAAGAATGAACTATGGGATAGGCACCGGAGGGTCAATTTTATATTTCCGGAAGATAAGCAACGAACTGGCAAAAAAATGCTTTTAGGATGATGGGAGAGGTATTCCAATGGTGGAAGGGTCGAGCTCAACCGAAATATATCCAAAAGGGGTTAACTCCCTTCAAAGAGTTCGGACAAAAATAACTCCTAGTCAATGGGAGGAGCGTCGTGGGCTCAGAAGACTTCAGCCGAAGGCATTGGAGCTCAGTGCCCGGAACACCGAGCTAGCGAAGAGGACAAACAACCACCATCATCTAGGCCCCGGTGCTACTATGCCAAGGAAGAGCAGTTTAGGAAGATGGATGAAGAGCCGCAGCTGCTGGGAATATCGATGTGACGAATCTAAAAGGGTAGCGCTCAAGGAACTGGATAGATGCGAGGAGTACAGAATCATCCGGCAGTAATCATAAGTTGTATAAGCCAGAGACCAAGAGGCGGTATCAAGGATACTGAAATATGCTGACGACAGGATAAGGGCTCTTCAATCCTTCCAGAGAGAGAGACGAGCTTAGCCTTGGCTTGGGAAACAGGAGCACCAGGCCGCACCAGGGGGCTAGGGAAAAGGACGACTTTGAAGCAAGGATTCGAAGAGGACAGACACATTACAAGAAACATGGCCGAGACCAGGAGACTATTCTTGAGCTCCAAGTGAAGCGCTAGTTGTGAAGGCGCTGGAGGAGCAAGGACTGTCTATGGAGCCACCGGATATTAGTGACGTCGCCGGAAGAATTAGCATTAGTTGGCAGCCCTCCGAAAGTTCCTAGCAGCCAAGGTGTCCACTGCAGTCTCAACCCCCATCGATCGTATACGGGAACCAACTAGTTGCACCTTGGTGTTTCTAAGCGACCGACAGAACTAACTGTGATGGAGGTGGCAATGGGTTGTGGCACATCCTCCCGGTGGCTTACATACACCACAATAATAAGATACCGCTGGACTACACTAGGGGTCGAGGTGCATACCGTGAAGCCCGAGTTCATGCAGTGGAGGATAGACTACGTCAACTCCCAAGGGGCTGGTATTACTCGGAGACATTATTGGGCATTCATCTCTGGTACAAAAACGGGACATTATATGACTGCTTCTTCGCCCGCCTCCCCCTCTCCCAAATTTGGAGCGAGTTGTTGAGGTTGGGGAGATATTTTCAACCGGTCTCATGACCACCACGTACCTGAGATGCCACATTCTTCCCCGCCATCCTAGCGAGCATGTGCCTTATGAGATGCCACAAACCTTCTCCAGCTCATACCAAGCAAGTGCATGATGAGAATGCCACAGTCTTCTCAACAAGCACAGCCGATACATGAACAATGAGTGCCTCCTGAAGAAGGTGATGCACAGAAGACGATGATGTGCCTGAATGGGAACTTCGAAAGAAGATTCCATCAACATAAGGCCAGTTTATGTTCCGGTGAAATACGTCTCGTCGGTGTCCGGTGGTATTCACATGACTAGTTCAAGCCTGAGAACCAAGTTAAACAAGTCCCAAAACAGGGTTCTGAGGAGGGCGTAACTAGCAAACTCCACCAAATTACAAAGTAGTATCCAAATGTTGATGATATCAAATGGTCAAAGGATTGCCCGAAAACATATGAAGAGGCAAGCCCTTTATACCAAACTAGGACATCCGGCGCCTACCACTTGGAATGAGAAGGTTCCATGATTAGGTACTTATGTGTTCTCCCAACAAGCATAGATCTCGTACAAGCATGCTTCCCCACCAGGCACATTTGGAAGCCCAGCCGGGAAATTGTCTTTGACTTCAATGACATGCACACATGCTTTCACCTGAGAGAAATGGAGATGAATCTAATTCGCACGTGGTGCTTGTAAGTCCTTGTCCTTCCGATATGATATGAATGTAATCTTTGAATTTTGTTGTAACTAACCAACGCCGTAATTTGTAGAATGCAAGTGCACATTGTCAAATAAATGCCAAGTCTGAAAGCTGGGTATGTAGACCCTCAAGCTATAGCCCAACCAAATTTTAATTACCCTAAACAGTGGACACTGGATGCCAAAGAGCTAGCTGCTGCAAAGACTCTTCGGGAGAAAGAGCGCATCTGTACGGCGAAACTAAAGGAAGAGTCCCTTAAGGTTGCGGCATACATTGCTCTGGCTTTCAAAAATCTACAACAACACTCTACTATATGGCTACCATATAACTTCGAGTAAGTTCAACTATATACTTAAAGCTTTGTTCGATATATTTTATTCGATGCAAAAGAGCTATTAGATTAAATCCATGCAGCAACCACTGATTTGTATAGCCGTCGATGTCGGGAGGAGCATGTCATGGGTCTTTGATTCAATAGATAAGGACCCGGCGACATACAAAGACTTCATATCGATTCTCAAGACGTATACATATCGACAATCCTCATTAGCTTATATGTTTGTATACATACTTGTAACGTTCACTTATGGATACTAACAAGTTATATTTGCTAAATAATTCGATCAGGGCATTTAGGTTCTATGTCACTCATCATCACGGAAGGCATGATCCAGCGAGAAAGGAAAAGCTGGCTATAAAAACACTATGTGCGGTAAGTGTAACTTACTTCTTCAGTACTCCGTTACATGGCTGTCAAAAGCATTACCTAACATTTTAATATGCAAAACACACAGTGCCCTAAGTAGAGACCTCGGAGTGTACATTGTGGATACTATATATGTTCTATGATGAGTAACACCAGTGCCTACAGGAGACACCCCTTAAGGGTAAGTTTGAACCTCTTCATCAGTAGTATAAAACTTCGTACATGGTATAAAATACTAAACCGAAACTTGTTCTCTTGTAGTGGTGAGAAGAGAAAGGAATGAAAAAAGATCCATACAAGGATGACCAACTCTTAGAGCTCGTCGGCACCTTTGTAACTTCATATTGGACCAGATTGTACACGTTAAAGGCGCCTACCATGACTGAGAGTCTGACTTAGGTAGAAATCCTCAGTACCAACACCTTCGTGAGACTGAAAGGCTAGCTCTAGGACGTTGATAACAATGTTTATGGAATTTGTATATTAAATGATGGATTGTATATATCCTTACGAATTAGACTTGTAATTGTAGTTTATATAATACTATTGTGCTGGTAGTCGTGTTCGGAACGTTGGTCGCAGGGCGTTCGGCAACGCGAACGCGGTTCGGAACGTTGCTCGCGGGACGTTCGGCAACGCGAACGCTGGATGGAATACGCGGAAACAAACAGTTCTGGTTGAATTTGAATTGTAAATTTGAATTTTTTTTTTGCGGGAAAACGTACTGTAGGGGCGATTCTAGATTGAACCGCCCCTACAAATAGGTATTATAGAGGCGGCTGGCACTACAGTCGCCCCTACAAATCGATTTGTAGGGGCGGTTGGTGATTGAGCCGCCCCTACAAATCGATTTGTAGGGGCGGTTCGTAATACCAGCTGCCCCTACAAATTGATTTGTAGGGGCGGCTCAATCAGCAACCTATCCCTACAAATCAATTTGTAGGGGACGGCCTGAGGAACCGTCCCTACAAATACATGATTTGTAGAAGACGATTCGGTAGGGGCGGCTGGACCAAACCGCCCCTATAAAGAGTTACCAGCCGCCCTAAAAATGCTTTTTGCAGTAGTGGGCGACCGCCCTACCTGCCCTACGGCAAGTACCACTACCTCCTACTCCTAGTCCCAGGTCGGCGAGGCGACGACACCGTGAGACGTGAGCACGACGAGTTCGCTGTCCGCAAGAGCGAGCGAAGCTTGAAGACAGGCGGCCGTGAGGCGCGATGCGTGCACTAGGCCTTGGCGGCTTGGTCCAATGGCCCATCAGCGAGTGCGCGCACTAGGCCTTAGTGGATTGGCCCTTAGGGCAATAGAGCAGGGGCAATGGCCACACGCACGACACAGGACCACAGGTCACAGGTGCACGCTGCAATGCTGCACGGCCGCTATTTGCTGATGCTGGATTGAGTTTTTTAGACCCAGCTCCTTCAGGGATGGCTAATATTTGACAGACTGCATAGGGCTTTAGGACCACATTTCGGCCAGCCTTGAAGGTTGCACGATCCTCATCTTCAGAGAAAAATCAGGACTTATGTATAAAAAGTCATTGACATTATATGTAACCTTTCTGTAGACAAAGCTGGTCTCCGAGAGCACTTTCAATCCATCAGAATCTGGCTCTATCTGATCACCAGAGCTACATACACCACTACCAAGACCTATTTTATCACGGGGGAGGGCAAAGAAGGCACCCTTCTCAGGCCAGTATAAGCTTTTGCAGAAATATACCATGGGCAGGCCCTTTTTCTTTCTCTCTTCTGCTTTGGCCTGCTCAACTTTATCAGCTTCAGAATTTTCTTTTCTATACTTGTGACCCCAAGGTCTCTATTGGATATCAACAGTTACTAATTCCTTGATGTCATCTAAAAAGTTGAAATTTTTAGTAATTTTTAAACCAGGTCAAAATTCAGGGCCTGAACCCGAGGGCCAAACTCACGGGCCCCAAACCGCCGAGGACCAAAAGGAAAATAGTTCACAACAGAAGCTGACAACATCATCATCAACAAACCAGATTAAAGCATTCGAGATGGAGTGCTGTGGAGTATCGAGAGGAGGCCAGAGCATTCTGGGTCAATCGTCGTTTCACCGGGTCAATACACGATTGACCC
Organism: Miscanthus floridulus; assembly: GCF_019320115.1. Taxonomy (NCBI): domain Eukaryota; kingdom Viridiplantae; phylum Streptophyta; class Magnoliopsida; order Poales; family Poaceae; genus Miscanthus; species Miscanthus floridulus. The sequence continues at coordinate 16,687,722 of NC_089584.1, read as the reverse complement.
GATCGGCACTCAATAATAACTTAAACAAAGTTCATCCAGTCATAAGTTGGTTTACAAAAGTTCCAACCAATGTCGAGTTGGAAGGCTTGTTCTCATGAAAGAAGTCACAGTCAGGGAGTAAATCATCTACAAATGTTATTTACAACCACACTATCAACATGTTTCATCATTAGCTGGAATGCTTGTTCAGCGAAGGAGTCAACAGATTCTTAACATCATCAGATAACTGCACTTGATTCACCGTGCTAGATATCATGTAGTACAGAGGCTTTGTCCTTAATTCCTCACTTGCTTTCTGTATTTTGAGACATGGAAACACAAGTGTTACATATATACTCTGTATATGTGTGCATGAATCAATTAGTCATTTGTATAAAACGGAGTTAAGAAATTACCGGGAACTCATAATTCAAAGCACGTGTATCAGCATCATAATGCTCCAAATAGATCATAACATGAAAACAACTGTCCTCATTGTCTGTTATCTGATGAGGAACTTTGATAAACGTACGATTGTACTTTGAAAAATCTGGGATTTTTGATCCAGTGAAGCCATGCAAATGAATAATAAAGATTTTTCGATTAACGTTTTGGCGAATCCAGAGTGGTACTCTTTTTTATGTTTTATTTGTTCATCTTGATTGACACTCCTAAGCTTGGGATCAAATATATCAATTTGTTTATTTCGGAAGTTGATGACATACAATGTCCACTGCTTTATTTGTAACATTGGTACAAATATCTGTAAAAGGTCAAATATACAACAAAAGAAAAAAGGAACATGGTGGAAGGAGTCAAAATTAAACAAGAAGGGAAGAACATGTCACAATTCAAAGAATATACTTACATGATGGGCAGATTCAAATTCATTGACCTTGTAACGTTTTTCAATCAATGCTGCCACCATTTTTTTATACTTCCTTTCAGCTAGACCCCCCTATGATTTATACCAATAAAGAAAAATGATGAGTGTATGCAAAACAAAAGAATCAGAAGATTTAGATGAAGTAAAGATGTACCGCAATTTGTGGCTCTATTATCACCCTGTAACCAATGCTCGCAGATCTATACTGTATGTCATCACTTCTCAAGCAATAAATGAAAAACAATAAGGACGTAGCTCCACAATGAGAAGCAACACCAAATTCTTCTTTGATAGTTTTTCCAGAAATTGATACACGAAACTTCAGATCTCCAGAACCTTGATTGTCATCTATGAATATATTGCTGTGAATTGGAAACAAAAATAAATTAAGTCTCCATGAGATCCTGCATGATACAAGAGCTAAGAAAAAAACAGTGGGTTGTCGAAAGCGTATGACAAAATAAAGCATATACCTGTCATTGCCATAGTTGTCAAATATATGCTTCATGAATTTGATAGCGGGTTGTCGAAAGCGTATGACAAAATAAAGCATATACCTGTCATTGCCATAGTTGTCAAATATATGCTTCATGAATTTGATAGCTTTGGCAGGATCTGGTTCAGAGCGCTTATATAGTTTGAAAGGGGATGGAATTTTCGAAGCCTTTATCCTCGGCAAGAGCTCATCATAAGCCAAATTAATCCTATCCACATATACCTGTTTCCAATGGTTCAGAGCGATGTTTCTCCCCTTTCGACCTTTACGAAGGACACTTTCTATATACCTCTGAACTTCTTAGCACCGCTAACATCTGCTGAGCCAATGGTCTCAGGATGCCTCTTTCTTTGACTGCTTCTTACCTCTTTTGAACTGACCCTTCCATCAGATTCTACATTGCTACTATTCTCAGTCTCTCCACTTCCCGTCTCATCACCATCGGTACTACCGGTCCCTGTCTCTCCACTTCCCAGTCTCATCATTGGTACTTCCATCAGATTCCTCATTGCTACTATTCACCTCTAATCCAATTCCATCATCATTGGCCCTTCCATCAGATTCCTCATTGCTACCATTCCCAGTCTCTGTAAGATCAGTTATATTGATGTCTTCATTGTAATTGAAGATGAACAATGCGAGCTGTTATGTGTGTGTGTGTGTGTGTGTGTGTGTGTGTGTGTGTGTGTGTGTATATACATGTTTCCAATGGTTAGTAAAGTCCATATTATATATAATTCACGCATGTGTTGTACCGTCGATCTACTAGTATGGTTCTAGTAGGTGCTATGTGTTATGCTATTCCAAGGAAACATGAGTGTATACATGCATACTCCTAGCCAGTATACCGTATAAACAATGCACTCATCATTTCAAACACACACCTAGCTCTATGAATAAGCGCTTTCTCGTATCCATTTTGTTCAGAAACGAAGTATACATACACAAGTTCTGGTTCTATATATGACTCTGCTATTTGGTACCTAGGATATTAAGTAAACCACACCTCCCTCCCACCCCAATCCAAGGCCGTGTAGCTGGCCACCAATCCACCCTCCCCGTGCAATACTGGATCGTGCAGCCACTACTACGGAAACCATTTTTAGGTGCGGCTCGTAACCCTTTGTAGGGGCAGTTTGGCCAGCCGCCCCTACCGAACCGTCTTTACAAATTCATGCATTTGTAGGGGCGGGGCGGCTCGTATTACCAGCCGCTCCTACAAATAGATTTGTAGGGGCAGCTGTAGTACCAGCCGCCCCTACAAATCGATTTATAGGGGCGGCTGTAGTACGAGCCGCCTCTATAATACCTGTTTGTAGGGGCGGTTTAATCTAGAACCGCCCCTACAGTACGTTTTCCCGCAAAAAAAAATTCAAGTTTACAATTCAAATTCGACCAGAACACTGTTTGTTTCCGCGTATTCCATCCAGCGTTCGCGTTGCCGAACACCCCACGATCAATTCAAATAGACAGCAGATTGACTTATTTGTGAAATAGACAACAATAACAGACTGCTAACAAAAGGTAAAACCAAAAGCTTCAGAAAATATGAGGCACACTTGAGACTTCAGTTAGTTGGCACTAAGAGCAGATTATGCTTCAGGGTAGGAAAGGACTGGAAGATAGCTATGATACACATACATAATTTATAATACAAATAAATTCAATTAATCTACAGGTAGTACCGTAGAAGCTCATGTAAAGTGCCTAGGGTCTGGACAACAACAAGACGCCAAGGAACTTTACCAAAGTGTTTACAGGCTAGCATCAGCAGGCAATTTCAATATTAATTCATTAATAACAACTCAAAAGAATACAATATCAGTATAACAAATGGAAGTGCATATGCATATATAGTGTAACAAAAGTAATGCAACAATCTAATCCTAAGAGTACAATGAAGAGGCAATCTAAAGCAGCATCCGTACCACAGCACCTGGTGTGATATACTCGTGTGCACCAATACTTACTCCTAAATATCATGTATCCTAGAAGCTACAGGGAAATGGAAAGCAACAGCAAGCTCATAAGACCTAATAACATGCGATAAAGTGAAAGAACCACCACACATTGGAGTAAATCTCGGGTCTAGGATAGAGGCTAAAGTTCATCCACGCACTGGAAATTGTCTAACAAGATCGAGACATGAAGATCCACAATGCAAAGCTTTAAATATAGAGTTGAAGATGAACAGTCAGCTTGAACGTATGCTAGCTAGACAGACGCCTAGACCCGAAAATCCAATACGTAACAGCTCCCATCAATCAATGTCACAAGAACATAGGCTTAAGAGAACGCATCATTTGGAGGTAGTATAACTGCAGCCTGGTTCCCAACCCAACCTATGAAGGTAATACAACATAAGCATGCCCTTAAAACAATGTCTACTGGTTAATTTCCTATGCAAAGCAGAGAACCCTAGGTTGATTCAGGTTATGGATGAGCACAGAAATACTGAGAAATGGAGTACACAAAACAACAGTCAACATACATTTTTCCTATTGTTGCATTTAGATTATGTGATGTGCTCATGTACATCATGAAACGAGCACCTAGTACCTGAGAGGCTACACTCGTCAAAGGCTAATGCTAAGCAAGAAGATTGCACTCATAAGATAAACTTGTGATAGGTTAGATGCAGCCTGGTTCCAGGCTTAAAGAGCAGAACTGCATCCAAATGATGAATATGAACAAATGCAAACCCTTGTCACTATGAAAACATGGTAGACCAGAAATTGTCACAAAGATGACCAGAAATTGTCACAAAGATGTATGCTATGCCTCTGCGCCATCTAGAGGCAACCGCAAATGCAGCCGGATCCCCAAATCCAGTTTATTAACATCAGTAACAACTGCAATCCCCGTGAAGTTGATTCCAAATACCCTATTTGCATACTAGCCCATCCACGCCGAATCCGGATCTTTGAGCAAACAACAGAAATTGAATAGAGGAAATTATTACACACCAAAAGAAATAGCTTTGCATATACTCTAGACAGTATTTTCCCTGCAACAAGCACCATTTCTTTTTCAACCCCAGCATCCCTCCCGCATCGCAGGCAAGCATACACCGGTGCATAAGAATAATACACCAGATTTTTCCATGATGGCCAAAGTGACTTTCTTCCCAACATCCAATGGTCAACCAAAATTTTCCATGACAGCCAAAGTAGTCAATGAAAGTACCCAAAACCATCACGGATGGTCTTCCCTGATGGTAACTGTCAGAGATAAGACAGATAGACTGACCGGGAAAGCCGATGTTTGCTGATCGATGTCGGTGGAGGTGCGCGGACGCCGGTGGAGGGGGCGTGGGTGCGGGTGGAGAGGGCGCAGACGTCGGTGGAGGTGCGCGGACGCCGGTAAAGGTGCGCGGAGGCCGGTGGAGGAGGCGCGGAAGCCGGTGGAGGGGGCGCGGGTGCGGGTGGAGGGGGCGCGGATGCCGGTGGAGGGGGCGCGGACGCCGGTGGAGGGGGCATGGGTGCGGGTGGCGGGGGCGCGGACGCCAGTGGAGGTGCGCGGACGCCGGTGGAGGAGCGCGGACACCGGTGGAGGGGGCGCGGGTGTGGGGAGGGCGCGCGGGTGCGGAGATGGGGCGCGCGGGTGCACCGCCAGCCGGGTGCGCCGCGGCACCTCAAGGTCGGAAACCCTAGCACCGCCGGTCGGTCGAAACCCTAGGGCGGGGAGCAAGCGCGCGGGTGCGGGGAGGGAGCGCGCAGGTGCGGAGATGGGGCGCGCGGGTGCGGGGAGGGGGAGCAGGCGTCGGGAAAGGGCCAGGAGGCGGCGTCGACGGGGCAGCCTGACGGCGTCGGAGGAAGAAGAGAGCGTCCAACAGGCTAACACCCGTGCGCCCTTGTATTTATACTCGGGACGATTTCTAGGGGCGGTTCCTGATCCAACTGCCCCAACAAATGCATTTGTAGGGGCGGTTTCTGATCCAACCGTCCCTACAGATATTTTCTATTTTTTAAATTATTAATTCTGTATTTTTTATATCATAAAAACACAAAGTAATATAAAAACAATTGTGTATATGCACAAATATAATATTTTATATTATTCTATATATGAAGAAATATATATATATAAACAATTGTAGTCAAAACAATATAGAAAACAAAAAAAACAAAAATTTAAAATTTAAATTTAAAACTTCGACTACAATTTTATGACATTAAATGAAATAAAATGAAAATGTTATAAACATAAAAGTTGTATAACTCATCAACATGTATAACTTTTATTCTGGTCATCTTGTCATGTGACTTTGTTTGAACGATTTAAATTTTGAAATTCAAACTATTTCAACTTGAAACAATATTTTGAAAGAGTAAATGATTTTAGATGAAAAACTCATGAATACCAAAGTTGTAGAACTCATCAATATCTACAACTTTTATTTTGATCAAATTTGAACAGTTAAAATTTTGAATTTCAATAAATGGCAACTTCAAACAAGATTTTGAAACCTTAAATGATTTCAACAATAAAAGTCGTGAACATAAAAGTTGTTGAACTCATCACTATCTACAACTTTTATTTTAGTCACTTCTTCATGTGACAAAGTATTAGTAAACATTGTTCATAAATTCACATATGACTCATAGTTTCATGAACTATACGAGAAACATGTTGATTTGTGGACAATGTTTACTATCACTTTGTCAGATGAAGAAATTATCAAAATAAAAGTTGTAGATCTTGATGAGTTATACAACTTTGGTATTCATCACTTTTTAGCTGAAATCATTTAATGGTTAAAAATCTCGTTCGAACTTGTTATTTTTTTAAATTTGAAAATTTGAAGTGCTCAAACTTTGTCAAATTAAAAGAATGACCAAATCAACACACTAACTTGATACGGCAAGATTTTAGAAAATTTTAAGAAAAAAAAATCATCACATTTGAAGTTAGTCTGAGGAAGAAAGACTAGTTATAAATTTTACCTAGAGATTAAAAAGAAAAATCACAACTGTTCATGATGATCAATGATGAACGAGTGTGATTTCTCTTTTTAATCTGTGGCTGAAACTTGTAACTAGTTTTTCTCCCTCATACTAACTCCAAATGTGATGGTTTTTTCCTAAAATTTTCTAAAATCATGCTCTATCATTTTAGTCTAGTCATCTATCTTTGTCACTAATTTTGAACAATTCAAATTTTAAATTTTAGAAAATGACAGCTTCAAACCTGATTTTCAAACACTAAATGATTTTAGCTGTAAAGGTGATGAATATAAAAGTTGTATAACTCGTAAAGATCTCCTACTTTTATTTTGGTCATTTCTTCATTTCATAAAGTGTTAAGTGATTTCATAAAGTTTTAGTAGTAATAGAGTGGATGTTCAAATAGAGTCATCTGGATGTTGCAAAGGGTAGTTCACACACATGCATAAATGTAGTCTCATACATATACAAAAATATGTAGTCTTACACACGTACATAAATATATAGTCTCACATGCATGCATAAATGAAGTCTTACAAACACATACTTACATAAACACTCTACGTTCAACAACTAGCTAGCCCGCTGTAACGACTTTCCCCTTGACATATTTTCATTCCCATGGCAATATGTCTTTGGGGAGGTTCTTTTCCACAACACTAATCTTTTTAGGAAAGTTTGTGAATAGCGGCATCTCATCGTAGTTATTGTAAGCTTCAACATCGTCCACACCATTAACTCCAATAATGTGCTGTTTCTTGGAGGCAATCACGTGCTTTGTCTTCTTCTTCGGGGAGAGGTTACTTTGTGGGTCAGACATATAGAAAACTTGTGCGACATGTGAAGCGAGCACCCAAGGTTCATCTTGGTAGCCTAGATTCTCGAGGTCCAGGACTCTCAATCCGATCTCGTTTAGTTGGTGTTGTTTGATCCAGCGACATCGAAACAGGGCCATCGTTATATCCCTTCCATAGTCAAGTTCCCATATCTCTTCAATGATGCCAAAGTATTGGATCTTTCGCCCTAATCCATTGAGAGCCTCTATTCAAACGCCACTATTTTGGTTCACATATTTACTATCCTTTATGTGGGTATAGTACGTATACCCATTGATGTCATAAGCATTCCAAGATGTCACTTGTCTCGATGGCCTCTCCGTCAACCTACTGATGGTAACAGAGTCTATGGTTTCTCAAGGCGGTATGTTTGGTCCTTCAACCATGTAGTTAGTCGTTGCTTGTGTTGTTTCATGACCCAATCATTCGAACGGCCATTTCTCTCCGCCATAATGATAGCCAAGTGTTTATCAATATACGGTTACATCAGTTGTGTACTTTGCAAGACACTATAATGCGTCCGACTCACCTCTTTGTAATCATGGTCGATGAACACTTTTCTACCACTGGTGCCCTTCCCAGCCAGCCTACCCTTGTGACGAGAATCGGGTTTACCAATCCCTTTTTGTACTTTTAGGTATTCTTGACAGCACTCGACGACTTCTTCAGTACTGTAACCCTCTATCATGGAGCCCTCTAGGTATGCTCGATTATGCACGTATCGACTTAGAACCGACATGAACCGCTCGTAGGACCATATTTCATGCAAGTAGCAAGGGCCCAGCGCCTGTATCTGATGAACCATGTGAATCATGAGATATGGCATTATATCAAAAAAAGCAAGAGGTAAACATATTGGTAGTAACAAATATTATTGCTCTACATATGAAGTCCTTCTTTCGGAATGCATCGTACATCTGCTCCCCATGTCTCCATAGCCTCTCCATTCCTTGCATCAAAGGCTCGAGGAACACGTCTATATCAATACCTGGTTGTTTAGGGCTAGAAATAAGAATAGTGAGAAGGTACTCTCTCTTCTGACACAACCATGTTGGGATGTTGTACATGGTCAAGATCACTAGCCAAGTGTTGTGGTCGCTCATTCTCTCATTGAAGGGATTCATTCCATCGGTGCTCAAGCCAAACCGTACATTCCTTGGGTCATCGCTGAATTCTTTGTGCTTTTCATCGAACCTTTGCCACTGAATACAATCAGCCGGGTGTGCAATCTTATCATCATCCACCTTCCGCTCATCATCCCACCATGTCATGAGTGTGGCTTCTTTAGGGTTTGGGAAGATATGTCTCAAGCGGTCGGTCACTGGCAGGTACCACATTACCAAGGCAGGAATTCTTCTCTGCTTTGCATCGTTGCCTAATGGAGTGTCCTCTGGGGGCTGAGATTCTTGTACCACCTTTTTTGTACCCTTCTTATTCCTCTTTTTTCCCGTGGAGGCTTCATCCCCACCGTAAAGGTCATTGTTCTTGTATCAGCTGGCCCCACACCGGGGACATTTATCCAGTGACTTAAACGTTTCGCCCTGAAAAAGTATACAGTGGTTGGGGCATGCATGGATTTTTTCAACCCCCATTGTCAATGGACTTATGACCTTCTTCGCTTGGTATGTGTTAGCAGGAACTGAGTTTGGTTCTAGCAGCACCCATGACAGGAGATGTAATAGATCATTGAAACTACAGTCTGACCAGCCGTACTTAGCCTTCAGGATGAGCAGCTCAAGCACAAAACGTAGCAATGTCCAATGTGTTGGACTACCCTTTTCAACACCATATACAGTCTTCCTTCGATACTTTTGTCACCCTTTCTAAAATTTCTAGACCTTTTCGGGCTATTTAGTAAAATCTCTGGTCCAAGGGCTCGAATCATGTCCTCCAAATCATCTTCATCCCCGACACATGCTACACCATCATTATTGGCACCACCTTCGTTGTTACCATCCCAACCACCAGCATCACTAGCCTTATTCATTGCCAAACTCGAAATCCATTCATGCATCAAGCTCTACTGAATATTGGGACAGGGATTCTATGGTTTCGTCGTCGTATTCCTCCTCATCCTCGTCGTTAACAATAACCGTTCACCATGATGAATCCACACTGTGTAGTCCTCAACAAATACTCGCATAATCAAATATGATCTGATGATAGTCACATCTGTCCATGCCATACGGTTCTTGCAATTTTTATAGGGGCAAATAATTGTATCCTTATTCTCTTTCAATGTTCGTTGCATGCTTCTTTGCGGCTTCAATAAATTTATCCACCTCTTCACGGAAAACCTGCCTTGAACCTTAACGAACCATACACCCAAGAGTTCATGTACTCCATCTTTTATAACAACAATAAAACAAACATTAAATGACTAATTATTTAGATATATATAAAAATGAATCAAAATTAATAATTACTTGAGAATAATTGTATATACTTTAGATATATATGAATATAAATCTAATATAATTACATGAAGCATACAAACACACCATGGTAGAGAAAAATTAATTAATGGCCCATTTATCCATAAATAATTAAAATACATATTTATTAATTACAATAAACAATTTCAAAGACAACAATTAGCAACAATTATACTTTACCCTAATATCTTCATACAAACCCTAGCCCAATTTTATCAAACATAAATTTATAAAAACGAAATTAATAAAAAAATCAAACCCTAGATCTAGATCTATATGCACATGAAACATGCATAAAACTAACTAATTGTTCACTAAAATCAAGAAACATGGACCAAATAAGGGTATGATCTTGTTTCCCTCCCTAATTTACCCTAGTACATTTAAAACTTGGGTCTAATTTGCTTCATAAGTAGCTCAAGCACCATAGAAGAGAGAGAGAAACAAAACTTTAATTGCTCACTAACCAACCATTAAAACTTAAAAAAAATGTGGAATAGTATTTTCTGACCTTCTACAACCTCTTCACCAAAGAATTTGAGACCAAAACCTTCCCCCTTAGTAGAGCAATTTTTGGGAGGTGTCCAAGGCCTCCCCACCTTTCTTTCACGGGTTGGAGTGAGTGACCCGAGGAGGAAGAAAGTGCTGCAGTTGTGCTATATGTGGATCATTTGTAGGGACGGCTGGTGATTGAGCCGCCCCTACAAATCGGAGGTATTTTATATGGGGGCATTTGTAGGGGCGGCTCAATCAGCAGCCACCCCTACAAATAGAAACGTCGAGGGCGGCTGGTGAGTGAGCCGCCCCTATAAATCAGACCCATTTGTAGGGGCGGCTTGTATCACTAGCCACCCCTGCTGTTCCATTTGTAGGGAGCAGCTGGTGTTTGGGCTCCTGAGCACACCACTGTAGGGGCGGCTCCATCACCAGTCGCCCCTACAAAAAATTCGTTCCGTTGCTAAAAATCATTTTTTACTTAGTGAGCCACATGCCCTCCAAGAGAACATGACTGTGACATGTCGATATCCTTCCCCTGTGCGCTCGCTCTACAAAGTCTACCGTGCGATCTTCCTCCCTCGTATGCTCTCTAAAGTAACTTTGCAAGAATCAAAGGCTCTGGTCAAGATCTAGCTGCTCGCGTCCGTGCGGCAGTAGCTTGCCGGCGAAGCTAGGTGGCCTGTGGGGGATAAGGACGCTGCGGCAGCCCTTGGGGAGATGGACATTGGCTGGCCCCATAGGCATCTGCCATGTTCTGCACATCACTATTTAGCACCCGGGTTCGAAGTTTAGGTTTGGTTCCTTCACTCACTACTATCGTTAGACTCGGATTGGGTCCCTTCAACAATGAGTTATCGCTTATTAGTATATAATTTTCTGAATGCTTGACCAATGACAATAGTAGTTTTGTAGACATGGATCGCAAAAGCATGGCATCCAGAAGGCTGCAATTTTAGGAAGGAGGTACTGGAAGGGAACAAGAAAAAGTCTAGAGATGCAGTCCAATCAGGAGTCCAAAGATTATTCTTTGATCGAGGCTAGTTGAGCTGCATATTTCTTCAATAGAAGTCAAAAGGAGGCATGCACATTCTTGACAAAAGAAAACACATGCAACGAGTCATACTCGAAAATTATTGAGCACAATCTCCATGGGAAATTTTTGAGCACAATCTCCATGAGATTCAGAAGTTTTTGGCTACAGCGCAAGTTATATGGTTGAAGAATAAAGATAAGACATCTTTTATTACAGGAGAGAAGACTTTGTCAAGGCACACCAATCTTGTGAGAATAGATGTGGGCGTCTAGAAGTTCGATTCGAATTAGTCGCATGCAAGAGAAAGCTGATTATTAATTCCTACTCACCATCACACATTAGCTCAACCGCAACTCTTATGGAGGGAACAAGCAAGCGATCTAGCAAGAAAGGAGTTTGAAAGAGAAAAGGCAAAAGGGTTGAGCGTCAAGAAGGGAATGTTAGAACTGGTTATAGCTTGCATGAATTCAGTGGGCTTTTATTAGAAGTGTTGCGATGAGTATACTAAAAAATTCCATTTCACACAAGAGATTTCAAAGCAGAATGAAGATTTTCAGCCCGGCTAGTGGCATGCAATAGATGATATCAATTGAATATTAGGAGTTGTGCCTAATTGACGGAGAGTTACCACCACTATTGTTATGGAATGGATCAACGAAGGTTGAGATAACGTGTGGTGAGTGTTGATGCACATGGATTTAGTTGATAAAAGGCCATATTCACTGAGTATATAAGGTAAGAAGAATTGATATTCTATGGTCAAAAAAATAATACAGGATGTGGTAAAGATTGAGGCAGAAGAGGTCACAATTAAGATTAGAGGGAAGAAGAGCTGTCAAAATTAGAGAACAACGAATTTGAGCAATAAGATAACACTGTTTTGAAGGCGACTGATGTTCATTGAGATATGTGATAAGCAATAACTATTACTAAAAGGAAGTGGAAGTGCAAAAAAAATCATCGTGTAAAAAGTATTTTATTCTTTGTAATGCATTTGAGGGTCAATACTGATGAAAAGTTAAATTAGTTTAGGGAGAAGGATCAGATAGTATTTGTGTTCTTATGAACAAATTATTGTGTTTGCATTAACAAGATTATGTAAGATAGGCGTAACTGAGACGAACATGTATTGTGGTTGCAAAAATGGGAATGGTAGAAGAGAAAGAATACACTTGTGATAGAAAATAGAAGGAAGCCTAAATATGAACAATTAATAATTGCACCTATCTTGCACAATCCTGTTTATAAAAAAACATAAATACTTTCAATTTAACTTTTCATAAACATAAATACTAGCCAGCCGTTTGCCCCAATACAAACTATATTCACCCTCAAATGCATTGCAAGGAATAAAATTCTTTTTACATGATTTTTGCTTCCGCTCCCTTTGATAATAATTATTGCTTATTACAAATCTCAAAGAACATCAATCGCTACTCAAATTCATTTGTTTTGTTAGCATTTTCAACAACTCTTCTCATCTTACTTGTAACCTCTTCCCCTGCATTATTTTTTTCACAACACAATATCAATTATTCCTACCTTATATACTCGGTCTATATAACCTTTAATTAACTAAAGTCATGTGGATCGACACTCATCACGGTAATATCAGCCTCCATTGACTCATTCCGTACCAGTAGTGGTGGTAACTCTCCGACAACTAGGGATAACCCCTCATATTCAATTCAGCCCTTTTCCTTTTTAACAAAATTCTTTCTGCCCATGAAATCATCCATTCCATGCCAGTAGTCGGTTCTAGTTTGAAACCTCATGTTTGAAATGAAACTTTTTTAGTCTAATACTCGTTGCAACACTTCAAAAAAAACCCAATGAATTCATGCAAGCTATAATCAATTCTAACATTTCCCTTCTTGACTCTTGATCACCCCATTTGCCTTTTCTTTTTCACAGATTCTTTCTTACTAGATCACTTGCTTGCTCACTCTATATCGAGTTGCAACTAAACTAATGTGTGAGTACGAAGTAGTGTTTGATGGTGAGTAGGAATTAATAATTGGCTTTCTCTTGCATGTGACTAATAAGAATTAAATTTCTTCAAGCTTGCATCTATTCTCGCAGGATTGGTGTGCCTTGACAAAATGTTCTCCCATGTAAAAAAGATATGTCTTACCTTTATTGTTCGACCACAAAACTCATGGCGCAACGAAGAGCTTCTAAATCCCATGAAGTTTGTGGCTCTATGCCTTGGCAAATTTTGAGTATGACTCATTGCATGTGTTCTTTTGTCAATAGTGTGCATGCCTCCTTTTGTCTTCTGTTGAAGATTATGCATACATCTAGCCCTTCAACCGCAAGTGCTAAATGATGATGTGCATAACATGGTGGAAACCTATGGGCTAGCCGATCTGCATCTCCCCAAACGTTGTCGTGACATCCTCCTCCCCCACCAGCCTCCTGTCCCCGGCTCCCCACCACTCCACTCAGACTTGGCAGGCTACTGCCACACGGACACGTGCAGCTACAGCTCAACCGGAGCCTTTGATTCTAGCGAAGTTACTTCAAAAAGTGTACATGGAAAATGTTTCACACGGGGTAGACTTTGGAGAACGAGTACACAAGGGAATGAAGGATTTGGATGATGTAGTTATATGGCTCACGGTCATGTCACTACTACAGGATAGACTTGTTGTCCCGGGCAGGTAACGGTCCTTTAGTCCTAGTTACCGCGCCAGGGACAACGATCCCGGGACTAAAGGTGGAACCTTCAGTCCCGGGTCATCGAGCCGGGACTAAAGAGGGACCTTTAGTCCCGGTTGGTGTTACCAACCGGGACTAAAGGCCTCCAGCCGAGCAAACAGTGGCCGCACCCTTTAGTCCCGGTTGGTAACCCCAACCGGGTCTAAAGGTTCCTTTCTTTTCTTTTTTTGTTTAATTTGTTTTCAGTTCAGTTACACATATTTGTTTAATATATAATATGTTTTTATGTACGTATTCTACGCTACTAATATAAATACTAGCACGCATATAATTATATCTAATTCTCATCTCGAGCATTATTATATTCGAATAAAGTATGAAACTATATATATTATAGATATATATGTATATATACAACACTTTCGTAATCTTGTTCTCGAAAATAACAATATCAATAAACATTTAATTTACATCATTAGTTCCTTAGGATCAAAGTAGAACTCGCCGTTGGGATTTAGCACTTTTTCTAGAAGATATCCTGCTATTGACTCTTGAACTGCTTTCAGATGGTCTTTTTGCATGACCCTTCGTTTCAACCATTCAGTCTTGCATTTGAAATAAAAGGAAAAGTATTAATACACATATATATATATATATTTATTTAAAAATAAATAAAAAAATTGATATATACATACTCTGAGGACATCTTCAGGAGTTCTTCTTATGTGTGTGGTGATAAATTCACAAACGTAGTATCCACACAAGTTATTACCTGGTTGCTGCCGCAAACACCACTGTACGAGAAGAAGATTATTCTCATCATCTCACACGTAAATTGAAGTACGATATAGTAATTAAACACGTGGGGATGTATATATAGTACTACTTACTGGTATTTCAACTACATTAAGTGGTGCCTTGCAATCCTTGCGGTGTTGCCGAATAAACTCTTTCCAAACCCTGTGCGACCAATAATGTACGATCGTTAATAAATTATGGCAAAGTCTATTCAATAATAGTATGCGCGAGAGATTGAAATTACCCCTGAATAATGTCTATCATATCTTGGTATAGTGCCCGCTCTTTTCTTAATGAGTCCAAGATTACTAACCGACTTGAGTTTAACTCAATGACAATGAGTATCCTAGTGAAACCTGCATTGGTTTATACACACACGTACATTCATATAAGTTGTATTAATATTACATAAAATGTGTAGACTACATTATTATTAACACTTACTCAAAGTTGTACGGGAAAAGTATTGTTGTCTTGTCGTGCTGCTTCACGAAGAACTTCATGATATTCGTCTGTGCTTCAGATACCCAGTGCTCCTTGACAATAATATCGGTTTTGAATACGATATAAGGATCAATGAAGCCAACACTGGTGTCTTGTATTCTTTGGAGCTCTGACATCTGAGAATCTGTATATAAATATAAGTTATATGTGAGGATAATTATATACACGTACGCATGGAAGTGAGTTTATTAAATAAAAGTAAGAATTATTTACAAACAAAAGGAGCTAATGATTGATTTGTCCAGAGCGTCCAAGTGGTATAGTTGATGCAATTCTTCGAAACTAATATGTAAGATGTCATCGCCATGGAAGTAATGATGGTCTCTAAATCTGACAAAGATCCACTACTCACCTCTGCCACACGCCTTGCATGTACCACTTGTTGAGCAAGTACATTTAGCGTACCCAATTCATTTAGAGCCGCAGGGTTGTATAGACTTTTGCCAAATTTATAAGTCTTCCAGGTATCAACTTCTAGGTTCTGGATTGGAGCTTTGCCCGTCAATTGATCCAAGGTTAAACCAGTTTGTTCAAAAAAAGCACTAAGGTCTTGAACCGACACTTCTCCAGAGTTGTCTGGTCGATAGACTTCTATGTTGGAACCATATTCATTAGCAACAACAAGATTTTGCATTGGTTGCTTCTGTTATCCGAGCTGTGGGACATCCTTCCCTGATACTCTTTTCCTTTTCTTATGTGCATCATGTGACTTCATGAGGGAGCGGTCATAGTCTGATAGTGGCGGAGGCTTACGAACTTCAAGCATCTTTTTCTTGTGAGTTTCAACCTTCTGCCTCAGCTGATCTCGTGGTATGTAAAAGTACGACTTCTCCTTAAGCTTCGCTTGTCTCTGCTTTTGGATATATAAAAAAAATCTTTTACTTTTTTGTCTTCTTCAGCTGCTATTTGCTCATCAGTCTTTTCAGTAAGTATTTCTTGAGAAATAATTCTTTTTTTTGGTCTTCTTTGCCGCCGGGACCTTAGACGTCTTTGTAGTGCGTCGCTGTAGAGGGGGTGAGGGTGGTGTTGGAGACCGGCGTGGAGGCGATGAGCCCGGTGTTGGAGTCCGGCGTGGAGGCGTTGGAGATCGTTGTGGAGGCGGTGGGGCCTGGTGTAGGAGTTGGAGATCGTTGTGGAGGCGATGGGGCCGGTGTAGGAGTTGGAGATCGCCGTGGGGATGAAGTCGTCTCGCCCCCCGTGACGCTGTGATGAGATGGGGAATGAATGATTGGGCTAGGATGGGGGGAGACCCTGCTACAAAAACAAGTTGTGGGTCAATTATTTTTGAAGTCAATATAAAATTAATGGAAAATAATATTTTATTCACTTTCATTCGTACCTAGGGTGAGGTAGGGGAAGCGGTGGCGCCCCAGGAATGATGATGAAGAGTTTGCGCCATTGAATAAATGTCTTCTCTGCTTCTCCTAGTGTCTTCTCCCCATCACTGCCTTCAATGTCAAGAGGAACATTGATGTAACCTTTGAGCACTCTATCGACCGAGACGCTAGCATATCTAGGTTGAATAACTGACCCATGGATTCTTGGTGTCTTCGTTCGGTCTATTGGAGATACAACCCCGACAGCCACCATGATTGATGCATTATTACCATCTGGAATGTATAGCTCACATGTTGTTAGAGGCTCGGTAATGTCATCAACAGGGAAGCACAACCCAGCGTCACCTTGAATAACTGGCAGCTCCGTGGAAGCACAACTGCTTTTCATCTGACCAACGGGGCTAATGGTGACTCTCGGCGTTGATTGCGATTGTATTTGACTCATTGCTAGCTGCACTTGCCTCTTGATCTCCTCCTGCATTCTTGTCCTCAAGAGATTTTTCTCATTCACGTGATTCAAGCAATGCTTGTCGTGACTCATTAACAAATTGCTCTAATACACGGATTTGGTCTGCCTCCTCATCCTTCTTTCTCTGACGGCTTCTGTAGGTATCCTTGTCTGCTAGGAATGCTTGTAGCCACGGAACCACCCCATAGCCTCTTGTTCGACCACCGTGTTCGGGATTCTCTAGGGCATATGTCAATTCATCCTTTTCTCTGTTGGGCTTGAAAACACCACTATCAGCTTCTTCCCTAGCATGAGCTAGTCTCTGTGTTGCTCTCTCAATTTTTTGGTCGAAAATTAGCTTGCCAGTGTCTGGGTCTAGGCTTCCCCCATGAGCGTAGAACCAATTCTTCGCGCGTTGAGGCCAGTTCTTCTCTATTGTTTCAGGTATGATTCCCTTGGCAGTAATCTCTGCTTCTAGGTTCTACCACTTGGGAATAGCACTTCCTATAACCACCTGATCCCATGCGATGATGGTATTGCTTCTGTCGGGCATTCTGCTGATTCCTCATCACACGTTCCTCACTCTCTTGAGATGTCTTGTATTGTACGAAGTCATCCCAATAGGACTTCAACTTGACAAACGCCTTAGCATTGAAATTTGGCGTTTCATTCTTCAAGATAAACTTTTTATACAATGTCTTCTTCCAACTCTTGAACAATGTTGCCATCTTCTTCATTGTCCAATCCCTCACTAGCTCCTTCAAAGCATCATCTGCTTGTAATGTGAAATGTTGAGTGATATCATTCCAAGCTAGGTTCTTGTCACGATTAGATACAAAACTAACATTAGGAGCAGATATCTTCTGCTTTCCATTCATGAGCACTAACTGGGATCCTATCCCTTACAATGAACCCACATTGATTGACATATGTCTGAGCATGTGGTCCCAATGGTTTGCCGATGTCGGTGTCGAATTATGATATTATAAAACGGCCCTCTAATGGCTTTTTTGGCCCTCAGACTTTCCTACTCTTGCCGGTGGTTGATGTAGATCCAGAGACCAGCTACATGAGTAGAAACACAATGATTAACAACAAATATACGTACGCATGCATCTATAAGAGATGATAGATAATCGAATATATCTCGCCAGTATTTTCTTGCGCGACAATTTGTTGATCTTCAACCACCGAGATATTCAGGATATCCTCATAATCAGTAAAGTACTGACTCGTGTCATCTACATCCGCATTGGTGCCGGCGTTGATAATATCCACCATTATGTCATCATTCAAGTTATCATCCGGAGCAGCCATTTGTATCTTCAAGATAACACATAGATAGAATTACTATGGCACATAACATAAGTACATGTGATAACATATATAGAATTACTAAATCCAATTAAATATAATAACACATAATATTTCATAAGGATAAACAATAATAAGGTATAGGCTTTGGAATCGAATCAAAAACACTTTTGATCCAAAAACATGGAAATAAGTACATGTATATATACACATAGAATGATACAATTTTCTCTCTCTCTCTCAACACATAGAATAAGTGCATATGTATATATCTCTAGATATGCATGTGATAACACATAGAATGTCTCTCTAGATACAATTTTCTCTCTCTCTCAACATATGGAAATAATTAAGTACATGTATATATACACATAGAAATAATTAAGTACATATATATATGTATACATATAGAATCTCTAGATAGAATTAATTACTAAATCTAATTAAACCTAACATATATACATAGATAGAATTACTAAATCAAAATTAAATCTAACACATATATAGAGAGAGATAGAATAATAATTACTAAATATATCAAAAACTATAATAAAAAACTATCTAAAAAACTATCTAAATAAAGTACTAATTAAATTTAATACATTTAAATCTAATTAACATATATCAAAAACTATCTAAAAAACTAAGAATAAACTACTAATTAAATTTTAATACATTTTAATCTAACATATATATCAAACACTACCTAAAAAACTATCTAAAAAGTATCTAAAAAATATGGCCGAGCGCTATAGCTAGCAACAGGCTAGGGGCGGATGGCCATGGCAGGCGTGCTGGCCGGCCACGGCCGAGCTGAGCCGCACGAGGACAACGTACGGTGGAGACGATCTCGACGGCCGTCGAGCGGGGCTCGACGACGAGGCCAGGCGGGGGTAGACGACGACGGCGGCGCGGCAGAGCTCGACGTGGCCGAGCGCGGCAGAGACGAGATCGACGTTGTAGATCGAAAAGTAGAAGATGAACAGAGGAACCGTTCGATATATATAGGCCGGGACCCTTTAGTCCCGGCTGGTAACACCAACCGGGACTAAAGATCCTTTAGTCCCGGCTGGTAAGCCGAACCGGGACTAAAGGTCCAACCCTTTAGTCCTGGCTCGACTTATCAGCCGGGACTAAAGGATCTTTAGTCCCGGTTGGTGTTATCAGCCGAGACTAAAGGTATTTTTGGACAGGTAAGTCCGCCCACCCTTTAGTCCCGGTTCCTGGCCTAGGCCGGGACTGAAGGCGTGAAAATTTTGGTAGCCCGCCAAAGTAATTGGAAATGCCTGAGATTTTGATTTTGTTCTCCTTGTTTAATACTAATTAATTCTATAGCAACTTCAATACTTTGCAATATTTATTTTAAAAAATACTATTGATTAAATAATTATTTATTGTAAATAGGAAAATTTTGTAACCTAAAGTTTTTAATTTCTTTTATGAATATAGAATATAAATGTTACTAATACTAAGTATTTTGTTAATGCAAAAATATATTTGTAACTTAAAATTAATAAAACTAATATTATTCGATAGGAAATTTATTATCACATTATTGTAACGTCAATGTTTCAATTTTTTCTCGATTTTTTTACCAAAATGACAGGAAATTTTTGTTGAACCTATAAAAATAAAGAAAATATAGCATTTTTATTCTACAACTTTTTCAAATGAAAAAATAGCCTATATAAGGATTGTAGATCTTGATGAGTTGAACAAATTTAATATTCAAAACTTTTCAATTTGAGACAATCTAGGGTTCCGAAAACTAGTTTGTAGGCGTCGAAATTTAAAAATCATAAATTTGAATCATCTAAACTTTCTCAAATGTAAAGTTGACCAAAACAACAATTGTATATCTTGATGAGCTGAACAAACTTGGTATTCAAAACTTTTTAATTTGAGACAATCTGTGGTTCCGAAAACTAGTTTGTACGTGTCAAAATTTAAAAATCACAAATTTAAACCATCCAAACTATCTCAAATGGAAAGTTGACCAAAATAATAATTGTAGATCTTGATGATTTTAACAAACTTGGTATTCAAAACTTTTCAATTTGAAGTCATTTAGAGTCCATAATACTAAAGTCAAAGTGTTGTTTTTTCATTTGACCAAATTTGACTTGGTCAAACTTGCTCAAATGAGACACTAAATGACCCCAGATGAAAAATCTCTGAATACCAAGTTTGATCACCTTAGCAAGATATACAATTGTTGCATAGCTCATTTTCCCATTTGAGAAAGTTTTATCAAACACTAGTCACAAATTCTTGAATCTCATATAGACTTTCTAAAACTATGTCACACACTTGTGAAATTTGAACTACATTTTATTCAAACTTTCTCAAATGAAAAAATAGCCTATATAAGGATTGTAGATCTTGATGAGTTGAACAAACTTGGTATTCAAAACTTCTCAATTTGAGACAATCTAGGGTTCCGAAAACTAGTTTGTAGGCGTCAAAATTTAAAAATCATAAATTTGAACCGTCCAAACTATCTCAAATGGAAAGTTGACCAAAACAACAATTGTAAATCTTGATGATTTTAACAAACTTGGTATTCAAAACTTTTCAATTTGAAGTCATTTAGAGTTTATAATACTAGAGTCAAAGTGTTATTTTTTCATTTGACCAAATTTGACTTGGTCAAACTTGCTCAAATGAGACACTAAATGACCTCAGATGAAAAATCTATGAATACCAAGTTTGATCATCTCAGC
Source organism: Miscanthus floridulus (assembly GCF_019320115.1). Classification (NCBI taxonomy): domain Eukaryota; kingdom Viridiplantae; phylum Streptophyta; class Magnoliopsida; order Poales; family Poaceae; genus Miscanthus; species Miscanthus floridulus. The sequence continues at coordinate 16,666,828 of NC_089584.1, read as the reverse complement.
AAGATCTACAATTGTTACATAGCTCATTTTCCCATTTGAGAAAGTTTTATCGAACACTAGTCATAAATTCTTGAATCTCATATAGACTTTCTAAAACTATGTCACACACTTGTGAAATTTGAACTACATTTTGTTCAAACTTTCTCAAATAAAAAATGTCCTATATAAAGATTGTAGATCTTGATGAGCTGAACAAACTTGGTATTCAAAACTTTTCAATTTGAGACAATCTAGGGTTCTGAAAACTTGCTATGACTAGTGCTCTGCTCCCCAAAAGGATTTATACCATCTGTACTTAACGCGAACCTTAAGTTTCTAGCCTCATTTGCAAACTCTAGAAATTCCCTGTCTATCGCTCTCCACTGGGACCCATCAGCTGGGTGTCTCAGCATATTATCTACCTTACGGTCTTCTTTATGCCACCACAACAACTTTGCATGGTCTTTATTTCTGAATAAACGTTTTAAGCATGGTATTATAGGAGCATACCACATAACCTTGGTAGGGATTTTCTTTCTAGAACATTGTTCACCCTCGACATCACCAAGATCATCGCGCCTGATCTTATACCGTGCTGGTTTACATATTCTCGTATTCATTGCCATGGTAGAGGATGCAGTCATGAGGACATGCATGTATCTTTTGAATTTTTAATCCCAAAGGGTAGACAACCTTTTTTGCTTCATATGTAGTGGTGGGCAATTCATTTGGCTTTGGAAGCATCTTCTTTATGAGGTTCAATAAATTCTCAAATGCCTTGTTGGATACACCATTCTTTGTCTTTCACTGTAGCAATTCTAGTGTTGTACCCAACTTTTTTTGCCCCTCTTCGGCCGTCGGGTATAGCAACTTCCTATGATCCTCAAGCATGCGCTCGAACTTAACTTTCTCTTTTTCACTTTCGCATTCTTGTTGTGCATCACGAATGGCATCGCCAAGAGCATCACCGAGATCATCTTCTATCGCTACCTCTTCTTCATCTCCCCCCATTGTAGTATCATCAAAGGCACCATACTGAGCAATAATATCATCAATGTCTAAATCTTCTCCTTCACCTTCTTCCATCATGACTTCGTTTTCTCCATGCTTAGTCCAACATATATAGTTTGACATGAAACCTGACTTAAGCAAATGTGAATGAAGACTCATTGAGCTTGAATATTCCTTTAAATTCTTACATATGGCACATGGACAGCACATGAAACCATCCCGCTTATTTGCCTCGACCACACCTAAGAAATAGTGCATGCCCTCAATAAAGTCTTAGGGGCGGCGATCGGCATTGTACATCCAATGACGTGACATAATCTGCATTACACGACAAATTATGAAAACCTTGAACATAATTAAGTATTTTATTACACAACATAGATGACACACACACGGTTGATTAATTAACTAAGCCTGGCTACAATGTAAGCAATCCTAACTATCACTAAACAAACTAAAACTACAATGCACTTCAGTAACATAATTATTTCGTGACCGTACGCAACTAAAACAGACAAATCATTCTTCTGTTGAATATCAATAAGCTTCTCCTGCTGGCTCACTGTCTCATCATCAGCAGCCGCTATCTCAAGCGCACCCGAATTCTGCACGTATGTAGCATAATCTTCCTCCCAGTACCAACCATCGCATCCATTGCCCTCCCACTAAAATTAAAGCCAAAAAATATTTAGTCAAAAATATTTAAGAAAAGCAGGTCAATTAGCCATAATAATCAAATGCGTAAGAAACTCACATCGCGATCCGGGCACTTGTAGAAAACACGACCCTTGTTGGGTCCCTGTCTCTTGACTCGGTACTCCATCATAATCTTCTGCTTACACTTGGCGCAGATAATGAGAGGGAGTTTTGGCCTCAGTCGTTTCGCAACCGAACGAGAGGCCGAGGATCCAATACCAGTTGTCATCTACTTTCTATATTTATTTTTGTAAACTAGTGTAAATTTCACATTTTCTAAAATAATATATTTAAACAAAACTAAAATTATTTATTTATCTAACTAAACCATGAAATATGTACTATGTATAATAGTAAAATACCAAACTATCAAGTAATTTTACTATTGTAAATCATCATGTGATTTTGAGCTAAAAGGACATAGAAATCACATAGCTCAAAAACATGTTTCAATAAATAACCATCCGTACTAGTTGACCTTGCTTACGTGATCATCTCAGCGAGCATTTCTCCACCGTACGGCACCGTACTTGGCCAAGGAAGAGCTCCGATTCTACGAGAAAGGGAACACGGTCTTCCACGACCGTTGCCGCTCTCCCTCGTAGAATCAAAGCTCCTCCTTGACGTCCGTTACCGCTCGGCAGAGAACATGCTCGCCGAGCTGAACACGGTCCGCAAGTTCAACTAGTATGGATTTTCTACAATTTTCTAACTATTTTCTAAGTTTTTCATTTCATGGAAAAAATTAATTCTAAAAAATAAAAGGCATGATTTCTAAGTATTTCATTTTATGGAAAAAATAATTCTAAGTAACCTGCTCAATATCGGTGAGCTCACGGGCGTTTAGGTTGCCGAGGATAGTAACATTTGTAGATGACATTTGTAGGTCTGAAGTTATCAAATATCCATCAAATTATAGCTCAAAAATATGTTTCAATAAATAACCATCCGTACTAGTTGACCTTGCTTACGTGATCATCTCGGCGAGCATTTCTCCACCGGACGGCACCGTACTTGGCCAAGGAAGAGCTCCGATTCTACGAGAAAAGGAACACGGTCTTCCACGACCATTGCCGCTCTCCCTCATAAAATCAAAGCTCCTCCTTGATGTTCGTTACCGCTCGATAGAGAACATGCTCGCCGAGCTGAACACGGTCCGTAAGTTCAACTAGTATGGATTTTCTACAATTTTCTAACTATTTTCTAAGTTTTTCATTTCATGGAAAAATTAATTCTAAGATCACGTAAGCCGCCGGGGACGAGGATGGCGCGTGCTCCACCGAGGACAAGCGAGGCGTGATTTTGATGAACTAATTTAACTTTTGTTTATCCAAACATATATGCAAATCATCATGTGATTTTGAGCTAAAAATGACATATAAAATCATAATAAAGTCCAACATATAAAGTTATATATGCATCTACATTGCAAAATGAGATAAGCTACTGATAAAACATAAGAGGATTAAGTTTGTTACCTCCAAAATCGAAGAGTAACACCAATGGAGAGGGAGAGAGCAAGAATAACAGCAAGCTGAAGAACAGAGGCAGTGAGTTTGAATGGAATGGCTCGGGCTCGGAGAGAAAGAAATGAGCTGGTCTATAGGCCGGGATAATTAGTCCCGGTTAGGGAGCCAAACCGGGACTAAAGATTAATCTTTATTCCCGGGGCATCACCCAAACCGGGACTAAAAGCTTTAGTCCCGGCTGGTATTACCAACCGGGACTAAAGGTAAACCTTTAGTCCCGGTTGGTAATACCAGCCGGGACTAAAGATCCCTGCCCCGCAGATGACCGTTGGACAGGGACCTTTAGTCCCGGTTGGTATTACCAACCGGGACTAAAGGGTCCTTTAGTCCTGGGGGCAAAAAATGCCGAAGCTAATGCTAAATTGGGACATCGTTCTAAAGTATGTTCTCTAGTAGTGTGTTCTCCTGGAGGGCATATGGCTGCACGGCAGCACGTGCTGTGCTGCGCGACCTAGAATTGCACAGAGAGAGGATGGATGGGAGGCCGGCTACACAGCCCAAGATTAGGGTAGGACGGAGGTTTGCTACTGAATAACTATCTAGTACCTAGGCACCAAATAATAGAGTCCTATATATACATACATACACACACAAATGTGCATCTATGGGTTTATCTAATTTTGCAAAACAATAAAAATCACAATGGCATATTCTTAATCCAACAAGTTTAATAATAATGATTGATGAACAATGCCAGCACTTAAAGAACTTGTATATGACTAAATTGGCAATTGAATAAACTGATCTTCTAGTCTCTTCGTTTTCTTTTCATAGCACCAGACGAATAATGTTTCTTACATTCCATGGCAAAATTCGAATAACATCGAAATTAGATTAGAAGGAAAGAAGAAATAACTCTAACCAATTAGCAACCACCAGTATCTAGAATGTACTCTACCTATAACAAAGATTAGATAAGAACAAACAGAAAAGAAAATCCCAAACCTCCGTTGGAGATATGATGCTAGCCTTCTTCAGCCTGATGCCTAGATCTCTATTACGGATGGCCTCACTGGTCCGTGGATGCCACGCTCGCCCATGCCAAGTCGACAGTCGAGGGTCCCATCAGCGTGTGATCTTGATTGCGTTGATCATGGGCTCCTCGCGACGTCGCGGCCGCGGCCTCGCTCACACCTCCTGATGACGACGATCGACTTGATCGCGATCGCTTGGTGCTTATATTGGGAATTTGGGATTAGGAGTCAAGGAGACGCGGAGATAGCATCATGCAGATTGTCCAACAGCAAGGCAGAACCACAGAACCAGTCATAATCGCAACTTAGGACTCGGGGACGGACCGTTGCTTGATCCGTGATCTCGCCTTCCTAGGTTCTCGTCTCGGATCCTGGCAATTGGGCCATGGGCTGAGAAGTTTTTTTTTGCGACAAATGGGCTGCAAAGTTGGGGGTTGTGTGATTGTGTCTAGCTAGGCCTACGGCTCTAGGCAGTCGCGCCCGATAGCTGTACCATTGTGGCTAGGGTCGGCCCTAACACTCGTTTGTGCCTATATTTAGTTTTTGTTTTGCGATATACACACACCACGCTCATGTACCCCTATAATAAGCATAGTAATTAGTTCTAGCCTTACCCATGTAAGTGAATTGTTGGCCGCTCGTCCTTATTGCTTGTACACCACCTAGGTGTTTTTTAGGGGAACCTAGGTGTTGCTTGGTTCATCAGATTTGCCCATAGATCATGTTACTTCGCATTTGGTTGGGCCAACAACGTAACCAATAGCGGCGGGACTATATATGGGCCATACAAGGTTCATACCGTCCAACTCTGAGTGTTAACCAATTACACTGCCGACTCTATTTAAGCATAAAAAAGGAAAACAAAAAAATGATGCTTCGTTAATGCATCGGTGAGGGCGTTCATCCGGGTGTGTGCGTCCAAACACGCCGTTCCTAGGCCTATGAAGCGATGTGGCCCAACAGGCATGCTCCTCTACGTTGACACTTTCTCCTCTGCCCACGACAAAAATCCGAACCGAAATCCCTAACGAAGTCCCTACTCACTTCACCACATCGGGCGACCACCCCACTCCGCCTCCAGTGCGCCTATAGCTGGCCATTCGGGCCGCCCGGCCTGGCCCGGCACGGTAGAGCACGATGAGCCACCGGGCCGTGCCGCCCCAGTCCACCGTGCCTAACGAACGGCCCAAGCACGGCCCGTCGGGCCACTTTCCGTGCCGGGCCGGCCCGGAAAGCACGGCCTTTTTAACAGGCCAGGCCGGCCCGAGGCCTGCCTCAGCAGGGGAAGGGAGAGAGGATAGAGGACGAGGTCAAAATGGCGGCGACGGCTCCAGCAGTGGCGGCGGGTGGCACGGAAGGCAGGAGGCCCATCTCCCGCGTCGCACATGGGGAGAAGCGAGGTGTGAGTGTGGCCATCCCGAAGCCCGCAACCATAGCCAAGAGAAAGAGAGAGAGAGAGAGCGAGGTGGGGGAGGGGAGGCCGTCGGCGCAAGATGCTCGAGTCACGGGAGGTGGCGGGCTGGCGGCGACCGCTGGATCCGACGGCAGGAGCCAGGAGGAGGATGGAGGAGGCCACCCACTCGACGCTGCTACTGCTGCCGAGCTCAACGCCACGCACCCGAGGCAGATCCGGCTGGAGGTGAGGGGAGGCCATCGGTGCGAGCTGCTTGAGTCGCAGGAGGTGGCGGGCTAGCGGCAACCGCCGGATCCGACGGCAGGAGCCAGGAGGAGGATGGAGGAGGCCGCCCGCTCGACGCTGCTGCCGAGCTTGACGCCACGCACCCGAGGCGGATCCGGCTGGAGGCAGTGGCCGCGTACCCACGTGTGGCAGGGGTAGCCTGCGGGAGGTGACGGTGGACGCCATCGACGAGGATCCAATCGCATGTAGCAAGAAGAGGTAGGGAGGTGAGGAGCCCCAAGCCCACGGCGGCGCACCTCAGCGGCGTAGTGGAGAAGGAAGGACGAAGGAGTGAGCTTGCGCATGTGGGAAAGGGGGACAGCGCGTGTGGGAAAGGGGGACGGAGGGTGAGCCAGGCGAGGAGAGGGTGAGCTTGCGCTGTGGTGTGGAGCCGGCCCATGCGCTTTTATATGTGGAGGAGGGGAGGCAGGATGGTGGGCCGGCCACGCTAGGCCTTGGCCCTTGGGGAGGGGAGGATGAGTGAGGAGGGGGAGGAGGGTGGCCGGGCCGCTGCCGGGCCGGCTGACGTAGGCCGGGCCTTGCCGTGCCAGCCCATGGGCCTGAGCAGCAGCCTAGGCATGACCTACTTCCTCGGGCCAGGCCAGCCCAGGCCCACATGTCATCAGGCCGTGCCGTGCTCGTGTCGGGCTAAAAAAGCAGGCTTCGTGCCGTGCCGTCGTGCCTCGGGCTGTATGGCCAGCTATAAGTGCACCCCATCCCCTACTCCTCCCATCCCACCTCCATGTTTGCCGTGTCTGCTCCCCCACGCCCACTCCACCTCCAGTGAGCCCCATCCTGCTTGGCTCGACGCCGTGCTTGCCACCCACGCCCACTTCGCCTCCGTGCTACCGACATCGTTGTTGTTCCCCACCAAAAGGTCCTTGCCGCTATCAACCTCAGCTCGTGACATCACGAGATCCGAGTGGCCATACCCAGAGCGGGCTTCTCCGGTCGGCTACACCTCGCGCTCCATTCCTCCCTCGACGATGGTTTTCGATGATGTGTACGAGGCGGCGACTCGGCCAGCAGCGCCGACGAGGACGCAGTTGATCGGTAGGTCCATGGTCATGGGCATTAGGTAGTCAGGAAGGTCGCCAACAGCAAGGCCTGTGGGCGTCTAGCTACGACGAGATATGATGCATGTTGCAAGTGTATATTTCAAATGTTTCAGGTGTGTTTAGAGGTATGTTTCAAGTGTTTCATATGGATATTGCAAAAGTAGATCAGGATGTTGCATATATTGCAAAGATTGTACACGTATGTTGCAAGCGTCTGTCTCCAATGTTTCATATGTTTTTTCAGACATCTGTTGCAAGTGTGTTTCATCCAGATATTGCATATGTTTCACACATTTGTTGCAAGTGTTTTATCTGGATGTTATGTATGTTTTGCAATGGCTACACATGTGTTTTTCTGGTATTTCAGACGTATGTTGCAAGTGTTTCATCTAGATGTTGCCAAAGTAGATCTTAGTTTTGCATATGTTGCAGTGGGACCCATCTGCAGCAGCCACCTACTGCAACTATTAGGCCTGCATGCATGCACGTGGGTGTAGAGGGGGTGCTATGGTGCGGGCGTGGGCTACGGTGTGGGCATGGGACACGAAGTGACACGGGCCCCACGTGAAGCAGACGCAGTAGGCACGGGCATTCGGACGCTAGCCCCGCCTGGACATCCAAGCGCTAGATGTTCTGATGATGCTTTGCCTTACAACGTACAGATCCTACCGTAACTTGGTTTCATTAGCGTTGCCAATCCCAAGGCTGAACCAAACCCTAGTTTTTAGGTCTATCTGAATCACTTCTTCCTTATAGTAATGATGAGGTAAAATAATCTCCAAGCTTATCTAAACACTCTAAATTGACTGTAATAATCGAGCCAATAGATTAATGAATCCTAATCCATATCTTTTGTGGATTACACTATATATGCATAGACGTCGTGCATACATACTCAACCCTATATGCGCTATCCTTATGAGCACTCATGAATGACTAAGATGACATATATATTGAGATTGATAAAGTCATCACAGGCGCCTTATTGACCACAGAGCCATGACCTACAAATGAATAAAATTCGGGAAAATGCAAGCACCGGCATCTAGAAATAAATCTAGAAAAAATGCATGTGATCACATCCGTGCATAAGTCGAAGACTTAATCGAATATGCAGATTAAACCACAAGGAATCTAACTAGCCGAGCTAAACTCAACTCACATTCACACGATCCATCTTAAACCTACTAATAAAAGACTATATGCGAATAAATAATAATCTAGCTTGGACCTATATGCACACTACGTAGAAAAACGTTTTTAGGGGCGGCTGGTAACCGTTTGTAGGGGCGGTTTTGCCAGCCGCCCCTATGAAAGGGTGGCTACAAATCATGTATTTGTAGGGGCGGCTACAGTACCAATCGCCCCTACAAATCATTTTTTCCGCAAAAAAAAATTAAATTTACAATTCAAATTCGACGGAAGGGCTGCTTAGCATACAGTTATTCATCTTAGCACTTTCACAAAGACATGAAAGACATGAAAATGATACTGAGATACATGGATGATTTTTCCTTTTTGATATCATAGTGCTTAGCATACAGTTGGTATGATATTCCAGGAAGTATCACAATATAAACTTTGGTGATATTCATGGATTACAGAACAAGTGAACACACAATAAATTTACAGAACAAGTGAACACATAATATAAACTTTGATGATATAATTAAGACTTCGCAGGGACATATGTAATCCCTGGCTCCTATACTTACTATTGTTGTTGCTGCTGTGGTGGTGGAGCTTGAAACCTTTGTGGTTGTCGCTCAAACTCTTGCTGTTGAAGTGCTATAGCTAGCTCTAGATCAGAGCTGCAAGCATAGGAGGGCCAATGTGGTAGCGTTAGAATTTAGATAACACATGCAAAGTGACTCAGGAGTGCACATCTATGATGATTCAGCACGTTGAGCACATTCAAAATCACAGTAAGGCATATATTGGTCATTCAAGTACATGCTAAGCCGACAGTCCAATACACAATGACAGAAAAAACCATCAAATAGTCAAAGTTCAAGAAAGTTATTGCGCTTGGTTAACAGCAACAATCAACAGATCAGAAAAGAAACTATAGCTTCAACTAGCATATCATTTATAGCCCTACTGACGAACATTTTCTGCATAGTACCATTCATACAAGATTCACATGGTTGCTGAAATCCTAAACTAGGAATGTTGTACACACACAACAATAAAGCACATTGAGAAAAACAGGTAGGAAGAACATACTTTCCAGAAGTGTTGTCAAATTGAGCAAGATAATCCTGTGAACAAAGATAAATTTGAACTAGTTAACATTAATGTACCTAATAACAACTACAACAGTTTATTGATGTTATACATACAGCAGTACTCGTCATAGCTTGATGTTCATTCCATGAATCATTTCTTGGAGTTTCAGCCTTAAAGGGTGTGAAGTTGCTGGTAAGAAAAACCCCATCTCCATTCACCTAATGATTGTCAGTTGAGAATGAAAAAGATCAGTAAAGATTTTGATCTCAAGCGAGAATTAAAATAATCACAGGAGTTAACATACCTCATCCAACCTTTGCCATACCAAATCAGCTCCCCTGAAAATAAATCAATTCAAGTGTGAAGCCAAATATAGTAATTCTTGCATTGTACAAAGAGATTCACGCATGTACAAAAGTCAATAACAAAAAAAAATCTCACATTGATGTTCTGTGGCCTTGTCATCCACGGAAGGGCTACTTTCCCAAGTCTTGTCAGCCTGCTCAGCAAGAACCACCTCCCCCTCATACTAATCTACTATAGTCTAACACTCCAACTTCAATCCGATACAACCAAGCAAATCAAATCAGTAAATGAAATGACTGTTAAATTTACATGTAAAAAAGGAATGTCACTTTTAAAAAATCATAAAAGGGTTTTTTTACTACCCTATAAACAATTGGATCCCTCCCAATATGAGGACCGATTCTGTTTCCTAACCCTGAGAGTAAGCCAAAGAAGCATTCCTCAACTGCCAATGTTAACATGTTCCTCAACAATTTAATATTTTGGCAAATAAATTGGCAAGAATCCATTGACAAAAAGAATTCACATAACAAAATCAGTAGTTTCTTTATCTAAGCAGGCAATACGTCCTCAGAAACTAGAAACGTGTGTGCCTAGTATATATAGTTGCAGCAATGATAGTATTCTAACTAGCATATTGCTACAAGAGTGTGAAGCCCTGCATACTTACCAAGTGGCACTTTAAGCCCCTCTGAAACAGCATCCCTTATAGGGCTAGGAAGTTGTTGTAGAGCTCCTGCAGTTTGGCCAAGCAAGCCCTTTAATTGTTCAGGCAATGATTCTTCATTGATTCTGGGAATCTCTATAAGGCCCTCAACGTATTCCTCTTTCATTCTGATGGGGCCCTCAACAAACAATTGAGTTGTCAGTAGGAACTTGCTTTGTATCTGGAAACATAAAAAAGGAAGTTGCTAAATAGTGAGAATGGCAGTGCAACAATAAAATAATCCCCAATCACACAGAAACATTCAGCTTGCAGATAATACAGATACTAATGTGTACTAATTTCAAAAAAAATATATACAGATACTAACGACCTGCTAATAAATGACTTCAGCATAATTATGAAGTATCCTCAGCTTATGGAAGCTTTTGCGCACAATCTGTTACTAACACAGATATAGACACAGACTGGTTTTATTATAAAAGGTGAATCCTGCATATTGTAACTTGTAAGCGATACTAACTTGCCAGGCACATAAATGTCATATAGAACCAATAAACTTAAGAATCAAAGATGGATCCCATAAACTATGCAAAAATAGTAGGTACGCTCCTAAAATCTTCTGGCATTACCGTATTTAGAAACTTGAGGTTAGATGAGAGCTTGGAGTATCCATCCTTGATCGACACATCAAGTCCCGTAAAGTGTGCAACAGCTGTAGGTGACCTCCTTCAAATTAGAACACACATGCTATCAGGAGAAGCTTGACTTAAAATGAATTCAAGTCAAATGAAATATTGAAATTATAACTTGCACCCAACAAACAGCGACAGAGACATACTCAAACAAACGACGGGCCGCAAATGCTCCAGGACTGCTATCACCAAACCATTCAAAGTCCCATTGACCTTCCAGAAATGGCGACCTACAAAGTAAATAGAAGGAATTCAAGTTAATGTAATATGCTTACACAGAAAAGCTTTTTTGGTCAGAATGAAAGAAAGTTCATCTCATCTTAGTGCTTAAATCATAGGGTTACTATGAAAATTATCTCAAGCAAGATACAACACATAATACATTTTTTGTTAGCCATAACACTTACGTTGTGGGGCGTGGTGTCGGATTCAGGCGTTCAAGTCCAACAATTCGCTCATTGACATCGATCCTCTGCATCTCAGTAGTCTTCCCGCTGACCAAGGCCTCAAAACCCCCAGCATCTTTAAACTGAAATTGGTAAGAAGAAATTCACATACCCTAGTTGAGAAATGCCTCAAAAGTTCAGTATCAACTAGCTGTCATTTCACAAGTCGGACACACAATCATGGAAAAATATCATTTCCATGCTGAGATTGTGGAGAGAAAAAAATCAAAGTGAAATTTAGATTAAAATTGCAGGTTAGAATTTGACAGTATCGCCTACAATTTGGTACGGTGTGGGGACAAGAGCCTCCCACAGGCACCGCACAGGAAGGTTAGCAAGTAGTACTAGGCGAGGGACTGAGAAGAGCAGAGGAAGAGCAAGAGCTCACGGCGAGGAGCAGGGACTCCTTGGCGGAGAGGCGCTCCATCTCGCGGGCGTAGCTGGCGGCGGCTGCCCCCCTAGAAAGTCTGGGCCGTGGCTCTGCAGCGCCCCGCGGAGTAGCGGGGGCGGCGGGGCGAGAGCTAGTTCTCTAGATCCGATACGCAACAGCTTTGTAGGAGGCGGCCTCAGCCGGATCTGGGGCGTGCCACCGAGGTCACCTAGCCTCCTTGGCGACGCCAGCGAAGGTGAGGCCATGGAGGGCCTCTCTGAATCAACCGGGCTTCGTGGGAGCCGGCCCCTTACCAGATCTGGCGGCCGCTAGACTCACGAGCCACCATGCCTAGATCTCGGCCTCCATGGAGCCAGTCGTGGTTGGGGGATGGGGAGGGATGGTGGCGGCGGAGGAGGAAGAGGGGAGGTGCGGTGGCGGCGTAGGTGTAGGGGAGGAAGAGACAGCGGAGGTGGCAACGGCGGGGATGAGAGAGAGAGAGAGAGAGAGAGAGAGAGAGAGAGAGAGAGAGAGAGAGAGCGGGGGGGGGGGGGGGGAAGGATCAGAGGGGAACAGGACCAGGCCGGGGACTGGGGACTGGCGACTGGGAGATATTTGTTGTACAAGTGATTTGTAGGGGCGGCTGGTGATTGAGCCGCCCCTACAAATCGTAACACTGGGGGCGGCTGGTGAGTGTGCCGCCTCTACAAATCGACCCTATTTATAGGGGCGGCTCGTATTATTAGCCGCCCCTACTGTGCCATTTGTAGGGGCGGCTGGTTTAATGGCTTCCGAGCACACCACTGTAGGGGCGGCTCCATCACCAGCCGCCCCTACAAAAAATTTATCCCGTTGCTACAAACCGTTTTTCACGTAGTGGCATATGATCACATCCGTGCATCAAGTCGAAGACTTATTAATCAAATAAGCAGATTTAACCACAAGGAATCTAGTTAGCTGAGCTAAACTCAACTCACATTCACACTATCCATCTTAAACCTACTAATAAAAGACTATATGTGAATAAATAATAATCTAGCTTGCACCTATAATTTATGGATTCATATACTCTGTGAGGTCGCTCCATGAGGCCTAGGGAAGGTTCATGGCAGTAGTACGTGTCCTGATTGGTGAATCATATTTTCAGAGATTCGTTCTTTACCGCCTCGGTCATTGGAGAAGATGAAGAATCGACGAGCGTATCTACCTTTCAGAAGATCAGGCCGATTCTCGATTGCTAGTTCCAGGAAATAAAGTGAACCTGAGTTCTTGGAGTGCGCTCTCGGCCTTGCTAGTACACCTAGTTTTAGAACTGTTACTGATAGATTCATATAGACTGCAGGCAAAGACTGCATGCTCCAAGAGGGAATGAAGGTTCATGCATGTCCTGACCGGATCGATCTTTTCAGAGATTCGTTCTCATCGCCCTCGATCTTTGGAGAAGGTGCAGAGTAGACAAGCCAAGATTTAGATGGATACGCGTATCTCTAGTCAAAGAACATCGGCTGGGCAGCGCCACTACTGGAACCGGCCGAGGTCAAGAGGAGTCCTCTGTTTTCTTTCTTCGGTATGATGACGGAATATCAACTTTTTTTACAATAATGGCCATGTTGTGAAGTATAAAATAGGTCTATACAAAGTGATGAGGAAGATATGTATAGCCACTAAGCCACAGCCCACATACCACAAACCATTCATCATGACCTAGTTTATCAGACTATTGTGAGCTGTATATAATGCATCAGTTTAGCTATGACTTGCATGCATGCAGAAGTATAATTAAGTAGCTTGTTTCGTCTATATATTAGTAAGCCAACAGCAAAGGAGTACGAATATCTAACAGTGACACGTGAGCTGTTGCAAGAAGGTATATATAGTAGCATATGTATAGTGCTAGAATTATATTTTTTTATGCTAGAATTATTATTATATGGCGGGACAGCAGCATATCTGTAGGCCGTAGCAATGCGCAAGGATCCGAGGATCCAATAACCAAGATCCTGATGGATGCGCAGCAGCTTTCTTGCACACGGTATTACCATCAATACCAATTTTCAGACAAGACGATAGGTCTACGATCATCGATCGGTTACTCTCGTACTCCGTACATTGAATGGACACACATGCATGGATATGGTACAATTTTGCTATGGAATATCTGGACGCCAGCTTTCGTTCTTTATGGTTGTATTTGGTTAGGAGACAAAGCAAAATAGGATGATCATGTTTCAATTTTTAGAAATGAGATGATCAGATCTAGAATGTGGTCGAGGGAGACAGGATCATCCCTATTTTATGTTTAGTTGAAGGACACAAGAAAGTGGAATCAGACACTGACAGGACTCAGCTCATCTGTTAATTTTTGTTTTATTCTATTTCTTATTCTTATTCTTATTCTTTTTCCATATTCTTTCTCCCCATTAAGCGCTAACCTCCACCGGCACGTGCCCGCGGGTGGCGACTGCAACCGGAGCCTCACCCCCTCACCCCCTCTATGACAATCAGAGCCCTCACCCACAGCCGGTGTCCACACCCAGGCCTCACGACCTGCGTTTGTTGTCGGCGACCCCTAGTGCCCAGGGCCAGCACCCCATCACTGACCTCTTCTTCCTCAGCACCGGCGCCGCCTTGGCCCGCACTTCTCTTCTTTCCCCACGCTCCTCTTCTTCCACACACACCCAATCTTCAAGCACGTGTATGCTTGCCAAGGAGCAAGCGTCCCACCTGGGACGACTTCGTCCATAAGATTTCTGGGAACAAGGCAAACCTGAATCTAGAGATAATATTCCTAGCGGAATCGTCCAGTATCCACTGACTCCGAACAAACACCAACCAAAGTGTAATATCCCACCTTGTCCCGTCCCAATTGTTGTGGGAGGGGAACGGTGGCTAGAATCTTCTAAGAAGTTTGGAGAGTCTAGATTTGTAAGGTTTGCAAATTTCATGTTGGAGGGATCCATTTATGGGTGTGATGACTTGCTGGAATTTGAGATATATGATATACAATCTGTTGAGCGCTCTCTTTATTTTATAGGTGTTGGCGTCAGCTGTGATGCTGCACTTTGGAGATGTTGGCTTGCAGAGACGCCTCCAATGTGCAACATCCTAGCTGATGATGCCAAAATATAATTCTAGATATTTAATTTTCTACCGGTTCAATCTATCTCAATTTTGACTCATTTCTACCAAAAAATAATATTATTTATGATACCATATAATTAGATTTATCCTAAAATATATTTTTATAGTATATCTGTTTATAGACATAAATATTGATGATATGTTTTATTAAATTAAATTTGACTCACTCTAGAGCTAAAATTATATCTTTGGGGACGGAGGTAGTATATCTGCCGTCATACATTCTCAGTCGGGGCCAGCGAGGCTTCATATCCGCTGACCTACAGTGCGTCTGATATGCATGAATCAGGATCGATGCAAAAGCCTACTGGTCAGGCATGCTTTGTTTTTTCACGAAAGCCAGTGTGAAGAACTGCTGGCCCTGGCCTGCCAGTGCTCTAATCCCTGCAGGGCCTACTACATTGTACCACAAGATTAACCTGGATTCGTGTGGGACTCAAACGGGGCGGATCTGGATATAGGTCCAAAAGTGACGCATGCAGTTCCTTTACCGGCAGATGATCTGGATATGGCTACCGGCGTCGGCGTGTCAAGGTTTGCTTGTTGCATAATGCATGCATTTTTTTTTTGTCGCAATATGGACAACTCTCACAAATCTATACACGCTTACCTCTAAAAATGCACATGTACAAAAATCTATCTATACGAGCAACTTCAAAAGACGATAAATTTTAAGATTGACAAGGTCATCACATGTGCCTTATTGTCGGCAGAGCCTATGATTGGGTGAGCCACTTGGATTGGGTCATGTTACACCGTAGAGTCCAACCAACTCAAATCTAATTCACGTAAGGTGTGACCACTCACTCTAGTCTCCAGACAACTGATTTCGTTCTCACTTCGCATAAAAAGGCCTAATTCTAGAATTGGTGAATTGACTTTAGAAGCCATATGTTGGTCTAACCTAACCCATCCTGAACTAGCAACGTGCGACTATCTCACATATAAATCGGCTAATGTTCCCTCTTTTGCCAAACATCCATGTCCATTGCTAGCACACGGTACCATGCATGTGGTTCCCTTCTTAGGGCCCACATGCACCATGTGCATTTGATATGGCCGCATCCTAATCCACAATTCCGCACACAACCATGCAACCATGAGAGTGGGCTCTCATACTATTTGTGATATCATATATCCCAAGTTGTTTAATTCTGCTCTACTCATTGGGTAAACCCAGTGGCGGATGCACGATGCGGGATAGGGGGGGGGAGGGCTAAAACAATGGAGATGTTAATTTGCATGAAGATTTAATGGTGAAATCAAGCTTTTGCTACAGTGATTAGTGGTGAAATCAAGCCATTAGGGGGGGCTGGAGCCCCCCCCCCCCCCCCAGCCCCCCCTTTGGATCCGCCCCCGTAAACCATACATTCCACCAGTCCAATTTCCTATACGTGTTGCTTTAGTTTTCGTTGGTGTTTTTTTTATGTGAGGGGCCTTATGTTTGGAGTATACATACGAGATGCTACAGGAACATCACGCCTTGATGGTTTCTTGCTTTTGATGACTTCGTGACGACCGGATCAGATAGGATTGGACACACGGCCTATATATTCGCGTGATCTTGGCCGTCCAATCTCTCATCCTCCGAGGAAACTAAAAATCAGTCCCTCTTCTCTTCTCAACTCCTCACCCTCCCTCTTCAATTGCGAGCTGAGTTCCATCATTCCTAGTTTCAAATCCCAAAACGGCGACGACGCTAAGGCGAGTTGAGAACGAAGATGGCGACGCCCGCTGATCTTGCTCTGCAGCGGCAATTGCAGGCGCCGGAGTCCGCCGCGTCGCCCAAGGTCGTGACTGCGCTATGGGTGCTCGGCCTGTTCACCGCCTCCGTGGCCATCACCCTCGCCGTGCGCGAGCCACTGCCGGTGCCGGGCCGCCTCCATAAGAACGCGTACTTACTCGCGCTCTCGGTCGCATTCTTCGCCGGGGTGGCAGGCGTCATGGCCGCTGTTTGCATTGAGTGGCCAACGACCCCCACGGCCACCGGCCGCCGTGCCACGGGGGATGAAGCTCGCCTACTCTGCCGCCGCCGCCGCCATCGCTGTCGGTGGTTTCATGGTGGTCGTTTCACTGCTATGGTGAGTAGACGAGGCCTAGAGCAGCAGCAGCAGAGTCGGCCAGACAGCCACAACGTGATGAAGAAATGACTGAATACAGAGAATGCTGCGTTCCAAATATCCAATATGCTGTCAATGAAGTGAGCCCAACGCCGCAACCAGAAGCCCAAAACGGCAAAACCCAACGCGAGACGGTGGTGTTGCTTCAGTGTTTGGTGTCCGTGAACTGAGCCGCAGTGGGAATGAATACGTACCAGCGAACCAAACATGCCATTAATATAAACTTGTAAATCCCTGAGCACTCGTGTTGCAGTTAATTGATTTCTTTTATCCGTCAGCTTAAACAGATCGAGCTTGTGCGTCCAGCTCATGCCGTCAGTTCTTCTCTCTATGATGAATGATCGTGTCGCGCCTCCAGGGTCAGTTGATCTCCGAACTGGATGCATGCTCGGCTATATATGGTACGTATATATATTATACTTATCTGTGATTTGGTCAGCAAGCTAAGCTGGGTCAATCAATGGCACGTTGCACAATCCTCCACGACTGCAGCCGCCCTGGTTGTCAAAGGAAGCAGGTCATCGCACGCGCGCGCCAAAGGCCGGCTCTAGTTTTGGGACGCTTCAGGTCCGACTGGGTGGCACCATGCACTAAGGATGGCAACGGATCGGGTTTGGGGCAAATATCCGCGGGTTTCAGGTTCTGCGGGTTCGGGTTTGGGGATGGTTTACCCACGGTTTTCGGGTTCGGGGCCCCGAAACCAATCGGGTTCGGTTTCAGGTTTGGTTTTCCACCCGTGGATATCCAATGGATATCCGAAATAAATCATTTGGAATTAAAACTCATGTTTTATAATATACTAATAATAATTTGTTTACTTAGATTATTAAATTTATTTAAAGTTGACTCATGAAAATATTTATTATTTGTTGCCTCTTGTTTATACATGTGAATATGTGTATATATATCCGCGGGTTTCGGGTATCCGTTCGGGTTTCGGGTATCCGCGGGTTTGGTTTTGGTGATGGATTTCCACCCGAATCGATTTTTGGGGCGGATTCGGGTTTTGATTTCGGGTTTCGGTTTTGGGTGCACGGAGACTCCACCCGATCCGAACCCAACCCTTTGCCATCCTTACCGTGCACCTCGCCGACCACCAAATCCCTTCCTGCACATGGGCCGGCCTCCTGTCCCGCGTTTCACTCTCGCGTATGGGCCGGCCTACTTCGAAGCTTGGAGCGCACTGGCTCCACCAAATACGATCCTGCACGTGGGCTCTTCTTCCGCGCTCTGCACGCAGTCTTCTCACGCACAGGCCACAGCCGCACGCACAGACGCACATGACTCTCCCAGTTTTGCTCCGACCGCTGGTGTGCACAAAAATGAGAAGGAAAAAATACTAGAAAATAAAAAGCAAAAATAGCGCGTGTTAGATGCTCAACACAAGACCTGTAGATTGACAAATTCATTCTCCACCACTGCACCATATAATTATGTTGTCTAAGCTATGAAAAATTATGTTAATAGACCGTATCAGACCATTTAAGTCAAAATTAAAAAGACGTTCCATTATTACAATACGTAAAAGAATAAACACTACCGGAATCCTCAAATTTGCCGAGTGTTTTTTTTTGTTTACCGAGTGTATTCTCTCGGGCACTGGGCGAACAGGTTCGTTGTCGAGTGTCAAAAAAAAAAAAACTCGGCAAAGATGGAGTTTGCCGAGTGTCAAAAGAAAAACATTCGGCAAAGATAAAGTTTGCCGAGGGTAAAAAAAAACACTCGGCAAAGAAATAACATATTTTTCTAGAAAAAAAGGAGAAGAAAAAAAATAAAAAAAACTTTGTCGAGTGCTCAGATCTAGAACACTGGGCAAAGAAAAAAAAATTCTGGAAAAGAATGAGAAAAAAATGAAAAAAATGGTCTGATACGGTCTATTAACATAGTTTTAATTATACGCATCTCTCTCGTCTCCCTCTCTCGCATCTCTCGTCGCGTCTCTCTCACCCGAGAGTGCATCTCTCCAGCTGTCCCCCTGCTCCAGCCGGCCGGGACCACACCGCCCGACCAATCCAATCATGGAGGCCGCCGCGATGCTTGACGCCTTCTCCGCCACGCCATGCCACCAGCTGCGCCCGGTAGCTTGGTGGAGATCCACGTGCCTCGCGTCCCAGCCGTGCCGCACCACCGCCCCATTCGCCCGCGCCGACTGGTAGACCACCTGCGCCATCCTCACCAGCAACAGCACGGCCAGAAGCCCCTGTCGGCGCCCACGCCAGCCCTGGAGGCGACGCCGACGCCGACGCCCGCCGAGCTGGATCTGGTGCCCGTGTCCAACCTCCCCCGGCCGCTCAGCATCAGCTACCTGTCCCCCGCGTGAAGCTGGGCCGCGGCGCAGGGAAGGGCGCCGCCGAGGAGACCGCCGGTGAAGGGCGCCGAGGAGACCGCCGACGCCCGCTGAGGAGACCGCAGGGGAAGGGCGCCGCCGGTGGTGGTTTTTTTTTTTTTTTTTGGCCAGTGGTGGCTTTTTTCGGAAAAAATGTTTGCCGAGTGTATTTTAGACACTCGGCAAAGTCTTTGCTGAGGATCCGACAAAAAACACTAGGTAAACAAGCGTTTGCCGTTAAAGGGTTGTCGAGTGTCGTTTGCCGAGTGTAACACTCAGCAAACCCTTTGCCGAGTGTTTTTAGGGCTTCGCCGAGTGCCCCTGACACTTGGCAAATATCCTGTATCCGGTAGTGAAAGTTCTAAGGCCAAAATATGTCATTGAACATCTCACGAAATATAGAAAAAGCTACATAATGGAGAAAACAAAATATAAATATAAAAGAAAGAATGGCATAAAAAAGACACTCTAAATAGAACAAGTATATACTATATGAACATATCAAAAGAAGAAGAAGGTATGACCTTCTGTGTGCATTGAGGATCAAAATAATAGGAAACTACAGTGTAACCATAAACTAATCTGATGCAAGAGACCTACAGTTTATGTACTATGTGACTTTGAGCTTATACGGTTAAAGCGTCTTTTGTTATTGCCCGGTTCATTTTATAGCTATGACATGTGCCACAGGTGACTCAATTGGCATGTGTACAGTTTGTGCAATATTTCTATGAATAATGCATCAGAATGAGCACTTTAACAATCTTCATCCACTTTATTGTACAGTAATAGAAGATCGTTTACCTCTTATGCGCAGGCATATGTCCATTTTTATTGGATTTGACAATAGTGAAGGAAATCAAGGGGAATTTGAAGACCAAGAGTTCTTATCTATGTTAGTATGTGCCAGAAAATAAGTAAGCTCTTTCAACATTGCTCCAACTATATTTGCTTGTATTCAAATTTTAAAACAATCAATTCAACTAATAATGAATTTTGTCTAGGCCTACCTTTAGCTTGTTAGCTTATTCTAAATTTCCTTCTAACTACTATAAACTAATTCAAAATAAGTCAATTCGAATGAAGTTCAATACATATGCATGATACATAGATTTGCCTCAATAGATAGCTTTTGAACAGTAGTAATACTGTGAATATTGTTTCTGTAACTCTAAGGAGTACCTAAATGTTGCATACATAAATGCTTCTACATTATTCAACATTTCCTTCTGCATAGCATGTTCCTTCTTGGAATTATATTTTAAAAAATAATTTATCTACAGTCTGCTATCAGAACAATAGCACCATCCTCTAATACAAGAATTGTTTGGATGAGTAGCCAGAGAGCCAACTGCCCTAGCACAACCTGATACTACACCTGCGGGGTGAGCACTCAAAACTGTTTTTTTCTTTCCAGTTGCACTCATTAAGTTTTAATCAACACTATTATGGATGTCTATGACGTGTTTCTTTCTTGCTGATCCTGATCTGTTTGCATGCGTGACACTAGCATGTTGCACGCATACAACTGCAATAGCTTTCCAAATGAGTGGCCTTACCCCAATCCAGCTGTAGGTGCCCATGAACATGTTTGAGAGGGTACCCGGCTAATGATGTCTCATCATCTACCCAGCGTCACCTATTGATTACCATGAACAATCCGTGGGACAAGCAGCGACCATAGTCAAAGTATAGTCTAGACACCACGTCTACACAATATCTCACTACTCTAGTTGTGTGCACTCAGATCAATTATAGCGTCGGAAGAAGGGTGGTGATCAGGAGCAAGAGTGTGCTAATTCTATATCAACAAGCATACAACTATGACTATGCTAAGAACCACTACAACACAACAAAATGCATTTTGCACAAAATAAATACTAAGCAAAGTAAAGAAGATAAATATATTACATAAGCAAAGTCTTACTAAAAAGAAAAAGGATACAAGAGCTACACCAGACTTTATAGAAGACTAAATCAGAAAACTCGAGACTAGCTAGCTCACTACTCACTCTAACTCCCACACTAGACTATCCTACTAAGACTAAGATAGTAGTGGATCTTCTCTACTTCTTAGAGTGGTGCTCATGTCTTGGAAGAGAGGGGTACCCCTATTCACACTAGACAATCCAAGTAATCTTCACCTCATCCTTTGGATCAAACCATCATAAGATGAATGGTGGTGATCCAACACACTTGTGCTTGTTTACATATTGACCAAGAGGAAGGTAGCGGAGAAAGCTAAGCACAAACAAAAAACATGAGGTGTTGACCTCCCCTCCTATGACAGGTGGGGGCCCCTCCCATGGTGGGGGGCTTGACCCTTCCTTCTTATGTGGGTATGTGTTGGTGGGGCCATCTAGAGATCTTCATTACGTGAGTTGTGGGCCATTCAATCCATGTGAAGTGTGTGTGAGCTATCCAGAGAAAACACAGACTGAATCTAAGGGTGAAATCACTTATGAGTGTGTTTCAAGGCTTCACCAGGACCGAGGTGAGTGGGGCCCACTTGATGGGATTGGTCGACCCTCCCTAGGGTCGCCCGATGTGGCAGAACCGCCTGAAATAACACGCTTTCGGAGGCGCTTGTCTTCCACTAGACACTAAGCACCCCGAAAGTTAGCTACATCGAATAGTTCCATCGAGCACACCCTAAGGGAGAACTTGAATCAATCCATATTTTACCTCCAGAATCCAATAATGAGTACGAGCTTACAATACTTAGTCCATCTCATACAACAAGATTTCTTGGATATTATTTATTGCAATACCAGGGTTGAGAGTGCAATAATTAAACAGCAGAATAAAAATAGATATCTAGCGAAAACAATATAAGGATCCGTCTATGCCCACTAGAAGGATTCTCCACACAAGAGCTACTCCTCAAGCTGCACCTGCAACAGGGTAAAATAAACCCTGAGTACACAATGTACTTGTAAGACTTACCCGACTAGTGGGAATAGTTTCTCGACTCTCAAAGGATATGATAGGCAATATGGGTTTGCAGTTTTCTTTTTGTTTGTGAAAGCATTACTAGAAGTACGTCCTTAAGATCAAGTTTAATTAGCAGTCATGGTTACTTCTTTAGCTAACCATTCTAGGTAAGCACCTGTTCTACTTTCAAGCAAGGGTTGAGCAATCAGAACCAATTAACCATCTTTCATATTCCAGTTCTTACTACGGTTCTAGACCATAGGCAAGTCGTACCGTCTCACGGAAATGATGATTCGCGAACCAATGTATCCCACCTGGGTACCCCGAAACACACGCCCCGTTTGTACCCTAGACACAAACAAGACCAACCCATTCCACTCCTATCACGGGGTCCAGGCCCTGTCCAAACTTGAACTACAAGCCCCTATACTTGAGAGCCAGTCTCAACATGGTGCTTAGACCTCCACCTTTCCCCATCTCCAATCAGTCAGTTCGGAAAGAGTCGGAACCCATGACAAGAGTGTAACGAGCCTTTCCGCTCCCATAAGCAAATATGTGCTCAGGATAATAAGTCTATGACCTGACTACCATCCACAGCAATGAACGATCCTCAATCGACATGGACAGGGAAAATAGTGTAACCAAGCGAAGCCCCATGGTCGCGGGACACAATTCGTTACACCCACCAATACCCATACCGTATCCCTGCCTGGTCTCCATTTTCCTTTCATCATTCTTATCATGAGAGTAATTATAATAATTACCTATTGTGAGTAACATCAAGTTACTCATGCTACCTAAAACCTAAGCATAGCAACTACTCAAACCTGCACTAGTAAGACTCATAGGACAGATATATCTATACATGTGGTTTTTATAAGATTCATGTAACGTAAATGCACATCACATATATATATTCAGTGATTATAAAAAATAAGGGTTATGCACCGGGGCTTGCCTTGGGCAGGCACGGTGTCAGCCGAGTCAGTCAGTGGTGGCTCTAGGACCTTCTCCAGCACGAGAATCTCCTCCTCGTACTCCTCAATGATCTCCTTGAACTTGGGATCATCTGTGGTCACTATCTCCATCAACTCATTCTCTACATGCATGCGATGATGATGCAATATTTAACATTTAGGCAACACCAACTCTTAAAATAAGAATGCGCATACTAAGCTACTAAGCTAGCTCTAATGATTAAGATACTAAGCTAACTATCATTTTCATCAAGCAAGGTGTTGGGTTCAACTAACAAACCCTTAGCTTGGCAAATTAAGGATATATCTTTATTTCTACTAGTGATTTAATGTATATTGAAACAAAGAGCATTTAACTACCCTAATGCTTATTCTATTCTAAGGCTACAAAAATTACAGTGAGGACATAATATTACAATGAAACTACCATAAAAATTTCAGGACTAATGCTATCACCAATTCACCACAAAAATTCCTATAATAATCAACTTAATAATATTAAGCATTCTCATACTATTTAATAGCTCCTAGTGTCAACATATATAAACATGAACTAAATACACTAACAGATAGAGCACAATTTTAGGAACCTAACAAATTTTGTTTCACAATTTTTGGACACCTACATGATTTTATATGATTTACCAAAGATTAGCCCAAAAATTAAATTAGAAAAGTATTTCTAATTCCTTAGGAAAAGAAAAACAAAATCTCCCGCGTGGCCCACACGCGTAGCCCATGCAAGGCCGGCCCGCGACGGGGAATCCCGTGCGCTGGCATTTATGCAAAAGAGGCCTCGAACTTCTTCCAAATCACAACAAAGTACTAACACTATTTCCTCTCTCACAGACCTTCTCACTAAACCCCTTCGACATTTCCCTAATTCACCCGCGCGCACCCCAGCAACTTAGCGCACGGCGGCGCGGCGGGTGGTGGCACAGCGCGGCTACACCGGCCACCTATGGCTCGCGCTGGCTCATCAGTCGGGCTAACCTTCAACTACGGTCCAACCACCTATGTTGAGCAGCAACGTGGGGCGGTGGGACGCTCTAGAGCGAGCTGCAGTGACGCGCGACCACCGTGGCGGTGGTGCATCGATTCCGGTGAGCTAGGGCTACTACGGAGCTAACTGGCTAGCGCTTAAGCATCAGGAGGCTACCATGGGATAGGAAGAGGTGATGGCTGGAGTGGAGGATGGCGGAGGAAGGGTAGCCACATGCGTCCATGCCGTGTGGCGGCGCACTGTGGTGGCGTGGTCACGTCAGAGGCGACGGGGAGGCGGTAGCGGTTCCGCTGACGTGCATAAGGTGGAGATGGAGGCAAGGCGAAGCTAGTAGTGCAGGTGAATTGGATCAGGGCGAACGGTAGGGGGTTGCCCTCGTCCATGACCGGACGCGGCCTTATCTGCATGGTTGCGGGAAAAGCACCAAATTAGAGCTTGGCAGTGCCTTCTTCATGGCTGCGTGGGCTTGGGTAGCTGGAGAACTCACTAGTGGGGCCGTAGACGGGCGGAATTGATTGGAGATAACCTCTCACTGTCTAACGGGCTGGCGTGGCTTTGACGACGACAGCAGAGAGGGAGAGAGAGATGGGGCGCGACAGGTGGGCTCAGCTCAGGCTCATCTTGGCGGGACACGGTCGATGTGATCATGGAGGCACGTGCGTAGACGCTATGGACAAGCGCGCGCATCCACAACCGGCATGGTCCGCGCTACCGCAGTGCCATAAATGGCATTGCGACGGCGAGCTCGACCACGTGCGCGCGGCATCTAACCGGGCCAATAGCAGGGTACGGGTATAGCAGACAGGCGTGGACATGACAATGATGCGACGGTAGCGGCTGCGGCTGTGTCGCGGCACAAGGCGGGTCGGCAGAGCGGCAGCGTGGCGAGGCAGCAGCGGCGGCTCCACACGGCAGAGCCAGTGACGGCCAGGACAGGGCAGTCGTAGCCGGCCACATGCGGCAGCATGCATGCGCGCGTAGAGCGAGCCGACATGGCGATGTCGCGCCCCCGAGGCGTGGTGACCGCGCTCACCCGGTGAACTGACCCAAGAACGTGTTGTGCACGAAATTTAAAGCACCGATAACAACTAAACGGTTGCTTCTGGACCTAAACCATCTTAACCATACTCAAGATGGCATATGAGGCTACCAAACCGAGCTAAAACATGACACATTTTCTTAACCCGATTTCACGAAATAAATTCCTAAACATTGCATTGTCTTGCTGCCTATGAACTTGAAAATATTCTGTCTTTGAGCTGATGTTGATTCCAAGTTGCATTTCTAGGCTATTAGAAACATTAGCTAGCAAGGTTATTTTTCAACAGCAAGGATTTCATTGTCATCTACAAAGTTCATATTCCAAACTTTATTTAAGTGCCATAGAGATGTTCTATAGTATTTTTGTTTAATAAAAATTGGTTTAAAACCCTACTTGATAATTACATGAGTTATGGAATAGCTTCTCATTTAGCATTTTTATTGATCATTTTAGGTTGCAATACTTCATCTATTCATTCCATCACATGCATTATCACGTAACATGATGCTCATGATATGATTTGGTAATTTGTTTAGGGTGTTACACCCGACCCTAGGGATTGTCCCCACCTTTGCTCCTATTTACTTCCTACAGAGAAATATTCAATGTATATGTGGAACTTTATTATTTAAATAAAATATGTTCATGGCATGCTCATTTTCATTTATTTCGAGGCATGCTGACAGTGTTTTCAAGGTACAAAATCATGTCATTTTTATCATCAACAAGCTCCCCCAAACTTAACCTTAATTTGCTTGTCCCGAGCAAAGACTAAAACTTAGTCTCGATGGATCAGGAGTTGCTACTATGTTTATGTTTTAAGAGTACCATGTGTACAACAAACATATTCTTCCGTGAGTGGAAAATTTAGCAATATTGAAAACTCATCCATATTACTTTAGGTCCTTCATGGGATGTATGGCTTTTTTGTCACGGACGGTTAAAAGACAGAACAGCTTGACTTGAGCACTAGTTTTCTCATTCCGCACAAGTTTCATACCAGAGGGGCAAGGTTTTCAAAAAGGCTTGAGTTACTCATATGGTACTCTGAAGTCGCTTATATGGTGTATGTTTTCTCACCAAGGCATATTTAATTTGCATGTTGCCTTTTCATCCTACTTCTAGTGGCTTATGTGTGGAGTTTTGGTTAATATTAAGATGTAACATACTTGCATTGCATATATTGTAAGTCAAAACTTGGATCCAAGCAGAAAGATATGTCATACTCTTAGATAAAGATGTGCATGTGATCGAATGGAACATGTGTGATAATGAACCTTAAATTACTCCTTAGCAAATTGATCTCTCTCTAATAATTATTTTGAGACATGGCTGTTTTTTTCTTATCATTTTTTAATTCATGAGCCCTCATGTGCTCATCAATTTTTTTTCTATACTTGTACCTTCAAGTGTCTATATTTTTTTTCTTTTTCTTATTTTTGCATAACACATCTCTCTTTTGCAAAGTATTAAAGACAGATCACATTTTTTAGAACTTGGGGGCATTTATTTGGTGGAGATGAGATAAATCGAAACCATTTTAACAAGTGATGTCAAATCGTTGTAGAATTAGAAGTGAACTTATACAATATATGTGGATGCCCATATTATAAAAAAAAAGCTATTGGCTGCGCTGCTTCGTTAAAAAATAGGCTAGCATGCATCTAGACGAGTAGAAGCATCGATGTCTGACTTGGCGAGTGAAGCTGAGTGAATTGAATATTTGTGTCCCGCGGGCTGTGTGATGGTCATTTGGCCAAATCTCCGTGTGGACATCAAACGTCCATGAACGAACGAATAATGAGTCCCACGTGGTAGACTGCTGCACCAGCACGCTGTGAATGTGATTGTGATCATGCATGGCAATGAATGGGTCCCACGTTAGACTTCCGCACGCTGGGTAGAGTAGTAGTTGAAGCATCGACGACATAACGTATGTTTCAATCTTAGATCGAAGCCCGATTTTTTTTTACATAATAATAGAATAAACATCCAGCTTCATCCTCGCTCATAAGTGACATACCGCATCATTACAAAGAAGCTCTTACACTTATGTTTAAAGCAGACTCACCAAAAAAAAATCAGTTCGTAATCCTAGACATAATGGGCCATCCAAAAAAAGAAAAAAATACCAAAGCCGATGTCTCTAGCTGGTCTGACAAGCCTTGTAGATACATTCTTTCTTTTTCTTCACTTAGCTGCAACTAACTCCAAAACCGAAACCAATGCGTTCCCTGAATATGACCTGCAAAAATGTTTTAGGACTACATTTATCAAAACACTATCATTTCTAGTGAGCCATAAGGTCCAACAGAAGGCAACCGCCCCTGCTAGTAATAACAAGCTTGAATCTTTTTCACATTGCTTATACCAATTCCCAAAAAGGTTTGCTATAGAACGCGGTGAGGGTAATACCAAACACCATATGCAATAACGCCAAAGAAATTTAGCATATTTACACTCAAAAAACAGATGTTGACTAGTCTCAAAATTACTACAGAAGCTGCAATATTTGTTTCCTTGCCAATTTCTTTTAACTAGGTTGTCTTTAGTTAGTATTACACCCTTTTTTAAGAATCAAAGAAATATCTTAATTTTAAGTGACAGCTTTACACGCCAAATTTTCTATGTTACCTTGATGTCATTAGGTATCTGTACATCGACCTAACCGTAAAATTACCACTTGTACTTAAGGTCCATGTGATAGTATCCTTTCTTGTCTGTAGGTTTACATTCGCAATAGTTGCAATCAGATTATTCCATTTCACCAATTTATTTGGCGTGCAAGTTCTCCGGCCTATAACAACATCGAACCGAGCCGACTAAAAGAATGATTCGCGGAGACGAGAGAGGTGAGTGCTTGTGCTTTTGCGGTGTTTTTTAAAATTTTCCAGTGGGCCCCACGGTCAATTTAGCACTGCCGTGCCGGTTGCCAAGTCATCAAACTCCCGTCCAGTCAACTGTCAAGCACAGGTGAGGTGAGAGCACTCACTACTAGAGACGGCCTCTTTGCCGAGGGCCTGAGGCCCTCGGCAAAGGCCCATTAACCCTCGGCAAAGGCTTTGCCGAGGGCGGCTCTCGGCAAAGAGCTCTCGGGGAATTTTGAGTCGGCGAAGAGGGTCTTTGCCGAGGGCCCTTTATCGGACACTCGGTAAAGCCTTTGTCGAGGGCTGGAGCGGCACTCGGCAAAGAAAAGCAGTCGTAACGGCGCCGGCGCCTGGGACAGAGTCTTTGCCGAGGGCCGTCTCCGGGGGCCCTCGGCAAAGAATTATTCTTTTTTTTGAAAAATCTTTGCCGAGGGCCTCACCCTCGGCAAAGAAATGTGCAGAATTTTTCCAAAAAATCTTTGCCGAGGGCAATGGGGCGGCCCTCGGCAAAGAATTATTCTTTTTTTAAAAAAAATCTTTGCCGAGGGCCTCCAGCCATGGCCCTCGGCAAAGAAATGTTGCAGAAATTTTATTTTTTTAAAAAAAATCTTTGCCGAGGGCAATGGGACGGCTCTCAGCAAAGGACCCTTCTTTGCTGAGGGCCTTGGTCATTGCCCTCGGCAAAGAGGCAGAAATTTAATTTTTTTTTGTTTTTGTATTCCATCGACACAAGCATTTCATATATATATATATATATATATATATATATATCAACCATCACATATATATCACACAGAACCCATTTTCTCACAATATATCACAACCATAATTGTGAACCACAAATCACAATATATTACAACGACAAGTCATATGTTCATCATCATCCACATGTTTATTACGACAAGTTCATGAAATCCAAGCACAAGTCAGAACCATAAACCACAAATATTACAATAAAGTTCAACGACATCACCTAGCACTAGTCCTGATCAAGGTAGCCTATGAGACGGTGGTGAAGGAAAGGCGGGATCACCTGGTGATGCACTACCAAATTGATTGGAACCCGCAGACGGAGGCTGCACAAAGGAGCAAAGATTGCATGTGTGAGTAATCCGGAAAAACAGTTTTGGAACTTAGAGATTGCATCTAGTAATCTAGGAATACAAAAAGATTAGACTCAATTGAAAATTTCGGCAGCACCTCCCCTGCACGGGGAGGTTTCCAAAACCTACAAGAAACAACGGCACGAACGTCGACATCCACAACGGCACGAATGCCGACACACATGCAAAGCACAAGCGAAAAGTGAACTTTCATACTTACAGGAGTAGCTGCAGGAGTAGAAGGAGGAGGAGCTAAAAACTGCACAGGTACACCCAATGCTTGCCCAAGACTTTGCATGATCACCATCATCTTCGCCATCTGCTTTTGCGCGGCCTCGAATGCGACCTGCTGGGCCTGCAGCTGTGCGGTCAGTTCCGCGTTCTGCTCTTGACTTTGCCTTTTTGTTTCTTGCAGCTCGGCCTACAATATTTCACTCCAATGTATCAGTAATGCAAATCTAATTTAGGTGTGTAAATATCAACGTACGACGAGTAAAACAGGAATTACGTGGAGTGCCTGGACCTGCTGCAGTGCTAGAGAAGACCGTGAGCGTATGGGCTGGCTGGAGCTCGTGCTCCATGCTCGGATAGCGTCGAGGGAGGGAACAGTGGTGGAGTCGATGGCGCCGTCTGCAATCCACAGCCGCCCATGCTTCTTGCCTCCTCCGAGACTCATGATCGTCTCTGCATCAATGGGCTCAGTGCGCATATTGTAATCTTCCCCATAGATCTCCCTTACCGAGGACGTGTACTCTTGGACTTTAGTGTATACGTTCAGGTCAGAGTACACCTGGGGCAGGGCAGCCGGGTCGAAGGAGACAGAGGACGATGCCCTACCCATGTGGGACATAGCCCACGCAGAGAACTCCAAGACCTCCTCGCCCGGGTGCGCAGCCTCCTACGAGAAAGACGGAAAGATGGTGAGAAATCAAGCAGAATTGAGCATCAAAATAAATAAAAGAAATCACTTACGTATGCTTGTTTGTATCTGAGGACGGCTGCCTTGATGGTGAGTTGGACCTTGCCTCATCAGACGCTGTTCCCGCAGCCTCTCGTGCGTGCCAACAAAGTCCTGTGATAACCACTTGTCCACGATCATGGCCCAGCACTCGGGATACGATCAGCACCACCAAAGAATCACCTACAAGTCATCGAGTGTCGACGAAATATGGTCGGCAGTCTACCTAGGGGTATGCCCAAGGTAGTAGATTGTTGGCAGACAGATGCGCAAGCCACAAACAAGACGGTGACGCAAGACAGACACGAGGTTTTATCCAGGTTCGGCCGCCAGGAAGGCGTAACACCTACGTCCTGTGTCTGATTTGTATTGTTGTATGTCAATGAGAGATGTTTTTTAGAGGGGTCCCCTGCCCGCCTTATATAGTCCGGGGGCAGGGTTACAGATCTGGAAACCAATCCTAGTCAGTTACAATTGCCATATGTGGCTGGATAAGGATTCCTATTCTAACCGACTAGGATCCTGCTTGATCGTCAAATCCGCCTTGACTCCTTGTGCGGGACTCCGATCAGGTTGGCTGGGCCGCACGTCGTCTTTCAGGTGGACCGGACCCATTGATCCGGGCCGGCCCAAGCTTAGCTGTAAGGGTATAGGGGTTAATACCCCCACAGCTAGTCCCCGAGCACCATGTATTATGCTGAGACACGCCATTTTAACCTTCTCCGACAAGTAAGGCTTGAGTTCCTGACATTTCTAACCACCATCATCGTCGGAGAAGTAAGTTGTCCGAAGAATGTATGGTGCTCTTAAGAAAAAAGAAAAAGATTTCCGTCCTGAGAAGTGTGCCCACTTGTATTTCTGAAAAGAAATGTAAGTGGTCTTGAAGCATAGCGTCCTTGAATCGTCAGAGGTGTAGGGGTCGAAAAAACCAACACATTCACCACAAGGTGAAGTGTGCCCACTTAGTCCCTGAGCTTGGTAGTAGGTGACGTAGACACGTGGTGCCAGAGTCTAAAAAGAATTCCTAGTTAAGTTGAGAATCCAATTGTCGTACAAACAAAAACGAGATGCACCGGCAGGTGCATCGTACCGACGTAGTCCCCGAGCTTGCTGGAAGGCGATGTATGAACCTTGTAGCAAGGTCTAAATAAATGTCTCTCAATTGTATGTGAGTACAACTCACATGTAGCCGAGGAGAACCATTCTCCAAGCAGTGGTCGGGACAGTCCCTAAGCACATTGATAATCCTTACAATCATTCAAAGCACAGGGGTCAATTAAAACACATTCACCGCAAGGTGAAGTGTGCCCACTTAGTCCCCAAGCCTGGTAGTAGGTGACGTAGGCACGTGGTGCCAGGGTCTAAAAAAGAATTTCCACCGAAGTTAAAAATCCAATCATTGTACAGGCGATACAAGATGCACCGGTAGGTGCATCGTGCCGACGTAGTCCCCGAGCTTGCTGAAAGGCGAAATATGAGCCTTGTAGCAAGGTCTAAATAAATGTCTCTCAACTGTATGTGAGTACAAATCACATGTAGCCAAGGAGAACCATTCTTCGAGCAGTGGTCGGGACAGTCCCTGAGCACGTCAGTTGTCGGAGCAGTCCTCGAACACGGCAGTGGTCGGAGCAGTCCCCGAGCACGTCAGTGGTCGGAGCAATCCCCGAGCACAGTAGTGGTCAGAGCAGTCCCCAAGCACGTCAGTGGTCTAGGCAGTCCCCGAGCACAGCAGTGGTCTGGGCGGTCCCTGAGCATTGTAGGAGTCTGATCCATCCTTGAGCACAAAACAAGCATCAAAAATACGAACACCATTGATGTACTTATTTGGTGTATTTATTTATCTCCTTTCTCTGCCAAGTCCAATCTGACACGCCTGGTCAAAAAAGCAGATGGGTATAGTACGTTATTCTGTCTTCTTACTCTTTTCTGGCAAACAGTCGCTTGGCACCTGTATGGAGGTGCGTCAGTGTGGGCCCTCTTACACTATCAACAAAGAGGCGCGTACACTGGTAATGAAGGGGCGTGTT